>NC_057391.1:71413360-71722791 GCF_019320065.1 Cervus canadensis
ATGGACATGAGTTTGGGTAAACTCCGGGAGTTGGTGATGGACAGGGAGGCCTGGCATGCTGCGGTTCATGGTGTCGCAAAGAGTCGGACATGACTGAGCGACTGAACTGAACTGGACTAAAATAGTTTTATCAGGTTTCTACAATAAACAAAATTAGTTATCAATATTACAATAATATATCATCATTTTGTTTACCCAAATTAACATCTATCATTCAGAAAAGGCTTTTTAAAAACTAAGACAAATCTTTCTTGAAAAAAAGCTCACAGCAATTTTTCTTTTCAGATATTTCAAGGGTGTTTTCTGTTCCCTTTACTTTTTTTAGCCTGGGATGATTCATAAACATTTTATTCATAAAGATGTGCAGCTGCTCCATTTGCTGAATGAGCATCTGAATTTCCTACTGAAAATCGTCCTTTCTCAACAGAAAAGGAAAAAAACACTTCCTGATAGTTATCACTTATGTTTATAGGAACAAAATCCAAATTAATGTTCAGAGCCACAGAGTTTATCAATTGGCTAATATCAAAATCTAGATCTTTAAAAAGAAACAAATTTGAAAGAGTAACTCATCTATTTGTCAATACTCTTATAGACATTTAAGATGGCTCATTTGCACCAATTTCCAAAATTCTCACTTTCACAGCTGCCTTCATTGCTAGTATGGGGCAGCACTTGCAGAGAAGCGCAGACAACTGACTAAGGAATTTCTGATAATGGGATTACATAGTTTTAGTTTTCCAGTGGAGTAAACAAGGAGGTATATCTAATTCAGATATTCGTTTTTCCTTATTGATCAAATATTGTTGACATTTATTCCAAATATTCTGCCCATCTTCTTGTCCTTTGGAGCAAAAAATGTCTCTTTCAAAGTTCTCAGCCAGGATAGCTTCACTGTTTTTTTTTTCGTTTTTTCATGGCTGCACCCCATGGCATGTGGGATCTTAGTTCCCTGGCCAGGGACTGAACCTGCACCCCCTGCCTGCATTGGAAGTGCTGAGTTCTAACCATTGGATCATCAGGGAAGTCCCCAGGATAGCTTCATCTTTATCCTAAATATACTGACATACATGTTAAACTTCCCATTTAGAATCTAATATGAAGACATCTATTTTTCTCCTTTTGCAATGTAAATACAGTCATAGCATGAAACCTCAGGACAAAAAAACCCACATAGAAAGAGAGACTTATGAGTCATTAAACTAGAATGCTAACAGGTTTTGAAATGATAATATTAGGAAATCATTTCTAGAATTCAGTAACTGAGCATAGAGAAGGAAAATTTGAAAGAGAATTAAAAAGATGAAAGTTAGAAGGAAGTAGGTTTTAGCTTTAAAAAATAAGAATTTTATTACAATTGGAGCTATCTGAAAATGTAATGGCTTCAGTAGGGGGAGAGTAAGTCTTTGTCACTATAAATGTAGAAACAGAAGTAGAGAAATACCTGTAAAGAATGTTGACTGAAAAATTGGTATATGAATTTTAATATTGTTTACACTTCTAAGATTTTGTCTTTCTATGCTACAGATAAAAAGAAAAAACTACAAGTTTGGGGTCACAATCACAGTTCATGACAGAGGTGAGTATTAGGATACAAGACTTCTAAATCCTGACATAATGCTCTGAAGCACAGCTTGATGTATGTCATGTAATTTAACAAAAATGTGCCAAAGAAGCACAAGAGTTTTTGAAAAGAAACCATGTACTATGTGGGCCACAACTATTAAGCCTGTGCTCTGGGGCCCAGGAGCCATAACTACTGAACCCATGAGCTGAAACTACTGAAGCCTGTGTGCCCTAGAGCCTGTACTCTGCAACAAGAGAAGCCACCGCAATGAGAAACCCACACACTATAACTACAAGGTATCCCCCCACTTGCCACAACTAGAGAAAAGTCCACGCAACAACGAAGACTCAGCACAGCCAAAAATAAATAAATATATAATAAAATGAGCTTAAAAAAAAGCCCCTCAGGCAGTGAGAAACTGACTTTCTTAGGAATGGAACTAATAATTATTAACTAAAATAGAATATAATATTTACCAAAAAACTGTTACTATTTACTGTTGATAACAATACTGCTCCCAAAACATAGTGACTGAAAACAACAAAAATGTATTATCTAAGAGGATTTTGAGAGTGGCTTACTTGAATGATCTGGTTCAAGGTCTCCTGTGATACTGCTGTTAAGTTGTCACCTAAAGACACAAACATCTAAAGGCATGACTGGGGCCAGGAAAAAAATGCTTCTAAGGTGGTTCGTGCATATAATTGTTGGCAGGATGCTTCAGTTCTTCCCTGGCTGTTGGGAATAGAGCTCAGTTTCTGGCCCCATGGGCCTCTCCAAAGTACTACTTGATATGTCCTCATGATAGGGCTCAGTGGTAGAGAATCCACCTGCAATGCACGAGATGCAGGAGAGGTGGGTTAGACCATTGGGTTGGGAAGATCCCCTGGAGAAGGGCATGGCCACCTACTCCAGTATCCTTGCCTGGAGAATCCCATGGACAGAGGAGCCTGGTGAGCTACAGTCCAGAGGGTCACAATGAGTTAGACACGACTGAAGTGACTAAGCATGCATGTATGATATGGGCAGATGGTTTACCAGAATGAATGAGCCAAGGGAGGGAGAAGGAGGAAGTCATGATGGATGCCTTTTATGACCTATTGACATGCCTCCCCTTCTGCCATGTTTTACTTATTAGAAGCTAGTTACTAAATCCAGCCCACACTCAAAAAGAGGGGAATCAGCCACCAGGCTTTGCAGGGAACAGTATCAGTGAATTTGTGGTCTTATTTAAAAACCACCACAGGAATACTGTTTGTTTGGGTTTTTCACCTAAAACAATGTATTTTAAAATTACAAACTCCTGCACTGGGGATACAAAGAAAAATAACAGAGGCAAAAATGTGATAGAACTTACCTCCTACAATGACAAGAAAGATAGTAAATAAGCATAAAAATTAATAAAATAGTCTTAGTGGTAAGTGTGACAGATAGGAAAGAATAATGTAACAGTGTTTACCTCCTACAATAACAAGAAAGACAGTAAATAAGCATAAAAATTAATAAAATAGTCTTAGATAGTGATAAGTGCCACAGATAGGAAAGAATAATGTAACAGTGTTCAGGCACAGTAAATGAGGAAGTAATTTTTGATGGTGTGATTAGATAGGCCTCCTATGGATATATTAAAATAACTGAGATCATACAATACATTCTGTTAGAAAACATGAGTTTACCAATAAGGCTAGGGCTGCTAACAAAATACCATAGATTGGATGGTTTAAACAATGAACATTCATTTCTTACAGTTTTGGAGACTGGTAAGTCCAAGATCAAGATATCAGTCAATTCAGTCCCTGGTAAGCCCCCACTTCCTTGCTTGTAGTGTCCACACATGGCAAAGAGAACAGAGTTCAAGTCTCCTTTCTTCTTCCTTTAAGAACAATAATCCCAACATGGGGTTTCTGTTTCTATAGCTATTGCCAGCATGAACATTTAGATCAAAAGATTTTAATTATCTCTCTAACAAATGGGCCATTCTCAGTCTTCATTTTATTTGATCCATCTGTAACTTTTGACATACCCCTTCTTCTACAAAACACTTTCTTTACTTGTCTTCTAAGACTGAATCCTCACCTGGTTTTCTTCCTAACACAATGAACTAGCCTTTTCAATCTTCTTTCCAGGTTCCTTGTCATCTCATTGAATTCCAGATATTGAAATGTCATAAAGAATCAGTTCTTGGTCCTCTGTCTACAGACACCCATTCCCTTAGTCAGATAACATTTGCTGTTTCTCTTAGTCATCACTGCATGGATGACTAAGAGGCATCAAAATATATCTAAAGGTGAATTAATCATCTTAACCCCCAAACCTGGTACTTCCATAGTGTTACCCAATAGATTTCAACTCAGTAAATGGCAATACCATCTTTCCAGTTGCTCAAACCAAATCCTTGCTTTCTTTGTCTTATGCCCCAACTTTCTCTCTTCTCTCAGATTTTTGTTCAAAATCAGATCCTGCCTTCCACCACCATTTCCTATACTCTTAATTTAACTATTTTTTTTTAAATAGCATGTCTTGGGTGGTGGTCAAGTTGTTAGGACTCATGCTTTCACTGCTGGGACCTGGGTTCAATCCCTGGCTGGGGAACGATGACTCCATAAGCCTTGCAGCATAGCCAAAACAAAGAAAATAGCATCTCCCAATATTTAAAATTAGAATATATATATATATATTTTTTTCAGTTGATCATGAATCTTCCCTCAAGGTTCAGATGGTAAAGAATCTGCCTGCAATGTGGGGGACCCAGGTTTGACCCCTGGGTCAGGAAGATCTCTTGGAGAAGGGCATGGCAACCCACTCCAGTATTCTTGCCTGGAGAATTCCATGAATAGAGGAGCCTGGCGGGCCACAGTCCACAGAGTCGCAAAGAGTCTGAAGCAACTGAGCAACTAACACTTTCACGTTCTCTTCAATTGATCATTGTCTCCTCACTAGAATATTAGCTGAAGTTAGAAACTTAGCTAGTTCACTATGGTACCTCCAGCACTTCGAGGAGTGTTTTTGGTTGTTGTTGGCATAGTGGTCACTATATAATTATTTCCTCAATAAATGGATGAATTGTACAGGTCATATATAATTGGGAATCAGTCCAGTGAGGTGGCAAAGGCAGATAAAGCATCCAGGGTTGGGGCCTAGCCTAGGCACAAATATATAGCTTTAGGCAACTTATTCTTCAAACTCTTTTGTCATCTGTAAAATGGGATTTATGCCATATTCTTCATAAAACAAAACACTTGGGATGATTACACTCTACTTCGTATTACAATACACAAAAGTTTCACTACCTGCAACTTCTAGGAACATTTGCTTCAATTCTCCTCTTAATTTCACCTGCTCAAGTATAAAATGACTTGCACTTACATTTTCAGAGGCTCTTAGGTTGTATTTCCAAAATGTCCACTTAGACTAACTTTTGAGAATAGTAAAGACTATTACCAGGGGGGGAAAAAATCACCTTATTCCATTATGGTGATGGTTGCAGAACTCTATAAATATGTTAAAAATCATTGCACTGTTTACCTAACTGGTTCATTTCATAGTATGTAAATTACATCTCAATAAAACTGTTAATAAGAGATTCTCTAATTCCATATTTGTGGCTCTTATATTGTTTTTGGGCTCCAAAATCACTGCAGATGGTGACTGCAGCCATGAAATTAAAATATGCTTGCTCCACCAGAAGAAAAGTTATGACCAAACTAGACAGCATATTAAAAAGCAGAGACATTACTTTGCCAACAAATGTCCGTCTAGTCAAAGCTATGGTTTTTCCAGTAGTCATGTATGGATGTGAGAGTTGGAATATAAAGAGCTGAGTGCCAAAGAAATGATGCTTTTGAACTGTGGTGTTGGAGACTCTTGAGAGTCCCTTGGACTACAAGGAGATGAAACCAGTCAATCCTAAAGAAAATCAGTCCTGAATATTCATTGGAAGGACTGATGCTGAAGCTGAAACTCCAATACTATCGCCACCTGATGTGAAGAACTGACTCACTGGAAAAGACCCTGATGCTGGGAAATATTGAAGGCGGGAGGAGAAGGGGACAACAGAGGATGAGATGGTTGGATGGCATCACCTACTTCACGGACATCAGTTTGAGTAAGCTCAGAGAGTTGTTGATGGACAGGGAAGCCTGGCATGCTGCAGCCCATGGAATCACAAAGAGTTGGACACGACGGAGTGACTAAACTGATGATATCCTCAGAATTTAATAAGGTAAAACAAGAGCCGGACACGACTGAGCAACTAAACAATAACAAAATTCCATCTACCAAAACCCCTAAACAAACAAAAATGAATAAAGTTCAGTAGATGAGCCCTGCCATTGATTTACACCATCCTAAGAAATGGTCTGTAGAAGAAACCCAGAGTCTGTTACGTGATCAGAGTAACAGATTAATTACATAACTGTATCAAGGTAACCGTTTGTAATCTGAGCGCCTAAGAAACCAGCCAAGTTCCTCAAGTAGAGACAGCACTCAACGGACTCAACTTGCCGGACCGGAGCACTGCTCCCCAGTCTTCCAGCCCTGCTATCTGTGCAAACGCCCAATCCGCCTACGAGGAAGAGTGTCCGCCCTCGTTGGTCACGTGGCATCTAACCTCAGATCTGCGTGGGGGATCGGACAAAATCGAGACTTGCAAAGCTGACCACCTCACTGGCCAACCTGCGGTTACCCAGAACCCTGACGGAAATCACGCCGCGTTCCAGCTCCGCCGGCGGGCAACGGCGGGCTGGGCTTCAACCCTGGCCAAGTATCAGATTCTCCCGAGAAGTATTTCGAAACAGTCAGGGGCGCCACCCAGACCCTCCGATTCAGTATCGGGGTGGGGGCCCCAACACCAGTCTGAGGGTGCCGGGACCGAGAACGCTGGACACAGCCCCACACTCTGAAGCTCCCCAAGAGGGAGCCGGGCCAGAACCCTTCAGGGGAAGACCTGCGCCCGCAGCCCGCGTTGCGCTCCCGCGCGGGCCAGATTAGTCTCCAGCGAGTCCGCCCCTCGGCTCCGCCCCCTGCCCCGCCACCTACCAGCTGGATTCCCAATTCAGCTGGTTCCCCGCCTACACGAAGGTGCGATTTGGAATGGTCTTTCCACCAGCCAATCATTTCCCTCAGCCAGTCATCGTCAGCTCCGTATCTCCCCCCGCCCTCTTTTCTCTTTCACAGAGAAAGCCCCACAAAAACAAGTGCTTCCGGCGTTCCAGCCGCTGAGGAATGCGCAGGCGCAGTAGCGCGAACTTGCAACCTGCCTAAGCTAGTGGAATGGACGGTTCCAAAGGAGATCCAACCAGTCCATCCTAAAGGAAATCAGTCCTGAATATTAAACTCCAATACTTTGGCCACCTGATGCGAAGAACTGACTCATTGGGAAAGACCCTGATGCTGGGAAAGATTGAAGGCGGGAGGAGAAGGGGACGACAGAGGATGAGATGGTTGGATGGCATCACCGACTCGATGGACATGAGTTTGAGGAAGCTCCGGGAGTTGGTGATGGACACGGAGGCCTAGCGTGCTGCAGTCCATGGGTCGCAAAGAGTCGGACACGACTGAGCGACTGAACTGAACTGAACGCATTAGAGAGGGAGTTGGCTACGTTCCCCAGTGGAATCTTGAGTAGAAATGCTGCACTGTAAGGCGGAGTCGCCTCTGCAGCTGCACTTGTCTCTAGGGTGTATGGGAGCGCTGGCAAAGGCTCAGAGTAGGGAAGGGGCACTAATAGCCCTTCTGGGAAGGGGACAACAGGCGCCTTGCAGTGAGGAAGTGTCCTCGGGCAATAAGTGCCTGGTGGCTGTACCTGCTGGCTCTTATACTTATGTGGCAACAAGCTCTGGTGAACTGGCCTGAAAGTGTTTGCCACAATCGGGGATGCCTGGAATCTAGAGTTGAACTCACAAATCAGCTGGCCTTATAATAGGGATTTTATTTTGAATCGACCCAGGTGGGCCTGATGCAATCAAAAGAATCCTTAGGAGGAGGGAGGCAGAAGGAGAATAAGAGAAATAGTAGTGTTAGAAAGACATGGCAAGCCTCAAGACCCTGGCTTTGAAGAGAGAAGGCAGCAATGAGCATAGACTGTGGGATTCTTCTAGAAGCTGGGGAAGATAAGGAAATGGATTCTCTCCCCTCCCCAGAAGGAACATAGCTCTGAGACCTCCAGAAATGTAGCATAATAAACATTTGATTCAGCCACAAAGTTTGTGATAACTTGTTACAGCAGCAGTAGGAAACTGATACACTGCCAAACTTTTCCAAAGTAATTTTACCAATTCATACACTTAAACAGATTTGAAAACATGTCATACTTTACACCACACCACATGCACTGAACTGGAATCTCCAGATAGGTCCAGAAAATGTATTAGTTTAAATTAGGTGATTTTGCTGCATCTTGAAGGTTGAAAATTACTTCTCTAAATCCTTAAGTCTAAATTCATTTCTCGTTAACTGAACAGAGTGGCAGCAATTTGGTCACAAGATAAAAGCAGTTCTAGAAAAGACTTGTTCCAGGTACTGGAAAGGTTCCTCTCCCTCCTCTGCTCAGAGCTAACATAGCTGACCTTATACAGTGCTCTGTGGTTGAACAGTTTCTATTAACACAATTCATAAAGGAGCCTTAAGACTAAGGACTCTGTACTCAAAGATGAATTTTCTTTAACATGCTTATGAACCGACTCTTTGAGACTGCCAGACCTTGCCACTGTTCACATTCATGGAGAACTTGACCCTGGAACTGGTAGTACTTGCAGTTCGTCAGAAAAGAGGAGCTGGAAGAAGGGGTCCGGCAGCTTGTCAGGCTCATGGGGTTGTGCTATCCTTCCAGCTCTTAGAAGCTGAGGCTGGAGCAGTCACCTGACCCCCTGACCACTGACCCTGGGGGAATCCTGAACAAGGTGGTTTTCTTAGAGCTTGAGCAGGTTGGGCTGTAGGTGGAGGCTCTGCGCAGGGTGTCCCTACCTTTCCTTAAGGATAGTCTTCAGAAAAAAAGGTAAGTGAACCTCTTACATTGCCTCCAGGGATCCTGGAATTACTTTACTTGGTAATGATACCACCAACTGCTGACCCCCACTTGGCGACAAATTCAAAAGTCCTCAGAAGCCCTGGGCAGTTTTTATTAAAAATATATGTCATCAAAAGGAATGAAGAGTGAGCCAGTGTTCAAACTATAAACTAGTAGGAGCTAGTAGTTCAAGTACTTTCCTGACAAGTGTCAAATGTCACTGTTTCCCTTTAAAATTTTAAACACTCCATGGCATGCTGAGATCTTGCAGTGCTCCAGAGTGCCTTGGCACATATTTGAGAACCATGGCTGTGAGCATTTTAGACATTGACTCATCTTTTCCTTGAATGAGTATTCAAGAGAATCATTTTCTCCCTAAGTGTTACTACTATAAGGTCCAGTGTAACATCACTTCTTCCACCCTGAAGATCCCTCTAAAACTAAGCCCCACAGGAGATCTTTTCAAATGACAAGAGCAGGCACTGAGTGTCCACAGGCCTGTCCAGATTCTGACCTGTTCTTACAGGGACATCTTGGATAAATCTAAAACTATCTTGTAAGATGAACAGTTTCCTGTTCTAAGTAAAATTTAGAAATAATATATTTTAAAACATCATTAACTTACAGATCTATCTACAATTAGGAAAACACTGGCAGACAATATTAACTAAGAAAAATAAACTATAGTCTTGCACATTATTAATAATTCTTAATGAGTTTCCTACCTTTCAACATTTCATATCTGATTTTCAAACTCTCAGTTACCCAAATAGATAAAATAGATTCAAAAGCCATTAACGTAGATACGAATATTCCAACTAAGGGCTAGTTCTGCTTAAAATACAGGCAATAAATATAATTAGATACTATACATTATAATAACAATCCAGACTAGACCACAAATAAATGTACAGAACATGATTGCAACAAAGTGAATTGCCAAATATCAAAGGAGAGAACAGATTTACCGGAAAAGTTTCAAATGCATTTTATTCATAATGTAACCATATTCAAGATGCTAGAGGAAATGTCCATATTTGTGAGTTCTTGTTGGCAGAAATTCTTTATTCATTATCCTGTCCAGTCTCACGCTCAGAAGCCATCTTTGATTTGTCAGATGCTTCATATACTTGTATAATAAGCCTTAGGTGATTGATGATTTTCTTGTCTGCTGTTTTCATGTTAAAGCCCAACATCTTCATAATAGTTTCTCGAAAGTCAACAAGCTACAAAGAACCACCCCCCAAAAATCAAGATATGTCATGAGTTGATCACCTTACTATGTACAATGAAATATTAAGAAATTTAGTTTTATTAAACATTTCTTTATGAAGTATAACATATTCTACATTCAGATGTATTTTTAAGCTAAAAAAAAATCTATTATAAGAAATCTAAACTTACTTTTGTATTTTAAGATTTGTTTTTAGTTTTACAATTTTATAGGATAAACTTAATTTTATTGCTGCTTGTTTTTCATCCATGAGGTAATTATTTTGGGGGATTCTGATTTGCTGTAGGTAATAAGAGTCCCTGAAGTACATCTCTCTCCACCCATTCTCTAAACACTATAGTGATCAACAGGAGTAGATAAAATCATCCATAAATCATGCCTAAAGCACAAGTAGAGACTACCACAGACTTCATTCTGCATATAAGTGGGGAAATAAATATTCTAAACCAGCAAAGGCTAGTTCAGAACCCAAGCTGGAGTATGCAGCTAGATTCCTCCGGTGTCCCAGATTCAGGACAGTTCACAAAGGAGGAAATACTAAGAACAAGTCAGAACTGGTAGATCAGAACACTGGTGTCTGTGGAAGGAAAAGAAAGGTGCATAAAAGTATGTGACAGCAGAAAAGGCAGATCTAGAGGGCAAGGTTTCTGAGGAGGAAGGAAAGGAAGGAAAAGGAAAAAGCAAGCACTGGAAATTAGGGACTTATATAAACAAGAGAGTACTGCAGAAACAGACATCACATAAACCCCACCCCAAAATAAAAGGCTTGACTTCCTAAGTAAACTTTAAGAAGCTGCACTCATCATGTCAACGGAAGAGGGTGGTATTGAGTTAAGAAACCTAGTATGTAAACCCTGCCCTGCCCCCTAGTACTAAAATAGAAATACCTGAAATTGAGAGGGCAAGGCAATTAAAGGGATTTTAAAGTGAATAGTTGGCAAATACGCATTCAAAATTGTGATGAGAAGAAAACAGAAAAGCACAAACATCCGAACTGTTCAGGGCTCATAAGACCCTTTCTTGAGATTCTCTCTCCTGTCACAGAAACTCTAACCCTTTGGCTGTCAGTCAGACAGAAGTTGACTGAGAGATACCAAGAAGAAATGGTGACAAAGGCCTTATATTGAAGATTCCAGGTGCTGACCCATAGCCCAGGTGCATCTCTCTGCCTTCTTGGAGCTCTGGTTGTTTAACTCTGATTCCACAAGGCAATCAATTCTCTTTTGTCTAAGTTAGGGTAGTCTAAATTGAGGTGGGTGTTTATCACTTCAACTTAGAGAATTTTAATATAGTATTAAAAGAAAACAAACCTCTTCTTGTTTTCCCGGTACTTCTTCAAGTGTGCTCTTTGCTGTGCTGAGCTCAGGAGTGGCAGTTTCTAACATTTGATGGACCTTCTTTTTACCCCATCTTGCTTCTTGCTCATCAGAGTCTACTGTAGTGTTCAGGTCTGTTTCCATAGCTGCCTTCCCTTTCATTGCTTCAACTTTTGTTAGAGATTCCCTGAGCTTCTCAATTGTTTTGTCCTGTGAAGGTAGAGGTTGTGGGAAAGGAGAAGACTACGATTAGATTTCTTCTAAGTAACAGACAGGCATGATGCATGATAACTCATGCTTTTATACTTTCTTCCTCTCTCTTTTTCTTTTACGAGCTAGATAATGTAGAAAAAGAAAATCCCACAATTTATGAATTAAGAGGACATTTCTCCACTATGTTCATCAATAACCAATAGTTAATGAGAACTTTTATTAACTAGGCAGTTGGGATTTAAAGAGGTTTAACACATGTTCCATGTTCTCAAGAGTCTTAGTCTGTGGTAATCAAACACAGAAATAGAGAATAACTGGATACAGTAAGATTAAATATTCTTGATAAACTGGCAAAAAAAGTTGATCAATAAGTGTCTTTGGTTTCAGACATAAAATGTACTTTCGAAATACTACAACTGAAGCTTGATGTAGCGAAGATCCAAAGATACTCTGATTCTTAAGATGAGTGGTGGATTTACAACATCTAACTTTATTATTCTATATGTTTAGCTATATATATTATTTTTATGGGTGTAAAATAATTTTAAACTTCAATAGAAACATATAGCAAAAACAGTAACAGAACAAAAGTGAATTTTTGAAAGTCTCACGTCCTTTACTTACTTTAAGGATATTTACTCTTGTCAGTTGAGTTTTCATATTTTTATTTGACAATTTCAAGTCACTGAGCTGTTTCTGAAGTTTCTGAATTTTCTCCTCTAATCTTTGAGTTGTAACAGTCTGAAAATTCTGCTGAATATTCAGTAATGTTTCTTGCTTGTTGTCTTTCTCTAGCTGCTTGAATGCTTTGCCATGCTTATCCACCTGGGAAATCTTAGATTGAGAGTTTTCCTTTACAGAAATCAACAGTATTGAAATAAAGAAGCTATGCTTTAAGATGGTGTTCCACATTAGCATACCAGATCTACTCTAGACTGATAAATTATAGACTTAATTCTTATATAAATAGGATAGTTTTCACCATAAATACGCATTATAATAATTCAGAAAATAAAATATGACGGTAAAAGTGATGGCTTAATGCTAACAAGGGTACATTTAAGCAGACAATTTATAAACACCACATGATAGCATGTATTAGTTTAACTTTTCTAATAAGGTATGATTAGGAAATAATAAAATATTTAGATAAAGATTCAAGCAGAAAGATATCCTCTACAACATTATTTATAACATGAAGAAATACAAATGTCAAAAAATAATTAAATTACATGTGATTAATAATACATTTCATGTATTAAGAATTAATATATTTCTTTTTGGGGTTTTTTTCCCTTAATATATACATTTTATTGAAATTATAGTTGACTTACAGTATTTCAGGTACACAGTAAGGTGATTCGGTTATACGTATACACATATATTATTTTTCAGATTATTTTCCATTATAGGTTATTATAAGATATTGACTATTGTTTCCTGTGCTATACAGTAAACCTTCATTGCTTGTTACGTATCCTTTTTTTAAAATTATAAATCTAGCATTCCATTCTGATTAATAATTTCTTATAAATCAAGTTTTCGAAAATACTTACTAAGAGAAAATGCTAATGATATAGTTAAATGAAAGAAGCAGGATGAAGAAAAATTATGCCTGTCTCAGTTATGTTAAAATATTCATGCAAAATAGTCATAGTAAAATATACCTATATGTTAACACTGGTTATCTCAAAGTGGTAGAATTACTGGCTATTTTCATTGTATCCTTTCTACTATTTTGTACTTTGTAAAGTTACTACCAGAAAAGAGAGAGAAAGAGAAGAGGTGCAAATTTAATAAAGATACCACATATTTTCATTATACATAAACTAAAAATTAAGTTAAAATTAATAAAATATATTTAAAAGAATCACTAGTTCTTCCAATAAGAAAGCAGATACTCCAGGCGAGACCGGTTGAAGAAGGAAGAGAGGACTGCCCTGGTGGTGCAGTGGTTGAGAATCTGCCTGCCAGTACAGGGTACACAGGTTCGATCCTTGGTCCTGGAATATTTCCACATGCCAGGGAGCAACTAAGCCATGTCCCACAAGTACTAAGCCCACAAGCCGCAACTACTGAGCCAGTGTGCTGAAACTACTGAGCCCACTTGCCACAATTGCTAAAGCCCACTTGCTCTGGAGGCATGATATACAAGAGAAGCCACCTGAACAAGAGGCTTGTGCAGCACAACTAGAGAATATCCCCTGCCTGCTGCAACTAGAGAAAGCCTGCACCCAGCAATGAACACCCAGCGCAGCCAAAAATAATAAATAATTAAATACATTTTTTAAATTTTAAAAAAAGGAAGAGAAAATGAAAATACTATTAAGAAAGAGAAACATACAGAACTAATGTACATAAATTAGTTTTATAATGAGAAAAAAGTTACTTAAAATATTATTACAAATGTCTTAATCCATTAAAAAAATAAAACAAGTAACATATTAAGGAATAAGAATGAGAATGGCACCATTTTTCTTAAAAACACACTGGAAATCAGAAGACAATGGAGTAATGCCTTCAAATCTCTGTGTGAAAATAAAGTCTAAACCCAACTATCAACTGATCCTGAAGGTAAACAACAACAAAAAGACCTTGTAAGTTATTCACAGAATTTTTTCCCTCCAAGATACCATTTCTTAGAAATCTATTAGAAGATGTACCCCAACTTCTAAAATAAGAAAGTTAATCAAAAGAAAGGAAGACAAAAGATTCAGGAAACAGTGCAACCTAACCAAGAGACTGGAGAAGAAAAGTCACAGGATTATAGCTGTGCCCAGGCCCACAGAGCAAACAGTCCAGACTGATGCAAGAGAATTAAGGAGTCTGGATGAGAAAGAATGGGAGATTTTTATAGATTATAAGATCATCTGACATAGTACTGGGGAAAAACTAATAAGTGAATGTTGAAAATTATACATACGAAAATACAAGAAAACTATTAACTCTAGGAAAAATAACACACACTACTACAAGAAAGGAAATGTCACAAGAGTATAATACTGGGCATTTTGTAAACATTATTTAGTGTCATAGTGAAGTAAATGCTGATTAGGGGTTTAGCTAAAAATACTGACATAGATATACTGGGACGATAGAAGGTGGAGGGGGAAAGAGATAAGGCTTCATCTATCATATAATAGGAAGTCAACAGATAATGTCTAAAACAAATAACTCAAGACATAGCAATATAAGGGCTTCCCTGGTAACTTAGCTGGTAAGAATCCACCTGCAAGGCAGGAGATCCTGGTTCAATTCCTGGGTTTGGAAGATACCCTGGAGGAGGGCATGACAGCCCACTCCAGTATTCTTGCCTGGAGAATCCTCATGTATTGAGGAACCTGGCAGGCTACAGTCCTTGGAGTTGCAAAGAGTTGGACATGACTGAGCACCGAGTAAGCACAGCACAGCACACAGCAATATAAGCAAATTATTTAAGAAAATGGAGTTTACTACCAGAAAGAATAGCTAAAATGGTTAAAAGTAGTTCCCTCTGGGAAATAGGATAGGTGAAAGTACAGAAATGGGCTGCTGCTTTTCAATAGAAGATATGTGGTATATTTAATTTTTAAAAAATATATGTATGTATAATATATACATATAAGTGTAAAAGATAAAAAAATTCTCCTAAATAACTGCAGCTCAAAGAAGAAATGAAAATTAATAGAAAAATTATACACATTTATAAAATGCAGTGAAAGAACTTCATATAAAAATATACTGAAAAACTTACAGAGGAATATTTACAGCCTTTGCTGTTTTTATGAATTAAAACAAGGGAAACCTCCCCCCCAAAGAGCATATTCACATAAGGAAAAAGAGAAACAAGGGGTATAGATTTAATAAAGATACCATATATTTTCATTATGTATACATCAAAACTAAACTGGTAAAATGCATGTAAAAAAGAATCATTAGTTCTTTGGAAAGATAAAATAGATGTCCCAGGCAAGTCTGGTTAAGGAGGAAAGAGAGAAAGTGAAAACACACAATATTAGAAAGGAGAAACATACAGAACACACAGATACAGAAAACATGAAAATAATTCTAAACACTACTTTGTAACTCAGTGGCAATAAGTTGAAAACCTAAAAGAAATACATTGTTTCCTATAAAACAATATAATATTCAACTGTATCAAGAAATCCCTAGAACTCTAGTAAATTACTGAACTTAATAAGTAAATTCAGTAAGGTGGTGCATGCATACACGTGCGTGAGCTCAGTTGCACAGTCGTGTCCAACTCTTTGCGACCCATAGACTGTAGCCTGCCAGGCTTCTCAGTCCATGGGATTCTCCAGGCAAGAATACTGGAGTGGGTTGCCATTCCCTTCTCCAGGGGATCTTCCTGACCCAGGGATTGAACCCAGGTCTCCCGCATTGCAGGTGGATTCTTTACATCTGAGTCACCAGGGAAGCCATTAAACTTTTAAATACTGAGGAGACTTCCTGGTGGTCCAGTGGATAGGACTCAGCACTCTCACTGCCAGGGCCCTGGATTTGATTGCTGGTCAGGGAACAAAAATCCTGCAAGCTATGTGGTGCAACCAAAAGAAAAAAAAATACTCATACACTGTATTGAACTCATACACTAACTGAACACATTTAGAACTCAATCTCATAGAGAGAGGGGGCTTCCCAGGTGGCGCTAGCGGTAAAGGATCTGCCTGCCAATGCAGTAGATGCAAAGAGATGACGGTTCAATTCCCGGGTCGAGAAGATCCCCCGGACTAGGAAATGGCAACCCACTCCAGGATTCTTGCTGGAAAACTCCATGGACAGAGGGTCCTGATGGGCTACAGTCCATGGGGTAGCCAAGCAGAACACAACTAAGTGACTGAGCACACACACACACACCCATAGAGGGAGAAAGCACAAGCGTGGAAATACATATGTATGAACATACTTATTTCAGCATTATTTGTAGTGGCATAAAAAGTAGGAGTAAGAGAATGACCATCAATAGTTCTTAATAGGGAACTGGTTAAATAAGTTATATATATAGTATGGAATATTATGCAACTGTAAAGGAATGAGTTAAACCTGTATCTTTGGATCTAAGGAAAGACCATGAAGTACTTACTTATCAAGTAAGATGAGTATTTTGACTAGTACAGTCCCAATTTTGTAAAAATGTCAACATTTACATATATGTATATACTCATATATTTCCATAATCACTGCAATAGTTATAGAAGATACAGATACATTGGTTACTGAGGTGAAATAGGCAGAAAGAGGGTTAGAGAAGATTTTTATTGTTTTCAGCAAATCTTTTAGCATGGTTTCAAGGGTTGTGGAAAGCAGGTGCTGTTTATATATTCTTAAATTTTAACAACATATTTTAAAATTTGTATGTGGAAATGAATCATTGTCAACTACATTTTCAAGAGCAGAGGTAGATGCTGGATTCATCTTTGTGCTCTGGAGTGCATTGCCAATACCACTGTACCAAGCGCTGGAAGTTTTTAAAAACTGAGTGATCAAACTATATGGGGTCAATGAATGAATGAATGAATGGAATGACAAGACTCAGTAGTGAGTGAGTGAGTTTATACTCTGGGGCACAGCAAGTATAGAAATAGTATAGCATGGGTATGGGTATGACAAGCAATTCTGTGAAGAGGTAGTGAAATAGAATCAAAATCTCCTGAAAAACATCCTACCTATTCCCATTCCACTTTTAGGATTGACTTTATAGATGCTGAGTAGCAAAAAATAGAAAAGGAAATGGTCTATAAAGTAATTATTGAGGAATTTCACCAACAGCACCTTCCCAATGCCCACCATATCTGACACGGTAGCTAAAATTCCATCTTTAGAGAGTCATTCCTTTGAATTCATTTCCCTCTAATCTTGTTTTAAAAGTATATTAAGAAGTACATTGTTTATTAATGTATATGGCATCTAGAAAAATAGTACTGATGCACCTATTTACAGAGAAGAAATGGAGAGGCAGATGTGGAGAGTGGACTGGTGGACACAGTGGAGGAAGGAGAGGGTAGGACAAATTGAGAAAGTAGCACTGACATATATACACTACCGTGTGTAAAACAGGTAACTAGCAGGAAGCTGCTGTGTAACACAAGGAGCCCAGCCTGGCGCTCTGTGATGATCTAGAGGGGTGGAACGGGCGGGAGAGAGGCTCAAGAGGAAGGGAATATCTGTATTATTATTACTGATTCGCGCTGATGTATGGCAGAAACCACTACAACATTGTAAAGCAATTATCCTCCAATTTAAAAATACATATATCAACAAATTCCCTTACAATAAACATCAAATGTGTACAGTAGAAAAATGAGAGATATGGAATAAGGAGAGGTTTTTGATAAAATCAGAAGGTTCAAAATTTGTAGCAAAATTTCCTCCCTTTCCCACTATTAAAAAAGTACAAATAGCATAAATAGCTTTGAACATTAGATGATATAAGATGATCGTTTTCATTGTCAAAAAAATGTCTTATACTTCAGGAAATTCTTACTTTGCTCATGTCCAAATCTAATTTCCCTTGAAAAAGGTCATTAATAGCAATTTTTCCTTCCAGACATTTCAAGGGTCTTTTTTGTCCCATATACTTTTTCTCAGTGTTGGATAGTTCTCTAGCAGTTTCTTCAGAGTGATGAGATTGCTTCTCCAGTCGCTTAGTGAGCATCTGAATTTCCTGCTGGAGGACTTCAGCTCTCTGTAGGGGAAAAAAAAATAGATAAAACATCCCAATGGTCCATGATTTCTATTTTCAAAACTATGTGCAAGTTTTACTTATATCAACATTGTAGTAATGAAATTGAAAGACTCTTACTCCTTGGAAGGAAAGTTATGACCAACCTAGACAGCATATTAAAAAGCAGAGACATTCGTTTGCCAACAAAGGTCCGTCTAGTCAAGGCTATGGTTTTTCCAGTAGTCGTTTATGGATGTTAGAGTTGGACTATAAAGAAAGCTGAGCGCCGAAGAATTGATGCTTTTGAACTGTGGTGTTGGAGAAGACTCTTGAGAGTCCCTTGGACTGCAAGGAGATCCAACCAATCCATCCTAAAGGAAATCAGTCCTGGGTGTTCATTGGAAGGAATGATGTTGAAGCTGAAACTCCAATACTTTGGCCACCTGATGCGAAGAGCTGACTCATTGGAAAAGACCCTAATGCTGGGAAAGATTGAAGGCAGGAGGAGAAAGGGACGACAGAGGATGAGATGGCTGGATGGCATCACCAACTCAATGAACATGAGTTTGAGTAAACTCCAGGAGTTGGTGATGGACAGGGAGGCCTGGCATGCTGCAGTCCATGGTGTCGCAAAGAGTTGGACACGACTGAGTGACTGAACTGAACTGAACACTGTTACTAAATAGATGAATGGGGAAGATGTTTAAGAAGACTCAACATGTATAAGCTGGTTTAAAAAAAAAAGAAACAAAGGTTTGATATACAAAAATAAGACATTTTAGTGAGTACTGAGAAATAAAATAGTATAATGAATTTTAAAAGAGAGAGTGTAAAAAAATTATAACTGTACAATAAGCATACTACCGTGTAGCAGGTTTTACTAACACACTGCTGCTGCTGTTGCTGCTGCTAAGTCGCTTCAGTCGTGTCCGACTCTGTGCAACCCCATAGACGGCAGCCCACCAGGCTCCCCCGTCCCTGGGATTTTCTGGCAAGAACAGTGGAGTGGGTTGCCATTTCCTTCTCCAATGCATGAAAGTGAAGTCACTCAGTCGTGTCTGACTCTTCACGACCCCATGGACCGCAGCCTACCAGGCTCCTCCGTCCATGGGATTTTCCAGGCAAGAGCACTGGAGTAGGGTGCCATTGCCTTCTCCACTAACACACTGAATTTAAGCAATACCTATTTTCATTTGAATGTTAGGATGAACAGTGATGAAATTTTACTACAATAATTTGAACATAACAGGAGATATATCCACTTGAACTTGCTGGATCAATCTTTTGATAGACTTGACCAGTATATTCACACAAATGACTGACTTGATAATTTACTTCACTGCGCTGACTAAACTGACCAGTGTTTGGTCATGACAGAAACATCATCCTCATCACACCACTATTTTTAAACTAACATTCATTGAGCTTACACTGACCTGTACTAAGCATTTATTATGTATTAATCCATTTAATTCTTACAACCATTCTGTGGTACACGAACTATATCCCCCCCAAACCCACTCCCACTCCTGCCAAAATTTACAAAACTAAGGCACAGAGAGCATAAATAACCTGCCCAAGAGCACACATTTGGTAATCGCAGAGCTGGAATTCATACCCGGCCTCTCTGCTCTTAAACACACTATATTACCTCTATTGTGACGGACATCTTCGTCCCTCTTATCACTATAGTAATCAAATCAGAGCCACAGGGTTTACCGAATTAACATCAAAATCCACATCTTAAAACTAATTTGAAAACTCATCTGTTGATACACTTACAGACTTCCAAGATTGCTCATTTGCACCAGTCTCCAGAATGCTCTCTTTCACAGCTTCCTCTATGGCTGGTGTGGGTTCAACACTGTTGCTGGGAAGAGCAGACAGCTGACTGAGGAATTTCTGATAGTTGGATCGCGCTGTTTTAGTTTCCCAGTTGTATGAATGTGTAGGTCTATCTAACTCAGGTATTTGTTTTTCCTTATGGGTCAAATCTTGTTGACACTTATCCCAAATTTTCTGTCCATCTTTTGGTCCTTCAGAGCGAAAAGTGTTGTCTCTCTCAAACAGGATAGCTTCATCCTTATCCTAAATATACGAACACACGTGTTAAACTTCTCATTTGGAATTTAATATCGAGACTATCTATTTCTGTCCTTTTGAAATATAAGTATAGTCAAATACAGAACTTGAGGAGAAAAGGCTCTCTATAGAAACAAAGAGTTACAGAGTTATAAGAGAGAGAAGAACATACTCATAAGAGTAAACTAGAACATCAAGAGGTATTAAAATACCTCTTGGGGGGCATATGGGAAGGGCAAAAAAAGTGATGTTATGGAGAAAGTATTTTGAGAACACAGGAAGTTTAACTTAGAGAAGTGGCTAACCAACTGCTCCAGTTTATGAAGGAACTGTTTACAGAATATTTTGAGGTAATAAATGTAGAAGGAATGATAGAATTTCACAGCTCAGCATTTTGGTTCTCCTAACAAAATAACTGATTCAGGCAAGGATCATCAATGAATGCTAAGACTAAGTGAAAAGTTGGCAGGGAAGTGTATATTTTCATAAAGACTTAACTATGATTATAGAACATCATTTAATAGTAACAGTTTTGATAATGTAAAATCATAAATAAGTCACATTTCTTTCCCCCAACCTTTCCCTTGTAAGCACCCTGCTTTCACTATAAACAGGAAAAAATAAAAGATAATGCAATACTACTCCTTCACCCTACTTCTCCCAGGAAGATTCTGCCTTTATAAATTCTTTTCACCTTCAATTATGAAAACTGAGTAAATAAGTTTACTTTCTGGACTTTTTGTCTTGTGAAACTGGGAGACAGAAGGGGAGCTAGAGTTGTTAAAGTAATGATGGGTTTGTCTCACTAAAAGCCTAGGGGTAAAAAAAGAGGTAGAATAAAAGAGCAGTGGATGAAAAGGTCAGAGCTACACAGACTGGTGTGGGAGAGTTTTTCAGAGATATGACAGAGAAGTGAAAAACATAGAAAGTGTTACTGTGAATTACTTGAAAGAGGTAATTAAAAATTGGAATTACTTTAAACTGAAAGTAGTTGCTGAATTTTTTAAGTGGAACCCCTCATATTAATTGGATCATGATGGACCTTATTTTACATTCAGAATATTATAAACCTGGAGAAGGGCATGGCAACCGACTCCAGTATTCTTGCCTCGAAAATTACACAGACAGAGGAGCCTGGCGGGCTACTGCCCACGGGGTTGCAAAGAGTCAGACATGACTGAAGCAACTAAGCATGCATATAGTAAACAATTAAAGTCTATGATTTCAGAATAAACTTTTACCACTTCCTTGACAGCAATTCATCTCCCATCCTCCTTCAACATTCCTCCATAAAACTTCTATTCATCCTGTGAATTGCTATCTACTAGGGACCAGGCTAACTTCTTCCTTCTAAACCCAACTCATGCATGCATACATCTAGATTTCAGTATCCAGTGTAGATGATCCACCAGTTTAGTTTTGTGACCCTTATTCCTCAGTTTCAATGACTTTCTTCTACACCCCTATTCAATCCTTATACCCAAATCCAAAAACCCAGATTTTGTCAGCAGCAGGAACTACCCCATACCAGAAATTTAAAACTTCAATATTTCACTCTCTAACCACCACCTCCTCCCAGTTCTCTCACAGCTCCATTCTCTCTAACCTCCTCTTTAGTATCACAGAGACCTTCAGATCTGCCTTGCACTTTCTCTCCATACTTCAGAAATGCTTTCAGTTCACCGTGCTGTATGGCTTCCTTTTATCCTCCACAAGAAGAGGACCAACAGACCACTCAACATTTGCCAATTATCTCTTGGAATAACATAAAGTAACAAAAATCCTTTTTCTTCAAAAATCAATCAAAATTTGTTCTCACCTTTGTCATGAAACTATCCAAGGAATCTTCTTGTTCTTTCATACTCATATAAGGGGTGAATCTGTTAGCACCTGCTAACTTTTTCTCCAAAAGGTCTGCTTTTTGCTCTGCTCTTTTTCTTTCAATCAGATGTACTCTGTGTAAGATATTGGCAGGTAACAATATCATGAAACTAATTTTTCAAACTTCAAATAATAACAAGAAATATCCCCATGTAAAACAAATTAAATATGTGTATCAAGTAAAAATGTATGCCTTATGAAAAGAGCTGTGCAAGTTCCCAAATTATTTCTAGGAAGAGATGAGAAATGGCAGAGAAATGGAGAGAATGATTCAATGTTAAGTCTGTAGTAGTTCCCCTGGGAGAGGTCAATTTTGAAACCACTCTTTTTCAAGAGGAAATTTGAGTATGAATATGTCTCTGCTACTATGATAATATTGTGATGATCAGGAGGTTCCACATGGGTACAAGTACCATGGGCCTGTATTTGCAAGTTCCACATCCATGGATTCAAGCAGCCATGGATTGAAACTATTCAAAAAATTTTTTTTTCAGAAAGTTCCAAAAAGTGAAACTTAAATTTGTCTTAAACCAGCAACCATTTACATAGGATTAGCTATTACATGTAATCTAGAGTTGATTTAAAGTACACAAGAGATGTGCATAGGTTATATGCAAATACTGTACTATTTTATATAAAGGATTTAGCATGTGCAGATTTTGGTAGTCTCAGGGGTCCTAGAACCATCCCCTGCAGACACTGAGGCACAAGGGATGAAGGACAACTGTATTCCCATTTTAGTAACACCCTCATGGGCTCTCCAACTGAATCCCTGAATAGAGTTTCAAGAAAGGTGAAGGAATTAGAAATGGTACAATAGAAAACAGCATATGTAAAAATTTGTTTTATTATTAAATACAAACAACTAATTATTTGGTTCTTGTTTTGATTAACAATTGATAGGTTTGATAATATTTTCTACCTTGAAGTTAAATTAAAGTTTCAGTCCACTTTCCATGTTTGTTATATTCTTTTCTATAGAGGATTTCCATCCTACAGAATTAGTGAATATGGGTCAGGTCAAAGAAAATATCTGAATTATCTCAGAGAAAATATAATTCAATAAAATTATATTGGAGACATGTAGGTCACACTCAAAAGGTCATTCCTTGTAATTATAGCCTTAGAATGAGAGTAGACACGGAATGAGATAGAAACAATACTTTAAAAAATACCTCCCAGGAAATTTTGAAACCTGATGAAAAACATCAATTGATAGATTAAGTAAATTCTGCAAATCCAAAGTAGGATAGATACAAAGGCACCACACAAAGACATATCATCATCAAATTTCTACCAATTAAAAGTCAGAGAAAAAGCATATATTACCTTCTAACATATAGCTATAAGACTGAACACTGGCTTTTCAAAGAGAAACTATGTAATTCAGAAGATAACTGAAGAATACTTTAGAGTGCAGAAAGAAAAAATACTGGCAACCTAGAGCTTTATACTCATTAAAAAAAAAAAAAAACCCTTTCAGAAGGAAAAATGGAAAAATTCATCCTTAGAAGAACTGCATTAAATTGCAGAAAAATTACAGGCAATTTTTCAAAATACAGGAAAACCATCCCTGGTGGCTACACAGAACTGTAGAAAGGAATGAAAAGCACCAGGAGTGAGTGTGTGGGTCAATAAAAATTAATACTGAAAATTAATATCTTATGAGATTTATAACATTTGGAAAAGTAAAATGTATCATAACAATAGTACAGGAGCATAAGATGGGTAAAGTAGAGTTACGTTGTTATAAGATTTCTATTTTCAGATAACATAACAGTACTAATCTAGACTTTAATTGTAATCACAAGGTCTAAGGTAAAAAGTTAATGATGATTTAAAAGATATTTAACCTTGCTTACAGTTTCCTTTTGTTGTGCAAAAGCTTTTAAGTTTTATTAGGCCCCATTTGTTTATTTTTGCTTTTATTTCCAATATTCTGGGAGGTGGGTCATAGAGGATCCTGCTGTGATTCATGTCGGAGAGTGTTTTGCCTATGTTCTCCTCTAGGAGTTTTATAGTTTCTGTTCTTACATTTAGATCTTTAATCCATTTTGAGTTTATTTTTGTGTATGGTGTTAGAAAGTGTTCTAGTTTCATTCTTTTACAAGTGGTTGACCAGTTTTCCCAGCACCACTTGTTAAAGAGGTTGTCTTTTTTCCATTGTATATCCTTGCCTCCTTTGTCAAAGATAAGGTGTCCATAGGTTCGTGGATTAATCTCTGGGCTTTCTATTCTGTTCCATTGATCTATATTTCTGTCTTTGTGCCAGTACCATACTGTCTTGATGACTGTGGCTTTGTAGTAGAGTCTGAAGTCAGGCAGGTTGATTCCTCCAGTTCCATTCTTCTTTCTCAAGATTACTTTGGCTATTTGAGGTTTTTTGTATTTCCATACAAATTGTGAAATTATTTGTTCTAGTTCTGTGAAAAATACCGTTGGTAGCTTGATAGGGATTGCATTGAATCTATAGATTGCTTTGGGTAGTATAGCCATTTTGACAAATATTGATTCTTCAGCAAGGTGAAAAGACAGCGCCGCCAGATTGGGAGAAATAAATAGCAAATGAAGCAACAGACAAGGAATTAATCTAAAATATACAAGCAACTTCTGAAGCTCGATTCCAGAAAAATAAATGACCCAATCAAAAAATGGGCCAAAGAACTAAACAGACATTTCTCCAAAGAAGACATACAGATGGCTAACAAACACATGAAAAGATGCTCAACATCACTCATTATCAGAGAAATGCAAATCAAAACCACAATGAGGTACCATTACACCAGTCAGGATGGCTGCTATCCAAAAGTCTACAAGCAATAAATGCTGAGAGGGTGTGGAGAAAAGGGGCCCTCTTACACTGTTGGTGGGAATGCAAACTAGTACAGCCACTACGGAGAACAGTGTGGAGATTTCTTAAAAAACTGGAAATAGAACTGCCATATGGCCCAGCAATCCCACTTCTGGGCATACACACTGAGGAAACCAGATCTGAAAGAGACACATGCACCCCAATGTTCATCGCAGCACTGTTTATAATAGCCAGGACATGGAAGCAACCTAGATGCCCATCAGCAGACGAATGGATAAGGAAGCTGTGGTACATATACACCATGGAATATTACTCAGCAATTAAAAAGAATATATTTGAATCAGTTCTAATGAGATGGATGAAACTGGAGCCCATTATACAGAGTGAAGTTAAGCCAGAAAGATAAAGAATATTACAGCATACTAACACATATATATGGAATTTAGAAAGATGGTAATGATAACCCTATATGCAAAACAGAAAAAGAGACACACATGTACAGAACAGAATTTTGGACTCTGTGGGAGAAGACGAGGGTGGGATGATCTGAGAGAACAGCATTGAAACATGTATATTATTTATAGTGAAACAGATCACCAGCCCAGGTTGGATGCATGAGACAAGTGCTCAGGCCTGGTGCACTGGGAAGACCCAGAGGAATCGGGTGGAGAGGGAGGTGGGAGGGGGGATCGGGATGCAGAATACCTGTAACTCCATGGCTGATTCATGTCAATGTATGACAAAACCCACTATAATATTGTAAAGTAATTAGCCTCCAACTAATAAAAATAAATGGAAAAAAAAAAGAATCCACCTGCCAATTCAGGGGACACAGGTTTGACCTCCGGTCTGAGAAGATTACATTTGCCATGGGGCAGCTAACAATTGAACCCATAAGCCACAACTACTAAAGCCCACACACCTACAACAACAAGAAAAGCCACCACAATGAGAAGCCTACACATCGCAGCTAGAGAGTAGCCTCTTCTCACTGCAACTAGAGTAAGCCTGCACACAGCAATGAAGAACCAGCCAGCCAAAAATAAATGAATAAATAAATTAGTCAAAATGGATCAAAGATAAAATTTTAAGTATTAAAACAGTAACTATTAAAATAAAACATATGTGTAAACCTTTGTGATACTAGATTAGGTTTCTTTGCTATAACACCAAAGACACAAAATGACAAAAGAAAAAAAAGGTAAGCTTCATCAAAAATTTTTAGAAAACAGCCTGGAAGTTGCTCAGTTAAACACAGAGTTACTTTACAACCCAGCAATTCTACTCCTAAGGCATTTAACTAAGAGAAATAAAACTTACAGTCATGTAAGAGTTCACACAACAATGTACATAACAGCTCATTCATAAAGTCCCTTGCAAAGGAAGCAACCCAATGTTCATCAACTGATGAATGGACAAACAAAATGTGGTATAACCTTATAATGGAATATTATTCAGCCATAAAAAAATTAAGTACTGATTCAGGCTAAACATTGATGTATCTTAGAAACACTGTGCTAAATTAAAGAAGTCAGACACAGAGGCCATATATTGTAACATTTCATTCATATGAAATGTCAAGAAAAGGCAAGCCCATAGAGAAAGACAGTAGACTGCTGGTTGTCAGAAACTAGAGAGAGTGGACTGGGGAGTAACTATTAGGAGACATGGTATTTTTAGGGGTTGATGAAAGTGTTCTAGAATTAGAGCGTGGTGATGTTTGTACAACCCTGTGAATATACTAAAAACTACTAAACTGTATGCTGCAAAAGGGTGAATTTTAATGGAATGGAAATTATATCTCAATTAAAAATTTAATTTTGAGTCAGGTATGTTAATTTTGTTAGATTTAAATTCTGTGATCAGTCAGGAGTATGAAGTTCATATAATATTTGTAAGCTTATGAAAAATGAATGACATTTTTGAAAACAAACTAGAAAATTCCCTACCTTAGAAGATTTTCTAGTTCTGTAATTCTTTCAGTTAGATCCCAGTTGCCTCTTTCAAGACTCTGAATACTGGTGTTTTTCAAAGATTTAATTCTGGTTAGAGAAGCAGTAAGTTCCTCTAAGTCCTTGATATCGTCTTTCAGGGACATTATCCGGAATGACTGTTGCACATTATTTTCTTTGTAAGTTTCTAGCTCACTCTTCATCTCTTGCAATGAAGTTTCTTTTATGAAAAGTTTGTTTCGAAGATTTCTTAGCTAATGAGAAAAGACAAGTGTTATTTTAAAGTCATTTATAATTTTGGCTTTAGAAAATCCATGATTTTAAAATCATTATCAGCATTTAAATTATACATTACACAATAAAATGAGGATTTCTGAATCTCCTAACAGTAGATTCCAATATTAAATATGCTTAAAAAATCTTATCAGGGCCTCCCTGGTGGTCCAGTGGTTAAGAATCTGTCTTGCAATGCAGGGGACATGGGTTTGATCCCTGGTCTGAGAAGATCCCCAAAATGCTGTGAGGCAACAAAGCCTGTGAGCCACAACTAGAGAAAGCCTATGTGCAGCAACAAAAGACCCAGTACTGCCAAAAATATATAAATTTTTAAAAAATCATATCAAATTGATACAAAAGATTTGGAATAAGTAATTTTATTCTCATCAGCATTAAACTTATGGCTCCCTAGGGGTAAGGAGGAGAGGGATAAATTGGGAGACTGAATTTTACATATACATACTACTATATATAAAATAGATAATAAGGACCTACTGTATAGCACAGGGACCTCTAATCAATATTCTATAATGACCTATATAGGAAAATAACCTAAAACAGAGTAGATACATATATAACTGATCCACTTTGCTGTACACCTGAAATTAACCCAACATTGTAAATTAACTATAATAAAATTTTTTTCTTTCATCTGTTTAATTTTTTTTTTCATTTATTTTTATTAGTTGGAGGCTAATTACTTTACAATACTGTGGTGCACTGGGAAGACCCAGAGGGATGGGATGGGGAGGGAGGCGGGAGGGGGAATTGGGATGGGGAACACATGTAAATACATGGCTGATTCATGTCAATGTAGGGCAAAAATAATAAAAATTTAAAAAAAAAATAGTTTGATACATGTAGTGGAATATTCATGAAAGTCTGAAAAAATTACAGCTTGTATAATGAAAAACTGTGATTGAGAAATATTTTGATTAAAAAGTCATAACTTTATGAACTACAAAAGAAATCAAAAACACCACTCTTGCATTACAGGCATACCTCAGAGATACTGCAGACCACTGATGCATGAAAATTGTATTAGCAGGCATGAAAACAAATTTAACCTCATTGTACATCTCCATCAGAGCTCTTGGGTGACCAAGAGCAATAATATTTTGAAATGACTTTTTTTCTCAACAGTAAAACTCAACAGCAGGTTTAAAATACTCAGTTACCCCATGTTGTAAACAAATGTGCTGTCATCCAGGTTTTGTTGTTCAATTTACAGAGCACAAGCAAAGTAGATTTAGAATAATTCTCAAGGGTTCTAAGACTGGGAATGATCATTGGCTTCAAGTGAAAGTCACCAGCTGCATTAGCCTCTAATGAGAGAGTCAGCCTGCCCTTTGAAGCTTTGAAGCCAGGCATCGACTTCTCTCAAACTATGAAAGCCCTAGATGGCGTCTTCTTCCAACAGGAGGCTGTTTTGTCTACATTGAAAATTTGTTGTTTAGTGTGTCCACCTTCATCTTGATCTTAGCCAGATCGTCTGGATCTTATTGCAGCTACTATGTCAGCACTTGCTGCCTCACCTTGTACTTTTATGTAATGGAAAGAGCTTTTTCCTTAAACCTTATAAACCAACCTCTGCTAGCTTTAAACTTTTCTTCTGCAGCTTCCTTACTTCTCTTAGCCTTCCTAGAACTGAAGAGAGTTGGGACCTTGCTCTGGATTAGGCTCTGGCTTAAGGGAATGCTGGGGCTGGTTTGATCTCTCTCCAGATCACAAGGACTTTATCCATATAATCAATAAAGCTGTTTCACTTTCTTATCGTTTGTGTGTTCACCGGAATAGCACTTTTAATTTCTTTCAAGAACTCTTCCTTTGCATTCACAGCTAAGCTGACAGTTTGGGGCAAGAGGCCTAGCTTTCAACCTGTCTCGGGTTTTGACTTGCTTTCCTCACTGAGCTTAATCATTTCCAGCTTTTGATTTAAAGTGAGAGATGTGCAACTCTTCCTACCACTTTAACACTTATATGTCATTGTAAGGTTATAAATTGGCCTAATTTTAAAATTGTTGTATCTCAGGGAATAGGGAGGCTGGAGGAGAGGGAGAGAGAGGGAATGGCAGGTAAATGGAGCAGTCAAAACTCCCAATATTTACCAACTAAGCTCACTATCTTATATGGGTACAGTTCATGGTGCCCCAAAATAATTACAATAGTAACATCAAAAATCACTGATCACAGATCACCACAACAAATATAACAATGAAAAAGTCTGAAATATTGCAAGAGTTATGAATATGTGACACAGAGGCACAGAGTGAGCAGATGCTAGTGGAAAAAGAACGCTGACAGACCTGCTCAATGCAAGGCTGCCACAGACCTTCAATTTATAAAAAACACAGAATCTGTGAGGTGAAATAAAGTGGAACACAATAAAAGAGGTCTGCCTGTTATCATTTATGTTAAAGAATCCAAATTTCTTAATAGCTTGATGCTGGATTTGGACATAATGAAACCTGAAATATATTCAGAACTCAACAAAATTTAGGTACCCCAAACCTCAGATACAGCTTGTTCATAAAAACTGTCAACAAAGGATTTATATAGAATATAAATATATTAGATATTTAGAATAGAATATATTAATATAAAGAACTCTAAATTCTCAGAAAACGATCTGATTAAAAAACTGGGCAAAAGACTTGAACAGAAATTTTACCAGAAAGGATATATGGATGGCAAACAAGCACATAAAAATAGATTTAACATCACCAGTCATTAAGGATATGCAAACTAAAGCCACAGTGGGATAACACTCCCTATGTATTAATATTAAAATATATAAAATACAAAACAGGGACAACACCAGAACCTGGTGAGGATGCAAAGAAACTGGATCACTCATATGTTGCTGGTAGGAAAATAGAACAGTCCAGATACTCTAGAAAATTGTTTGGCAGTTTCTTATAAAACTAAATATGCAAATACCATATGACCCAGCTATTGTATTTTGGAGCACTTATCCCAGAGAAATGAAAAATTATGTTCACACAAAAATCTGTACATGAATGTTCATAGCAACTTTACTTTTGATAGCTAAAAAACTGGAAGTTATCCAGGTATTTGTCAACAAGTGAATGGTTAAACAAACTGTGGCATATACATACCACAATCTCAGCAATAAAAAGGACCAAACTATTGATACAACAGCTTGAATAAATCTCCAGGAAATTATGCCGAGTGAAACAAGCCAATCTAAAAAGGTTGGATATGCGTGATTCTATTTGCAAAACATTTTAAAAAACAGCTTTATTGGGGTATAATTCATAGATTTATCCATCTAAAGCACACAGCTGAATGGTTTTTGGTATATTCATAGAGTTGTGTAGCCATACTGAACTTTTTTTTTTTTTTACTTTTTAAATTGAGATATAACCTACACACTGTAAAATTCACCCTTTATAGTATACCATTCAGTTTTTAGTATATTCACAGTTGTGCAACCATCACTGTGATCTAATTCCAAAACATTTTCATTATCCCTTAAAGAAATCCCATACCCATTAGTAGTTACCTCCAACTCAGCCCCTGGCAACCACTAATCTGTTCTCTGTTTCTATGGATTTGCCTATTCTGGAGATTTTATATAAAGGGAATCACAGAATATGCTGTCTCTTGTGACTGGCTTTTTTTCACTTACCATAGTGTTTTCAAGGTTCATCCATGTAAGCATCAATTAGTACTTCATTCCTTTTCATGGCTAAATAATATTCTACTATGTGGATATACCACATTTTGCACATTTACTCATCAATGGATATTTGTATTATGTCTACTTTTTGGTTTTACAGAAAATGCTATAATGAACATTCATTTACAAGTTTTTATGTGAAAATATTTCTAATTCTCTGTGTTTCTACCTAGGAGTGTGACAGTTGAGTCATATGGTAACTCTATGTTTAGCTTTTTAGCATATAACTTTTTTTTCCCCAGTATATAGTGTTTTTCAAATGACAGCATTTTAGAAATGGTGAAGAGATTAGTGGTTGCCAGGAGTTGGGATGGGAAGGAAGTGGATGTGCATATCAAATGGCAATATGAAGGATCTTTGTGCTGTTAAAACTAATTGTTCAGTATTTTGACTGATTATTTAGAACATAATACACACAAATGAGTACAAGTAAAACTGGGGAAACCTGAATAATACTGGTGGATTGTATTGCATCAATGTCAATATTTAGGCTGTTACATTTACAGTTTTGCAAAATTTGGGAGAAACTGTGCAAAGTTTACAATGAATATCTCTGTATTATTTCTTAAAACTGCAAATGAATCTATAATTATCTCAATAAAAAGTTCAACTAAAATTAACAATAACTGGTTCTCATGATTTTTTTCTTTAGCTGCAAAATTTATGTTGCCTCCATTCACCCCCTCCAGAACTGGTGCATTCACCAGGTTTCTATTATCTGCCTTGTTACTACACTAAGGGAAAAAAAATCTGCAAAAACAGTCATATTGCCCTCATAAACAGAAGTTTCCTTGAAAATCAAATTAAAAATACTGGCAAAACACATTAAATTTATCTTAAATTTAAGACAGTAGGCCTTATTATACATATTGTCAGTAATTTTTTTAAACAAGTTGTTAGCTCGCTTCAATGAGCCTCACGGCTCTTGCGATCTTAGTTCCGAGACCAGGGATCTAACCCAGTCCTCCTGCAGTGGAAGTGCCAAGTCCTAACCACTGGACCACCAGGGAATTCCCTGTTTAACTTTTATGACTACAGCAGCCTTCCTAGCACTATGCAAGAGTTTTAGCTCAATATCATATTGCCTAAATTAGACGATCCAATCACCAACTGAATTCTTTAATATTTATCTCATCTGTATCTGACTTTTCCTAAATATAGTTTTTTGCACCTGTTTCTCCATTATTGGACAGAAACACATGGTAATTATTTTTGTATGTCCCACAAAGAGACAATTATAACAAAAGACTTAAATGTATGCATGAAGAGAAAAATTGTCTCATCAAGACAATTGTGTTACTATAGGATTAAATAATAGGTTTTTGGGAAAGGGAAAGATGACTCAAGCTGAAGGTATTCTATTGTAACTAACAGACTTCTTTAAAATTTGGTTTTTATTTTATTTATTGAAGTTTTTTTTTTTTTTTTTTTTTTCATTTTCTTTTGGCAGCACAGCTTGTAGGATTTTAGTTCCTGACCAGGGACTGAACTCAGACCCTTGGCAGGAGAGTATGGAGTACTAACTACTGGACCACCAGGGAATCGTTTTGTTTTTGTTTTTGTTTTTTTTTAAAAGCTTGGAGTTAAATTGTCACTGATTTTTATTAAATTTAGAAAATAGCAATGTGAGTTGTGAAACTTTTTCAAGTATATAGCCTCTAAAATCAATTCACAACGAGACCTTGTAGAACCTTTTAGATATCTATTTTGACAAACAAAAAATATGTGTAGGTACCAAATGCTTTGTGTACATGTAAAAAATTGCTTTTAAGAAGTACTTGGAAATTCTATATGAATAGAATTCATTCTATATGAATAGCTTACATATTTTCTTTAAATCTGTTTAAAGGTTTTTTATGAATTAGAGATAGACATAAAACCCTGGACACAGTGACCAAGTGAGGACACAGAAAACAGATGACCATCTACAAGCCCAGGAGAGAGGCCTCAGAAGAAACTAACCATCTCATCATGTAAAAAAAAAAAGTAATTATGTGAGGTGATGGATGTTATTAATCAACCTTATTGTGGTAATCATTTCACAACACATATGTACATCAAATCACCACACTATACATCTTAAATTTACACAATGTTATGTCAGTTATATGGCAATAAAGCTGGGGAACACATTAAAAAGAAGAAGAAACTAGCCCTGTTGACACCTTATATTGGACTTCTCACCTCCAGAATTGTGAAAAAGTAAATTTCGGTTATCTAAGCCAGCCAGTCCATGGCACTTTAGTACAGCAGCCCAAGCAAACCAATATAGAAGCAACAGATAGCTACTTATTCAGAAGGCATTATTCAATGTCCCACAATAAAAGCACTCAGAACATTTTACTTAAAGATAACCATAGAAGCAATACAGACTCGCATCCACATTATGTTACCTTTAACAATGACAATGGCCTTGGGATTCCAATCTTGATTATCAATCTCCTGCAACAAATATTTTAGGGTACTAGAGTTCAGCTAAAAAATTCCTGCAAGTATCCTTTAGTTCATTGCAGGGTATCAAAGGCAAAGTCAGGGCACTTCTTACAAATGTGGTTTCTTTTTCATCTGTTGATACTACTCAGATGTTTCATCAAGTATTTAATAAGATTAGTAGATATTTGCCATTTGGCACTTTACTGAAAGTGAGAACTCATCCTTTCCATCGGAAAAATGCTTAATACATGTAACTATTGTCTTCCCAGGTGGCGCAGTGGTAAAGAATCTGCCTGCCAGTGCAGGAGACATGAGAGACACAGGTTCAATCCCTGGGTTGGGAAGATCCCCTGGAGTAGAAAATGGCACCCCACTCCACTATTCTTGTCTAGAAAATTCCATGGACAGAGAAGCCTAGTGGTCTACAGCCCCTGGGGTCACAAAGAGTCGGACACAAGTGAACATGCACAGGCAGATTATTATTATGTACATTTTGAGAATGGCAGTTCCTATGTCATTCAGTAATCACTCAAAAGCAGCAACATGTACCATCTCCAAAGGGATTTCTCTGGCAAAAGATAGATTTGGATCTACATTAGTGCCCCTCAGTGATAAAAGGGTTCAGTATTGAGGGAAAAAACGCAAAACTGAGTTTAGATAAAACTTGGAGACTTTTATCAGAATGTTTCTCTCCCTACAGAGGATATAATTTCCCGTGGTGTTTTATTTTCAAGTAATCCATATACCTCAGCTAAAAGATTCTTGTTTTTCACCAACAAACCAGCAAGGTCAGGATGGACTGAGTCAGTTGCCCTTTTGGTGCACTTGACTGGGTTCCTGGTGGGAACCACTTCAAGAGGTGGGTTAAGACAAGCCTACAAAAAGAAATTTCAAATTAATTAGCTAAACATGTACCCTATAATAAAAACTGCACTGTTTTAACCCACAAACTCAAATAAGTAACTCTAAAATACAACTTTAAATATTCGTTTTGAAAAAATAAAATAAAATAAAATATTCATTTTGAGGTAGTATCCTAACAAATGAAATAGGTCTCAAAAAGTAGCAAGTAACATGATAACCTAAAAGTCTACTGTACATTTCTCTAAAAATTCTTACCCAGCAATTTATAATACCAGCCATAAGTAAATGCAGCACATCTAATAAATATAATTTCTGAGAGCATAAGAAAGAAAGCACACATAAAATGTCAGAAAATCTTAATTCACACCTAATAAAGCCTTTACAGAAACTTAAACTATTATAAGGTCACTGGCAAAAGATTTACCAGTATTTGTTTTATTTTTATTATAAGTAAATTCCTATGCTTATATCTTATACAAACTTATTTTTTAAAAAAATCTGATTTCAGTAAATCAACATCAATTTTGTGTTTCTTTCACACTTTACTGAGAGTAAAACTTAGGGAGATTTATCTGTACTACAATATCTCCTCCTCTTACCAAAAGAGACTATATAATGTTCTAAATTTAATTAGCATAACTGGTTAAGAACAAGGTTTATATTATTCAAATGAAACCAAGAAAAATATATTCATCTAAATCTCTAAAAAGTGTATAAATGTATCACATGGTACTTATTGTATTAAAAAAATAAAATGCATTTTTCTAAAGTTATCAGCTTTTAAAATTTTATTCTTACCAAGATACTAGGAATGCAGATCTGCAAGAGAATACAAAATGACTATATTTGAATGTTTAAAAAAAATAAAGAGAACTTTTGAAAATATGACTAAGTCACAAGAGACCACAAAGAATTAACATTGGAAAACATTTTGGAAAAACAACTTTTTGAAATAAAAAATATAATAACTTTAATTTGAAACTAAATGAACACATTAAAAAGCAAATTAGACACAGCTGAGGAACAAATGAACTCAAATATGAAGGAAATTTTTGAGCATACAGGAACAAATAAATGGTGAAAGAGAGTTTAAGGCAGAGAGATTAAAATGAAAAGGTCTATCATATGTCTGTTTGGAGGCCAAGAAGGCTATATTCTATAGAATGATGGACGAGGCAACATTTGAAGAAATAATGCCTTGATAATTTTACAGAATTGTTGAAAGATACTAATCTAAGTGGTTCAGCAAGTCCCAAGAAAAGTAAATTTAAAAAATTTCTTTACCAACACACTCATAATGAAACTACAGAACATCAAAGAAAGAGATCTAAAAAGCAGATAATAGAAAGGACATAATTACAAAGAAATAGCAATTAGACAGGTGAGCAACTTCTCAATAGTAACAGAAGCTGAGAATCAGCAAAATGACATCTGTAAGGTACTAAGAAAAATATATCATCTTTCACTGAGTGTAAGAGCCACAAATTTTCACATCTCTGCATCTGGGCTGCGTCTTAGAATTGCTGCTAACTCATGTGTGGCTTGGTTAGCCAAAAGCACACTTTCAAATTTCAAAATAGTGGCTAAGACAGGACTACTTGTTCAAATCAAAGATATAAAGTAAGTGCCAACCAGAATTTCTACTTAAATTATGTTCCAAGATTAAGAGTAAAATAAACACATTTTAGACAAACAAAAATTGAATTTACCACCAACAGGCCCTTACTTAAGAGAATTCTAAAGAGAGAAAATGAACTCTCAAAGTCTGAGATACAAGAAAGAAAAATTAATAAAAAATAACAGTAAATATTATGTGAACACAATTACATAAACATTAATTTTAAAATTGTGGCTTATGGAGTTGAAAATAAAGAACAGAACCAGTGCAGGACAAAATAAAAGCATTTGGACTGAGAAGAGAAAAATAGTTTAAAGCATTATAAAATATTCAGATTTCTCAAAAGTAACTGTAAAAATTTCAGTTAACTTTGCTGAGTATATATTTTAAAATAACTAAAATACTATTAAAACAAGTCATACAACATATAACTCCTAAACTTGTAGAAGAAAAAAACAGAACGAGAAAAAAAGAAAGAAATGCAATACAACAAAACAAAAACAATCAGTTTTGGATATGATAGAAGGAGAGAAAAGGAAACAAATATAACGGGACAAATAGATTAAACATACGATAATAGAAACACACCAACATAATCAATAATATCAATAAATGTAAATGGACTAAACTTTCCAGTTAAAAGCAAAGATTAGCTTACTTCTCTTAAAAAAAAAAAAAAAGCAAAGATTATCAATGTTACCTGAAAAAGCAAAAACTGAAAACAAACCACATTTCAAGTAAGAGTTTAATGGAAAATTTATGGTATATTGGTATACTATATATATATATATATATGGTATACAATAGAGTCATTACTGAATAACTGCACACAGAATGACACAAATCTCATGAAGTGAAAGAAGTAACAGAAAGACAAAAACAGTGTAATTACATTAAACAAACTTTTAAACATAAATTAATATTTATTAGGGATTCTTACATAAGTGCCAGAACTAGGAAGAAAAGCAAGAGAATGATTGATATAAAACTCAAAATACCCACTATTTTTAAGTGTAGGTAGGAATAAAGGGATTCAGTTAGTAAGGGGCAAAGAGGAAGCTTCTAAGGTACTGGAGTGCTTTAAGATATTGGGTGGTGGGTTTATAGATATTTGTTTTATTACCTAACCTGTGCATATACATTTAATAGCTCTTTTCTACATATGACATATTTTTAAAAATTCATTCACAAAACAAAACTACATATTTTTAAAAGATGCATATATATCCAAAGACATACATCAAATATATTAGATGAGACAGAAATGGAGATGGAGAAAAAGTAAAGCGAGAGTAGCCCTGAATAGAAAGATGATATTGCACCACAAACTAAGCATGATTAACTTGACAATGTACCTGAGATATAAAACAAAAGAGCAAACTGATTAAAATGTGCTAAATTCTTATTTAATACATCACAATATCGCTAAGATTTCAAACACCAATAATAAAAAGAAAAAACAGTAACCATTATGTTCAATTAGGCTTTTATTTATAAAAATAAGAAACATTCAACCTGCAATTAATTTTTATAGCCAAGTTCTTTCAAATTCTTTTATTTCATAGTTTAGAAGAAATGAACAAAGAGGCATGCTGTATATGAAGCTGTGTATGAAGCTCACTGAAGCTTGCTTATACAATAAAAAACTAAACTGCATAAAAATTGATATAGTAACATAATTTGTAATGGAATTCTATGCAGGAATTTTCATGCGCAGACTAAATTTATATGAATAAAAAAAACTACTCTCAAAAACATAACCTCTTTTCAGGGCAGGAATAGACACAGACATAGAAAACAGATACATGAACATTGGCAGGGCAGGGGATGAATTGAGAGATTGGGATTGACATGTGTGCATAGCCATGTATAAAGTAGATATTAGTGGGAACCTACTGTATAGCAGTGAGCTAAGCTTGGGTGCTCTGTGTGGTGACTTAGATGAATGGGATGGCAGGAGCAGAGGGTACGAGGAAGGTCCAAGAGGGAGTGGATATATGCATACATATAGCTGATTCACTTCACTATACAAAGAAACTAACACAGCATCATAAAGCAGCTATACTCCATTAAAAAAAAAAGTCCATTAAATAAAACAAAAAAAGACCACCAAAAAACAAACAAACAGAAAATACCCACATAAGGCTAAGAGCTGAAGAATTGATGCTTTTGAACTGCGGTGTTGCAGAAGACTCTTGAGAGTCCCTTGGACTGCAAGGAGATCCAACCAGTCAATCCTAAAGGAGATCAGTCCTGGGTGTTCATTGGAAGGACTGATGTAAGCTGAAGCTCCAATACTTCAGTCACCTGATGCAAAGAGCTGACTCACTGGAAAAGACCCTAATGCTGGGAAAGATTGAAGGCAGGAGGACAAAAGGACGACAGACGATGAGATGGTTGGATGGCATCACTGACTCAATGGACATGAGTTTGAGCAAGCTCTGGGAGATAATGAAGGACAGGGAAGCCTAGCGTGCTACAGTCCATGGGGTTGCAAAGAGTTGGACATGACTGAGCAACTGAACAACAAAAAGACTGAGTGCAAATAGCAAGATAGAAAGTTAGGTTTAGTAGAATATCATTAATGTAATTTTTAAAATGGCCAAAACAATATAAGCATTCACATATATCTAAACATTTTTCCAGTGGTCATGTATAGATGTGAGAGATGGACTGTGAAGAAAGCTGAGCACCGAAGAATTGATGCTTTTGAGCTGTGGTGTTGGAGAAGACTCTTGAGAGTCCCTTGAACTGCAAGGAGATCCAACCAGTCCATCCTAAAGGAGATCAGTTCTGGGTGTTCACTGGGAGGACTGATGCTGAAACTGAAACTCCAATACTTTGGCCACCTCATGCAAAGAGCTGACTCATTGGGAAAGACCCTGATGCTGGGAGGGATTGGGGGCAGGAGGGGAAGGGGACAACAGAGCATGAGATGGCTGGATGGCATCACCGACTAAATGGACATGAGTTTGGGTAGACTCCAGGAGTTGGTGACTGACAGGGAGGCCTGGCTTGCTGCGATTCATGGCGTCGCAAAAAGTCAGACACGACTGAGTGACTGAATTGAACTGAAACATTAAAAACATGGACACAAAGGCTATATACTTACTTCAGAAATTATCTCTGAAAAGAAAAAAAAAAAGGTCCAGGATGGTCCAGCAGTACTTTCACACAGACTTGTAATAGTAGCTACCCTAATGCCCTCATCTCTCACCACCCCAGACCCTGAATCCACTCACTTCCCTTACCAAGATGACTAATGCCAGAGGCCCCAGGACCTGCCCTAGAGCTAAGAGTGGCAAAGATTCTTACTGGCTGATGTCTGATTGTACTGTTAAATTTATTTATATTACCCACCCCAAGAAGGGCTTCCCATGTGGTGCTAGAGTAGAACGCGCTTGCCAATGCACAAGACGTAAGAGATGCAGGTTCGATCCCTGGGTTGGGAAGATCCCTTGGAGAAGGGCATGGCAACCCACTCCAGTATTCTTGCCTGGAGAATCCCATGGACAGAGGAGCCTGGCATGCTACAGTCCATAGGGTGGCAAAGAATTGGACACAACTGAAGTGACTCAGCATGCACGCATGCATGCAACCCAAGACTGGAGAAGAATGAGAGGTTACAAAGTGGTCTTCAATTTTATCAGTGAAGTTTTATTTTCTTAAAAGAACAACTAAAGCAAATTTGGAGGGAAATGTCAAATTTAAGTACGCAATGTAGGTACCTGGTGTATTAGTCTCTATACTTTTCCATAGGGCTTCCCAGGTGGCACTGGTTTCCCACGTAGCTCAGCAGGTAAGGAACCTGCCCGCAATGCGGGAGACCTGGGTTCAATCCCTGGGTTGGGATGATCCCCTGGAGAGGGAAAAGGCTACCCACTCCAGTATTCTGGCCTGGAGAACTCCATGAACTGTATAGTCCCTGGGGTCGCAAACAGTTCGACATTGCTGAGCGACTTTCACTTCACTTCACTCCCAGGTGGCGCTAGTGATAAAGAATCTGTCTCCACCTGTCAATGAAGGAGCTGTAATAGATGGGTTTGATACCTGGGTAGGGAAGAGCCCCTGGAGTAGGAAATGGCATGCTACTCCAGTATCCATGCTGGGAGAATCCCATGGACAGAAGAGCATGGCGGGCTACAGTCCATGGGATCGCAAAGAGTCATACACTACTGAGCAACTAACATACACACAGTCCCAAAGAAAACATACTTTTTTTTTTTTAAAACATGCTATTTTTAAACTTGTTACAAACTCAAGCATTTTGTTTTTTATAATTGATTTAAAATAAAGTTCATAGTTCAATGAGGACATGCTAATAAGACAATTTTATTAATATAAACTTCATAATGTACCAATATTTAAATATATATTTTATGGTGTTAAAATTTGTTAAAAATGGTAAAACAAGTTTTTATATTCCTAGAGGGATTTATGAGCATTTATGCACTTGAAAGGAGTTAGAGATTGTAGAACAATGTCCTTCTTCATTGTATCAGTTACTTTTTTCCCCCATCTTCATAGACGTATAGTTGAAAATTAAAACAATGTTTTGATATTTATATACATTGGGAAATAATCTTTACAATCAAGCTAATTAACATATCCATCACCTAATACAGTTATCATTTTTTCTTTTTTTTTGTGATGAGAACATTTAAGATCTAAACTTTTGGCAGTTTCAAGTATACAATTCAGTATTGTTAACTATAGTCACATTGCTGAACATTAGATCTCCAGAACTTATTCATCTTGCATAACTAATGTACCCTTTGACCAACATCTCCTCATTTCCCTCTTCCCACCACCTCAGGAAATCACCATTCCACTCTCTGCTTCTATAAGTTTGTTTTAGATTTTACATATAAGTGAGATCATGTAGTATTAGTCTTTGTTCGGCTTATTTCACTAAGTATAATGTCCTGCAGGTTCATCTATGTTGTTGAAGATGGCAGGATTTCCTTTTTTTTAAAGGCTGAAGAATATTCTTTTTAAAGAATACATATATCACATTTTCTTTATCCATTCATCTGTTGACTTATTTACTTTTAATGTAATACATTTCCTTTCCTAGGGAAGAAACTAGGCTAATTATTCTCATTTAAAGACAATAGTGGATGGAAATAAACCAATCCCCTAAGCCCCCATCCTTACCCCACAGCTCAGACTTCACCTCCTAGGAGTTACAAGCTAAAGAATAGATGGATCTGTCTAATGGTCTTAAAAATATCATCTGACCCAAGAGGGTATTTAATTTCCAGAAACAGTCTCATCAGGGTCCAGCCCTAATAAAACAAGACTGTATATCAAGGGGGTAATATGGGACAACAGAAAGGTAATGAGTCAGACTCCTCAGTTCTGCCCTTAAATCACTGTGGCCTCTTTCCAGTGTTCAGTTTGCTAATCTGCAAAATGATAGGGTTGGATCAAATTAACTCAGAGGCCCTTTATAGTCTATTTTGTATATTGTTTTGGGATTGTGGGTCTTGGTGAAATATCAGAATCACCAAAAAGGCAAAAATAAGGTAAAATTCACTTTGAGGTTCCATTAGATTCAGAAGTTTCACTGCTGCTTGTTCTAGAGTTAAGTCAGGAACTAGAAGTGAGATCTTTGACTCATGTCTTGCATCATGCATTGGAAAGGTGCTCCACAGGCAAGGGGGCAAACAGAACCGAATTTTCCTTTCTGCTAGCTCTTGCTTATGCAAGAGGCTGTTTTACCTCTTCCTCCTGAGGATGGAAAAAATTAAATAAATGCCAGAGTACAACTCACCCCTGAGCTATTTTTCCGAGATGTGTAAGCTGATAAATTTTTTTTTACTTCCAACGGCTTAGCCTTGTGGGGCCCTTTGCTTTGGGCAGTAGCCAGCTTCCCTGGATTTGAGTGGCTTAAAAACTGGACAGGGCTTGACATGCTGGAGATAAAAGAAGCATGAACCAGATCTACTAATGGTGAACCAAGGTGCTTCCAAGAAGAGTTTTCATAGAGTGGTCAGGAAAAGATGCTGAGGTCTGGCCAGCGTCCACAACAATGTCTCTGCAAAGGTTCCACGTCAGATCCTTACAGTTTAGCCAGAAAACAGAAGAAGCTGCCCACTGAACCTGTAGCTTGGAGATAAGACATATCTAGTTTCTAACGGCAGTATCAAAACAGTGCTTAAATTATAACTGGTTGAAAATAACCTGCTGATATACACATATGCAGTTATAATATCATATTTAAACACTACTTGAAAATCATATCTTTAGATAACTGACTTGCAAATTTCCTTCATTTTCAATTTCTGAATCTGTAGGAAATATAACTATATCCCTCAAGATTCAGTCAAAAGCTAACATCTAAAATGAGTTAATGTAACATGTGATAGCTCATAGTGCTTTCTCTCCCAGAGGAACATAAAATGTAACCTCACATTATGAATTTTATAAATTCAATTTCCTAAGAACTCAATACTGCCTTAAATCCATTTTCCCTACCCAGTTCAATTCATGTATTATCTTTCTTCTCAATAAGAGAAATAGAAGAAAGACATCTTCCAAATTATTATCCATATATTTTATTAAGCAATAAGATGGAGATTTCTTTTTTAAGATCAGAGAATGAACTCTAGTGGAGGAAATGTGGCATTTAGAAACTGTGCACTGGAAGGGCTGCATGCAAATAGGGTACGAGTTTCCTTTGCTGGTGGTATCGCCCAGAAAATGGAACAGTTCCAGAATGAGAGGAATGTTTATAAGAACAAAAAAAATCAGGAGGGTGTGAGCTGAAGAACATTGAGCTGAAAGTATAAAGCCCTGGTTTTCTTTACTAACCCTGGAAATCTATTTTGAAACTCCTCTATTAATCTATTCTAGATTTATTAATACTGAAGACAATTATTAAAGAACAAATATCTCTAATGAAACTTTAGTCTCTTCCTCATTTTAATTATTTGATACTTAAAATCATTACTATATCAATTCCTTTTCTAAGAACCAAAGAATAGACTTAAAGAACGCCTTCCTCAGTGATCAGTGCAAAGAAACAGAGGCAAACAATAGAACTGGAAAGTCTAGAGATTTCTTCAAGAAAATTAGAGATACCAAGGGAACATTTCATGCAAGATGGGCACAATAAAGGACAGAAATGGTATAGACCTAACAGAAGCAGAAGATATTAAGAAGAGGTGGCAAGAATACACAGAACTATACAAAAAAGACCTTCAAGACCCAGATAATCATGATGGTGTGATCATCAACCTACAGCCAGACATCCTGGCATGTGAAGTCAAGTGGGCCTTAGGAAGCATCACTACGAACAAAGCTAATGGAGGTGATGGAATTCCAGTAGAACTATTTCAAATCCCAAAAGATGATGCTGTGAAAGTGCTGCACTCAACATGCCAGCAAATTTGGAAAACTCAGCAGTGACCACAGAACTGGAAAAAGTCAGTTTTCATTCCAATCCCAAAGAAAGGCAATGCCAAAGGATGCTCAAACGACCACACAATTGCACTCATCTCACATACTAGCAAAGTAATGTTCAAAATTCTCCAAGCCAGGCTTCAACAATATGTGAACCATGAACTTCCAGATGTTCAAAATGGATTTAGAAAAGGCAGAGGAACCAGAGATCAAATTGCCAACATCTGTTGGATCATCAAAAAGCAAGAGAGTTCCAGAAAAACATCTACTTCTGCTTTGACTATGTCAAAGCCTTTGACTGTGTGGACCACAACAAACTCTGGAAAATTCTTCTATGGGAATACCAGACCACCTGACCTGCCTTTTGAGAAATCTGTATTCAGGTCAGGAAGCAACAGTTAGAACTGGACATGAAACAACAGACGAGTTCCAAATAGGGAAAGAAGTACATCAAGGCTATATATTGTCATGCTGCTTATTTAACTTATACGCAGAATACATCATGAGAAACGCTGGGCTGGAGGAAGCACAAGCTCGAATCAAGATTGCCGGGAGAAATATCAGTAACCTCAGATATGCAGATTGTTGGGGTCCTTTCATAAACTGGAACCTGGTGGTCCAGAGTCGATGATAAGAAAGTGAAAGAGAAAGAAGCTAATATTCCCTGGGTTACGCAGAGAACCAATAAAGCCCTAGGAGAGGGCTTGTACCCATGGAGGCACAGGGCACCCTCTCGAAGAGGTCTTGAAAGCCCGGGCAGGAGAGTGAGCTCGGCAGGTTTCCATGCTCCAGAGAATTAGCCGGAGGGAGAGAGAGAGAAAGAAAGACATGGGGACCCAAGTCTCTGGTGGAGCAAGGGTGTTTTAATGATCTTTCTGTAAGTATATATAGGCTGTTGTACAAGGAAGTTCTTTCAACAATGATAAAGATAAGAAAGCCAAATGTACAGCAACCGTTATCAAGGGAACAAGGAATTAACATAAGGTCATAAGGTCAGAAAATCCATATTTCAAGAAAGAGGGTCGTGACTAAGCAGTTTTGTCATAAGGAGAATGTTTACTGAAGGAAATCCATGCATGTGTCTCATCCTATGACCTCAGTCCTGGGAGCAGCGTGCCGTTCCACTTGTTCCTGTTACCAGGAACTGATAAGGAACAGAGGATTTATGAGAGACAGAAAACAGCACACAGGAATCCTCTTGTGAAACGTTGTCTGACAGCAGATGACACCACCCTCATGGCAGAAAGTGAAGAAGAACTAAAGAGCCTCTTGATGAAAGTGAAAGAGGAGAGTGAAAAAGTTGGCTTAAAGCTCAACATTCAGAAAACCCAGATCATGGCATCCAGTCACATCATTTCATGGCAAATACCTGGGGAAACAGTGACAGACTTTATTTTTCTGGGCTCCAAAATCATCGCAAACGGTGACTGCAGCCATGAAATTAAAAGATGCTTGCTCCTTGGAAGAAAAATTATGACCAACCTAGATAGCATATTAAAAAGCAGAGAAATTACTTTGCCAACAAAGGTCCGTCTAGTCAAAGCTATGGTTTTTCCAGTAGTCATGTATGGATGTGAGAGTTGGACTATAAAGAAAGTTGAGCACCAAAGAATTGATGCTTTTGAACTGTGGTGTTGGAGAAGACTCTTGAGAGTCTCTTGGACTGCAAGGAGATCCAACCAGTCCATCCTAAAGGAAATGAGTCCTGAATATTCATTGGAAGGACTGATGTTGAAGCTGAAACTCCAATACTTTGGCCACCTGATGCAAAGAACTGACTCATTGGAAAAGACCCTGATGCTGGGAAAGATTGAAGGCGGGAGGAGAAGGAGACGACAGAGGATGAGATGGCTGGATGGTATCAGTGACTCAATGGACGTGAGTTTGAGTAAACCCTAAGAGTTGTGATGGACAGGGAGGCCTGGCGTGCTGCAGTCCATGGTATTGCAAAGAGTTGGACACAACTGAGCGACTGAACTGAACTGAACTGACTTAAGTTTTGGTGAACTGAAAAGGAAGAATAAACTGCTCCTCAGTCCTGGAACAAGGATCATACTGGAGACAAAGATCTTCTTAAGAATCTATCCTCTGCTTTTATTTTTATTTACCATTTTATGAATTTTATGCTCTATTAAAAACAACTTACGTGTTTCATTTATATTGCTTCTAAGAAACAAGCTACTATGTGAGCCAAAATATATTCCCAGAAGCATGAACTGATCTTATAGTATCTCAAGTACCATCTCCTTCCTTGATTCATGCAAGGTGAGGATAATCTCTCTTCCTAATTCTTAAGAGTATATGATCTATATGTTTCCTTTGATTGTTATCTCATTCAGTATTGTATGAGGTAAAAATCTGATCTCTCCTACTATATTAAAGATACGTTAAGAGCAGAATCTATTTCTGGTTTATCTCTATCATTCCATACTAGGCCCCCAAAAATACAGATTGAACAACTAAAGAACCCAACAGGGAAAAAAAAAAAAAAAAACACCACTCTTAAATACAAAGTTAACTCATATAAGTGATGATACTGTTCTTCCAAATTTACCTTACAAAAATATAATAAAAATACAATAGAAGTCTGAAGTGAAAAATAAAATACAGCCATATGACACAATTATTCTATGATTTTAGGTCTGTACATAACTACTGAATTCTTTTACAACATTCATAAGATTTATCAATACTCACATTAGAAAAATACAGTAGGCTATGCTTCATTTAGTGGAAAGTAAAAACCATAAATGTTTACCATATCAGGCACAAGAGAAAATTCCAACTCCAAGTTGAGTTTCCAGAAGAAATCTGAATTGTTCAATATGAGGGGCTGCCCTGCACTATTTGCCAAAAGAATGTTTGTACATCAAAGGAGCTGTTGCTAGGTCAACGCATCACAGAGGTCAAGGGAATAGTAAAGGGACCTCCTAAAGTGATAAAGTAAGGCCTCTGAGTCTTTATTTCCCTTATTAATGAAGTGAAAAACATAAAGTGGCTTCATCAAGCATGAGAGAACTTAACAAACTCTTAGGAAAGTGATTCCACCAAAAGTAAACATTCCAGCAAAGGGGAAATTCATATTTTGGGTCTTTATTTTGTGAAATTCTTGGAATAGGTCAAACACCTATACCTCATCAAGAAAGAAGTACTTTGAAAGGAGGAGAAAAATGATGATTCCATCTACTATGGAACGTAGTAAAAGCAAAATATGATTTGTTTGAAAAACTGGTATTCTAAGAAAGCATATCCCTATTACGTATTCTTGATACTAGAATCACTACAATTATTCTTCAAATGTCATCTAATCTAGTGGTTCTCAGTCCTGTCCACCCATTAAAATCTCAAAGACAACTTCAAAAAATACTGATACTCTGACACTACCCCAAGTTCTGACTTAATTGGTTTACAGTGGGGTCTAAGCATAAATATTTTAAAAAATCTACACAGGTAATCCTAGTGTGAATAAAAATGAGGAGATGGACAGGGAGGCCTGGCGTGCTGCAGTTCACGGGGTTGCAAAGAGTCGGACACGACTGAGCCACTGAACTGAACTGAACTGAGGGCTAAAATAGGTAGTATTAATAAGTATGAGTAATAGTTAATAACTAAACCAGGAAAATTAGAAATATCCTTTTTTTCCTCTAAAACTAGATTTTAAAAATTACATCATGAAGCAGCAGAAACAACCATGAACAAGACAGGAAATTTCTAATAAAGCTGAAATTCTGGTGGAAAAAAAAAAGATAGCAAACAACTAAATAAATAAATGAAATCATTTTAGATAGTGATAAATGCTGTGAATAAAATAGGCTATCGTGATAGTAACAAGTAGCTAAGTGAAGGGTCATTTTTGATAATGTAATCAAAGACAGTCTGCTTTGAATATATTAATATAAATCATATTACACATTTTACTGGATAATCTGCCTTGATGATTTAATAATTTGTGAAAGCTATCTTACACAGCATCTATAGATGTATACCTATTGTTTAACAACTTCATCCATCCTGATGAGATTTGCTTTTTGCTATTGAAATTGATGCTGTGAGGAACACTCTTACACATATATCTTTGTGTATACATGTACTTATTACTCTAGGATAAATTTCTAGAAGTGGACTTACAAGATCAAAGAAAGCAAACATTAAAGTTTTGATAGATATTCTCAAATAACCCTCAGTATTTTGTAAAAATGAAACTTCTGCAGAAAGGACACACATTTTTTCAAGCAACTGCCATTAACAGCATTTGAATAAAAATATTTTATCTTTTTATTCTCTGTGAAATGATCCATTCTCAGTCTTTATCTCATTTGACCAACCTGCAATATATTTGGAAGAATTAGTTACCTCTTTTCCTGTGAAACACTTTCTTGTCTTCTAAGGCTGCATGCTCTCAAAGTTTTTCTCATAACACGCTGGACTCTTTTCAGTATTACTTTCTGGTTTTTCCTCATATCTCCTTGAATTCTAAACACTGAAGTGTCCTAGGTATCAGCCTTCAGTCATCTCTCTACCTACACTCATTCATGTATTGGGCACACTTCCAATTTCATGGATTTAAATATCGCAGATCTCATTTATATAAATATCAGACATTTAAGATGCATCTAAAAACTTATTTTAGCTCAGTAATGGAACTTCACCTTTTCAGTTGCTCAAACCAAATCCTTGCTTTTTTCTCTTATACTCTAACTCCCTCTCTTCATTCAGGTTTCCGCACCTCAGGTTCCCCAGAGGGAATTTCCTCTTAACACATTTCTAAAACAACACTCTCCTGCCTCCCACCACCATTCCCTATCCTCTTAGCTTGCCTATCCGTAAAACATGGTATGTCTCAATACCTAGAATTAGAGTACATATTTCTTTAACTGACCACTGACTCCCAGAATATTAGCTGGGAAGTGGGGATGGGGGGGGGGATTAATTGGTTCACCGTGGTATCCCTAGCACCTAGAGCAGTGTGTCTTTGTTGTTGACACAGTAGCCACTCAATAACTATTTGCTCAGTGAATGAATTGTACAGGTCACACAGAGATATCATAGTTGAAAACCAGGCTGTTAAAGTGGCAAAGGCAACATATTTTCAACAATCAGGTTTGGTCCCTATTCCAGCAACAGCTATGCAGTTTTGAAAAAGTTATCCTTCAAAGTCTATTCCTCAATCTGCAATTTGGGGTTTATGTCATCTTTCTCAGCAAACCAGACAGTTGCAGTCAATATCTATTTGGCATTATAAACACAAAACTTTTACTACCTGTAATTTACAGGGAACATATTTTTCTCTTAATCTCTTGTTCACATGGAACATAAACGTAACGGTACGCCTTCAGAGGTCCTGACATTTTTTAGGTTATTATATAGTTGGCCCTCTAGTATCTTTGGGTTCCACTTGCTCAGTCAGTCAATCCTGGTCAAAAATTTTAAAAGTTCCATAAAGTTCCCAAAAGCAAAATCTGAATTTGCAGCATACCAGCACCTATTTATATAGCATTTACACGGTATCAGTAATCTACAGATGATGTAATTTGGCCAGGAGTATATGCTTAGGTTATACATAAATACTACTCTGTTATTTTATAACGGACTTCAGCATTTGCGGACTTTAGTGTGTGGGACAATTCTGGAACCAATCAGAAATTTGCAGGACTCGTCCTTATAAACATCCCAGTTGCCTTCCAAGAGGGAGGAGTGTCCGCCCTTGAGGTCACAAGGCCATCCAGTTTTGCAAGGCCCATGTCCGTTCTCCAACCCCAGATCTGTGGGGGGGGCATCTGATAAAACCTAGACTTGCAAAGCTGACCACCCTCCCTGCAATGGCTGTCCTGGGGGGTTACCCGGACCCTGAGGGAGCCAACACGGCGCTCCAGCTACGCGGGTCTGAAACCGTGGGCTAGGCTTCAACCTTGGCCAAGCATCAGATTCGCCTGAGAAGACTTGAAAGGCAGTCAGGAGCGCCACCCAGACACTCCAATTCAGTATCAGGGTAGGGACCGCGACCCCAGTCTGATCACGCCGGGGTGGGGGTGGGGGGGAAATGCCGGGGGGTGCGAGAACGCCGGACGCCGCCCCACACTCCGCAGGTCTACCCGCTGCGAGCCAGACCGGCGCCTCCAAGCTCCCTACGCGGGAACCGGGTCAGAATCCTCCAGCAGAGGTTCCACGCCCTCAGCCGGCGCTTCCCTCCCGCGCCCGCCAAACTGGTCTCCCGCTAGCCAGGGCCTCGACTCCGCCCCCTGCCCCGCCACCTACGGTCTGGATTCTAGGCTGATTCCCAATTCAGCTGGATCCCCGCCCACACGATGGCGCATTCTGGAAAAAAAAAAACAAACACCTTCCAGCAGCCAATCATGTCCTCCATCCAGTCTACACAGCGTTCCCTCATATTCCCGCGGCACTTCAGACCCGCTACTCCTCAGCTCTAAGCTGCCTAAGGGGCCTCTGTCCGTCTGGACTGCGCACGCGCGTCCTCATCCGTTGGGGGTGGGTGGAGGGGCGCAGGCGCAGTAGAAGGGTCGGCCTGGGCGGTCGCTAAGCACGTGTGTTGGGCTGTCCCGCGCTGCAGTGGAGAGAGTCGAACCTCGATTTTGTTGGTGTCCATTGTGGGCGGCGGACTTTTAAAGGTCATGGCGCCGGCGGAAATCCTGAACGGGAAGGTGGTCTCCGCGTAAGCACCTGTCATTGTTGTTAGGACGTGTTGGGTTGCAGGCGAGGACTGTGAGCGGGGTGTGCAAGTTCATAGGACTTTTTTTTTTTTTGCGGGAGGGAGACTTGTAGCGCAAGAGTCAGGCCAGCGGAGTGGGTAGCGAGGACGTTGTCTTGAACCCCTCAAACCTGAAGACTGGGTCTCTGCAACCAAAAAAAGGCGCCCCGGACATGATCTGCGTTTGTAGATTGGGTACCTGCTGGCCGTGCCTGCTGGCTCCTATGCTTCTGGGACAAGTTCTCTTCCTCAGCCCGGGAATTATTCTCCCAGAAGTGCAGCTGCCAGAGGAGTAGTTTAGGTTGCCTGCAGCATCCCACTCAGAAATCCAGTTACTTCCCTTCCCCGGTAATTTGGAGGGGAGGAGACTGAGATTAATGAGGTAGCAAGACTTTACAAGTTTACCAGGCTGATTAGTGTCAGAGGGTCTCCATCCAGGATCATAGCTTTTTCCTACTACACCAGAGTCATCATTTGCTAAGTAAAATCTAATAAACATTTCTCTTCCCCTCAATTTCATGCTCCTCTAACAGCTATCTCCTGTGTCCTGACCCTAGAGTTACTTTCTGCTTTGGCTCTTGAGTCCTGACGATATTTTACATTCCTTTTGACCTCTGCCATTTCTACTCTGTGGGGAAATCTGGATGCTTAATTAGTGGATATGATTGCCAGCCTTAATTCCCTAGGAGTAACACCTGGCAGCTTTTTGTTTTGAGAGTTGACCTGAGTGGAGTGAGGGGGAGAGATGAAAGTAGAAGAGGGAAGGATACATTTTGTGTGATACACCTGCAGGTTTTTCTTGGGACCTTGAACTTCACCAGTTATTTAGTAACAGCTGCAGCTGGCAGCAATAATTGCCCCATGAAGCCCTAATTTTGTGTGTACAGGTTTTTGAGCAAATTATACAATCACTGATGGTGAAACCCACCTTTGGCCATAATGATTGTTTCCTGGAAGATAGAGGTGAACAAAGAAGGTGAGATGTAATTTAGATGATGGTGAGTCTTTCACAGTGATGAGGAGGAACCCCGAACTTCTGGATTAGATATCACAATACTTAACATTTGAGCTCTTTTCTGCATTGCTTCTAAATTGCATTGCTTGTGCTTGATCTTTTTTGTTTGGTTGCTTATATTCAAACCCACTCCCTTAATCAGAGGCTTTTCTTGATAAAATCTTCATTTTAGAGAGACTGAAGAGAGAATTTAGGCAGGCTACTGAGAATAGGTACTCACTGGATATGTTTTGGTTTGAGTAGAGAGCAAATTAATTATGTTTGTAAGCTCCATAAGGGAAGATATGTGCATCGTCTTATTTCTGTCTATATCCAAAACACCTGGGAACCTTCTTTCACTCCTTACTAGTTTTTTAGCATTAAGCGAATTGACTAACCTCTCTGTGCCAAAACTTTCTCAAATGTAAAATAAAGATAATATCTAGGCTGTTGAATTATTAAGAGAATTGAATGAGTTTCTAACTGAAGAGAATTTAGAACTGTTCCTGGTACAGAGTAAGAGTTCAATACATGTTAGCTGTTAACAATTGGTAATTAGTTAATGTATACAGAAGTGATTGATTCATTATCTTTTTGACAGTGGTAGTTGCCTTGAGACCTATTTCAGTGGTTCTCAACATAAACTGCACAGTAAAATCACTTGGGGAGCTTTTTGTTTTTGTTATTTCTTTTAATTTACATAAGAACATGTACAAAAAAGTGCACCTGTCATAGGTATATAGCTCATTGAGTTTTTCACTGCTAAACTTCAGTAGCACTCAGCGAGAAATAACATTGTTGGCACTCCAGAAACTCCTCTCTCCCTCCCATCTCATCAACACCCTCCAATAAAGGTAATCGCTGTCTGACTTCCAACACTGCAGGTTAGTGTTGCTTGTTTTTGATCTTTATATAAATGACATCATGTAGTATAAAGTCTTCTGGTTTCTTTCAGTCAACCTTGTATTTCTGAAATTATTTCGTTACCTGTAGCTGTAGTTCATTAACTCTCATAGCTGTTTTGTATTCTATGTAAATATGCCACTATTTACTTATTTGCATACATTTTGGTTTCTCGTTTTGGTTGATTATGAATACTGAATATGAGCATTCTTTTACATGTCTTTTGGTGGAACATATATACATTTCTGTTGGTTAGATCCCTAAGAGTAGAATTGCGGAGTAATAGGACACATATATGAACAGTTTTAGTAGAAATTGTCAATCTTTTCCAAGATAGTTTTGTGCACATGCAGGTATGTGAGTGGGTTCAATCCCTGGGTCAGTAAGCTCCCCTGGAGGAGAAAATGGCAACCCACTCCAGTATTTTTGCCTGGGAAGTTCCATGGACAGAGGAGGTGGTGGGCTGCAATCTATGAGGTCACAAGAGTAGGACATGACTGAGCAACTGAGTACGTGCACATATGCATTCCATGCTTGGTACCGACACTAGACTGATTTAATTGTAGTTGCTAGCAATAAACCACTGGACTCAATATTTTAAAAATCTTTTAAAAGCTCATCCTGTGATTCTAATGCATCTTGAAAGTTGAAAACCACTTATCTAAACCCTTAACTCTTAAGTTGAGCTTCCCTGGTGGCTCAGATGGTAAAATCGTCTGCTTGCAATGTAGGAGACCCAGGTTCAATCCCTGGGTCGGGAAGATCTCCTGGAGAAGGAAATGGCAACCCACTCCAGTATTCTTGGCCTGGAGAATCCCATGGATGGAGGAACCTTGTAGGCTACAGTCCCTGGGGTCACAAAGAGTTGGACACGACGGAGTGACTTCGCTTTAACTCTTAAGTCCAAGTTTCATAGTTGAAGAGGAGTATGGCAGTGATCTGGAAATGACTGTTCCAGGTACTGGAAGGATTCCTTTCCCTCATCTGCTCAGAAGTCACATTGCTGACCTTTTACAATGCCCCATGGTTGAGCAATCTGATCGTTCTGACTAATACAATTCATAAACAAGCACTAAGACTAAGGACTCTGCTTACAGAGGATTTTTCTTTAATGCACTCATAAAATGGCTCTTTCAGATGCAGCCATGGCACCTTGACTTTCATGGAGAGCTTGAATCCAGGAGCAGGTAGAGCTCACAGTTCCTCAGAGAGGAGAAGCTGTAGAGGGGGGACAGCCTGCTTGGTTCATGCAGTAGTGCAGTCCCTCAGCTCCACAACCTCCCGCTGAGGTTGTAGCAGGCCTTGGACTCATGGCTATGGCCCAGGGGGGCGTCCTGAACAAGAAGGTGGTGGGTCTTAGAGCTTGAGCTGGTTGGGCTGCAGGGTGTCCCTACCTTTCCTCTTTTCCTGGGCCAGGGCCACTCTTCAGAGGAAAGGTAAGTGCAGCCAGGGTTCCTGGGGTCCAGGAGAAGGGTTCCTCATTCCCCAAATTTGCAGGTCAGATTTCTTGGTTGCCACCAACTGTTGAGTCTCTCTGAGGACAAACTTGCAAAACGTCAAGTTCCCTGGGCAGATTCTGCCCTGATGTAGTGTTTGAATTATAACACTTTTCTTTCTTCTTTGAAGGGGGAGGAAGAATGGGGCAGACCAAGAATCCCATGGTGAGACATTCTCTAAAATAGAGTTCACACCCATCCTATCCTGCAGCTGAGGAAATAGTTGAGGCAAGAAAAGTGATGTGGTTTGGCCAAAGGTTGCTCGACTGGTTAATGGCGAGGCTGATTTAGAATCAGGGTCTTCACCCAGTACATGCTGTTTCTCACCGTCAAGTGCTTATTACTTTTCCTAAAAGGAATTTCATAAGCTTTTTTTTATTTCTTTTTTTTTTCTTCCTCTCATTGCCGTGCCTCCCATTCTGCTGAGAAGGCCATCCTAAACTTTTGTCTACTTTTACTTCTCCCTTTCTATCTTTCTGGTAGCCAGGACTGGGCAGAGTTCATCATTCCAGATGTCTTCTCTGCTTGTGGGAAACCTGGATCTGTTGGCGAGTTGTGTCTCTTTGGAAGGAACACTTCCATTTCTTCCTTAGGGGAGTTTCCAAGGTTGTAGCCTGGATTTGAACACTAGGGGAGATCTGAGGGTTAGGGACAAAGGTGTCTTTGGGGATATTTATTCATTCAATAAATATCTGTGTGCCTCCTATCTGCCAGACACTCTTCAAAGCCACAAGAATATAACAGTCATGAAGACAGCCCGCATCCCTATCCCGATAGAATTTGTGTCCTGATGGGGAGATGGAGATGGTAAAAGTCGTTAAAGCAGGGTGTGAGGTAGCAAGAAGTGCCAAAGAGAAAACCGGTGCAGGGAAGGGGATGGAGATTTCTGAGGCGTGGGGGTATGGGATTTGTAATTTTGAACATGAAAGTCTAAGAGGAACCTATGGGCAAAGGTTCGAATGAGGCGGGGCCATGAGCCTGCCAGTGTTACGGAGAAGAGGATTCTTCACCAGAAACACAGCCTGTGCCATGGGCCTTTGACCTCGCCAGTTATTATGAAATGACTGTCCTGGGGTCAGCCGTGATGGCCTCAGAGAAGCTGAAGGTGAGTGGGGAGGCTGAGTGAAAGCGCACTGACCTTGGTGGTGAGAGCGCCCCCTGGCTTTAGGGAGGAGCTCCTAAAGAAATGATACAGAGGGTGGAAAATGGTGTCAGACTACCCTGATAACAGCTGTTAGACCAGAGGTGAACCACCATTCGCTTTTCAAAGGGGGCTGATGGAGTGTTATACAATTTGTTTGACTTTTCCTTCTGCAGTTGAGCCTGTTACTTCCCTGGAAGGATTGATTAAGTCTCTTGATTAAGCCGCCTTTCTAGAAAGGCTGGTTGTGAAGAGACAGATGGTTTGCCGCTGGTCAGGCCATCAAGAGAAGGTGCTCTGAGTTGTGGGTGGAGCCGAGCCTGTTGATGTGTCGGTAACACAGATTCCTGTGGGAGGTATCCACAGAGCTGGTCACGGTGTGCTCCCTCCAGGATCACTGGGTGACTTAGTTTACCTACTGCCTTAGCATCCTCATCTATATGCGTGTGTGCCTAAGTCACTTCAGTTCTGACTCTTTGCGACCCTATGGACTGTAGCCCACCAGGCTCCTCTGTCCACGGGATTCTCCAGGCAAGAATACTGGAGTGGGTTGCCATGCCCTCCTCCAGGGGATCCTCCCAACCCAGGGATTGAACGTGCATCTCATGTCTCCTGCATTGGCAGGTGGGTTCTTTTCAAATGCCACTAATGCCACCTGGGAAGCCCCCTCATCTGTATGTTGGTCACCTAATTCATAGGATTGTTAAATGGGTCATTACTTGTAGAGCATTTAGAGCAGTCCTTGACACATAGTTAAGTTACAATAAATTGGTACTTAGTACATGTTGAATAAACAGATGGTGGTTTGTATTTATCCAAGCTGTATCTGTGGCCACTGCTTTATCATCTTGAGCCTTAAAATTAGAATGTATGCTAATATTCAAAGATAAAATGGAACCTTGATTATATGTTTAGCTACAGGGCTAGAAGAACTATTTTCTGTAAAAAGAGTTCACCACAGTGAAATTGATAAACTTTTCATTTTGTCCTGCAGATAAAGTACCCGTAGGCCTTTTTGTGCTTGAAAAGATTTACCTGTAATGAGTTCCAGAGTGTGGGCCTTTTGGAAGTTCCATGGAACCATGACTATCAACCTTAACCTTGCCTTGAGTCTGAGAGCCTGTGCAGGAGAGCAAGCAGGAGTTCCTGAAAGTGGGACCTTCCACTGGGTCTTCACTAGGCCACCCAGTCAGGCTGTTGGGTGTGTTGTAGGCGGACTGTGGCAGTCTGGACTGGCAGTCATTTATGTGGCCATGGCACCAGCCAAAATCTTGACTAGGGCTTATCATCCAAGAATACATGTCTGTCCTCACCCACCAGGAGGGTGGTGATAAGGCAGATTGGAATTTGGACAAGGGGCTTTGAGTAGAGGTACTAGTCCCTGTTTATATCCCCATTTGCATGAAGAAGCCTCTGGAAGAAGGGCTATCAGGCTGGCCTGGCACAGAGGAGGGTCCCTGGAGTGGAGGGAACAGGCTCCCTTCTCCAGCTGACTCCTGGAGAGGCTGGATAGGGTAAAGGTAACAGCCTTGTGTGGCTTTGGGCAAGTCAGTCAGCCTCACTTTCCACTTCTGCGTAGTGGGGGCGATGATGATGGTGTTTATCTCCTGAGGTTGCCGAGAGGATTAAACGAGTATGTGAGGTTCTCTGAAGAAGTCCTTTGTGTTTCTCTGGTTACAGCTGTACCCTCTGACATCTGATCCGCAGGGCAGAGGCCATCGCATCTCTGCTTTGTGCAGTGCCCTCGATGATTTCCCATAAGGTGGCTCCTGGCACCCTGTAAGCCTTTGACCTTGAGGGAGAGGGCAGCTAACCATGCCACAGTCAGGGTTTCTCCGCCACCCAGGTCACCACTCCCTCCATGTTGCAGTTTATGAAACTCCAGCCAGAAGTGACTTGTTTGACCAAGAGTTCTAAAGCTAGTGGCAGACCCTCATCAGTGTATTTTCCTTCCTCTCCAAGGACTTTTTATTTGCTTGTTAAAAGGAATTGCAATCTTTTACTGGCTAGATTTGGGTCTCCCTTTTAAGAGATGAATGAATCAAACAGTCACCTCAGAGAATCATTTTCAAAGTCACAGTCATTTTTGACAGTTTGAAGACAAGTCAAACCACCGTCCTTTGTTAGCTAAACTTTTTTTTTTCTCCCTTGCTGAAAAGTTCTTGCCTTCAAGCCTGGGCAGGAGAGGTACAACTTTGGGTTGCTGATGCTTGATGTGCCTCAGGAAACAGGGAGTGTTTTTGTTAAAGGTTTTGCCAAAGCCTTTCAAAACCAAAGCAGGGAAGGGGGCAGACTTCTGATTCACAGGGATTATAATTTTGAATATGGAAATTAACCTCAGATTCATTGTAAAAGGGACTTCTAGGCAAAGATTTGAAGGAGGTGGGGCCAGGATCCTGCCGGTGTTATGGAGAGGAGGGTTCACCGCCTTGCATGATTTAAGATAAATGATTTTTCCTTTGGGTGTTGACCCCTGCTTAGTAAGTTAAGAAGCCTTTTGGACCTAAGCCGTTCCTACCTAAGACTGTCCTTTCGTCTCTAAAAGCAGAAAGGCCAGGTCTCTGTGAGCCTTTTCTCAGCTAAGAGCTGTTGGCCTCTCCTCTTCTCCAGGTGGAGACCCCAGTATTTTCTACACTCTTTCCACATTCCCCTCGGATGCTGACCCAGAGGCCTGCTGAATGTCATCTGCTCTGACATTCAGATTTGTGGTTAGATAGTCCTGAAATAGTACTAATTCTGGGTGTTGGGCCCTTGCTTGCAGATCCTGAGACTTGTGGCCACTCCATCACGTCTCATAACTCTTGCTGCCGGCTGAGGATTACAGAATGATACCCTGGAGGCCAAATGTAGTTGTGTTTCGTTGGGCTTACAGATTTATTTTTAAAAATCGGATTACTTCCCAACACATTAGTGTGTAAATACACATAAGAATCTGGACACTTGACATTTTGAAAGGACATGTAAAGTCCAGCAATACTGTACTCTCTGATCCAGCATCACCAGTTTGTTGGGTGGGTCTGAGAAGAAGCTGCCCCCACTCCTGTGTGAGGCAGGGGGAAAGGTGGGACTGTGTCTGGTGGTGTGCACCCTCTCTGACAGTGCTTCTCTGTGTGACCTTTCTCTAATGCTAATGTACTTTTAGTCTGCTTCTAAAATTCTGTCTTTCATGAAACTCAGTTGTGTCCGCCTCTTTGCAACCCCATGGACTGCAGCCTGCCAGGCTCCTCTGTCCATGGAATTCTCCAGGCCAGACTACTGGAGTGGGTTGCCATGCCCTTCAGGGGATCTTCCCAACCCAGGGATTGAACCCAGGTCTCCTGCATTGCAGGTGAATTCTTTACTGACTGAGCCGCCAGGGAAGCCCTTCATGAAGCCTTTCTCCACCAATTCAGTCTAGGTTGCAGCTCCATTTGTTTCCTCTAGATCAGTGGTTCTTAAACGGTGGCAGTTTTGTCCCTCCTTCCATGGCCACATTTGGACATGTGTGGAGACATTTTTGCTTGTCATATGGCGAGTGGCTGTGTCCTGGTGGCATCTAGAGGGAGAAGCAAGGGATGCTGCTGAGCATCCTGCAATGCACAGGGTGTCCCCACAACATAGAATTATCTGGCCCAAATGTCAGTCATGTTGAGATCCATAAACCCTGATCTGGAGACCTCAAAAGCATTTATTTTGTCACTGTGTATATGGATTAATGATGACCTTTATGCTCACTGAGAATTTGGAGGTTTATTAGAACTTTACACCAGTTAGCTGTTTTCATGTCATAAGTATCAGGCAAGTCACCGTTCCCTTGGGTCTTTGAAAGAGTTTGAGAGAATTGGATGGAAGAATTTTACATCATAAATTTTCATTGGAGCATAAAATAGATTCATATTAAGTTTTCAAATATATGTTTGAGGTACCTGTCAAGTTTAGTAAATATTTGCGTAAAATTATAATCATTGTAAATATTTTGTTCTTAAACATAATAAAAGAGTACTGGTGTTCGTTGATAAAATGTAGTGCTTGATATTATTTATCACTAAAAATGATGTATCAACAAGAAGGTAATTTTTTTTACACTTATTTTATTGAAGTATAGTTGATTTACAGTGTTATGTTAGTTTCTGCTGTATAGCAAAGTGATTCAGTTATGTATGTGTATATATATATACATACACATACTCATCCTTCTTCATATTCTTTCCCATAATGGTTTATCACAGGGTACTGATTATAGTTCCCTGTGCTGTACAGTAGGATCTTGTTTATCCATTCTATATATATAATAGTTTGCATCTGCTACTCCCAAACTCCCAGTCCATCCCTGCCCCACCTGCCCTGCCTTGGCACCCACAAGTCTCTTCTCTATGTCTGTGAGTGTGTTTCTGTTTTGTAGATAAGTTCATTTGTATCATGTTTTAGATGCCACATATAAGTGATATCATGACATTTGTCTTTCTCTTTCTGATTTAGTATAATCTCTAGGTCCATCCATGTTGTTGCAAACGGCGTTATTTCATTCTTTTTTACGGCTGGGCAGTATTCCATTGTGTGTATGTATCACATCTTCTTTATCTCTACACTTGCTGATGGGCATTTAGGCTGTTTTCATATCTTGGCTAGTGTGAATAGCGTTGCTATGAACAATGAAAGTGTAGTTGCTCAGTTGTGTCTGACTCTTTGCGACCCCATGGACTGTAGCCCACCAAGCTCCTCTGTCTGTGGGATTCTCCAGGCAAGAACACTGGGTGGGGTGGGGGGGGTGGGGCGGGGTTGCCATTCCCCTCTCCAGGGGATCTTCCTGACCCAGGGATCAAACCTGGGTTTCTCACATTGCAGGCAGATTCTGGGTGCATGTATATCTTTTTAAATTATAGTTTCTTCTGGATATCTTCCTGGAGAAGGAAATGGCAACCCACTCCAGTATTCTTGTCTAGAGAATCCCCAGGGACAGAGGAGCATGGTGGGCTACCATCCATGGGGTCGCAGAGTCGGACACGACTGAGCGACTAACACACACATTGGATATCTACCCAGGAATGGGATTGCTTCATCACATGGCAACTCTATTTTTAGTTTTTAGAGGAACCTCCACCCTGTTTTCCATAGTGGCTGCACCAGTTTATTACATTCCCACCAACAATGGAGGAGGGTTCCCTTTTCTCCACACCCTTTCCAGCATTTATTATACTTTTTGATGATGGCCCTTCTGACTAGCATGATGTGATATCTCAGTGTAGTTTTGATTTTCGTCTCTGTAATTAGCAACGTTGAGCATCTTTTCATGTGCCTATTGATCATCTGTGTGTCTTCTTTACAGAAATGTCTAGGTCTTCTTCCCCTTTTTTAATTGCATTGTTTTTTGTTGTTGTTACTGAGTTGTATGAGTTGTTTGTATATTTTGGAAGTTAGGCCCTTGTCAGTCACATCGTTTGCAAATATGTTCTTTAACAAGGAAAATATTTAATTTAATTCAATTAAACTAACTTGGAATTTGAAGTGTATTCCTTTCTTGGAACACTAGGTGGCCTCAATTGTTTTTACAAGGAACTACATGTTAAGTTTTTCCAAAAAATTTGAAGACTTTTTTTAGCAATATGAGAGCTCCAGTGAAAAATAAAACCACAAATGAACAAAATGAAAATAAAGCAAATAAAATCAGACATTTGTGTTTTAATGCACAAGAGTAATTTACACACAAGAGAATTGTGTGTCCTTGTTTAGAATAGCCCTGCATGTTGATGAATGTTCTTGCTTTTTCTCTGATCAGCTACTGAAGGCCTATTCTATGGACCTTTTAAGGATTACTTGTAGATTCCTCTAAGCCTGTATTACATTTCAGTGTTTGTTCACTAGGCAGCTTTTTTTTCCATCATGTAGATTTCTTAGCCATGTAGCTAAATGGCCTTTTCTGCCTCCTTTTCCTACCTATAGCTTCTGTTGAAATGTCTTTGTTAGGGTTATATTTTGGCAGTACTTTTTTTCCTCAGGCATAAAGTGTCCAAAATTTAAAAATGGGCCCTCCTGTGAGACAGAATGAGTTGGAGTTTGTAATGGATTTTTTCAAGAGTAATTGTACAAGACTTGAGGCAAGAGATCTAGATGACTGTTTAGGGATGTTAGACTCTGCCTAGGACTGTTCAAGGGTAATAGGATTCTGTAGGGATGTACACCTTTGACTTTTATTAACTAGGCTCTTTGACACCTGGATGTGGGAGAAGTCAACTTGGAAAAAAACTGATAAGTCATGCAGATCCATAGAGATTCAAACAGATTTTGACAGGTTGAGCTGTAAATGATTCCATCTTGATTTTTGCAGCTTAGAAAGAAAAGGTAACCCCGAACATTGCATTTTACTGGCCAGCAGCAGAGTTTCTCAGCCGTGGGGGCTGGGTAATTCTTTGCTACGCTTTGTCCTGGGCGTTGTAGGCTATGTAATTGCATCTACCCACTAGATGCCACTAGTAACTTGGTTAAACTGCATCTGTGTCTGTTCGTGTTTAATTGGCTCTGACTCTTGGCTCAGGACTAGATACTGTCCTTCAGGGCCAGAAAGACTTCAATGGTTTACTGCTCCTTTGTCCTGCTAGAGTCAGTGGCACTCCAGTTCTGACTTTTCCTACATCAAGATTGAGATATGTCTTCCCTTAGATTTTAAGGTATGTTGCTGGAAGATGGTGTGACCAGCAAGTGTAGTTCTATTCAGGGATCAGGGATGTTTCTCCATATGCCCACTTTTGCCTCGCTTTGCTCTCAAAATTTTTACCAGGGTGATGTAACTTGCAGGGCCATGGATAGAAATGAGAGGTATCTGCAATCAAGGAAGTTTCTGTTGATGTAGGAAGCTTCAGTGATTCGAACGTTATTCCATTATACATTTAAACTTTCTAAAAATGAGCTATAAAAAGTAAAGGGCTTCCCCCTGTTTAATTCATCACAGCTTTATGACCCTAAAATAAAGGTAGACAAGGGAAGGAGTGTTAATTTTTCTCTCCATCTTTTTCTTTTATAGTCTCAACTTCAGACATACCTGGCACTTGGGTTTGTTTTTCCACTTTTCATTTTAAGGTACTTCAGTTTCTGGCCAAACAAGAAATCCAGGCAGGAAAAAAAATTTTTAAGGGACTTATGGAGACCTAATTACAGCTATCTTAATTTCTCCCCGCTCCTCCCCGCCCCCCACACCCAGGGCAGAAGATTTTCCACCTGATGCTTTAGTGTTCTGTGCTATCTAGTTCTTGCTGACTGTGGTTTATGTACATGTTAGACTGTCTCATTGGTATTCTGGTCATGTCTCATAAAGAGGCCTAAGTGTTAGCTTTTCAACAGAGCTTTGTAGTTGGAAGAATATCCCTGCAAATTTTAAAATGATCCTGCTTCTTAGAAAAAGTTTAAGGGAGGCAGTATAAGTGATCTCAAGCTATAATTTCTTTTTGGGGAAAAAAATTGCACACTTAGACCCATTTAAATTATAGCATAGAAAATAAAGAACATTTTATTCTTTGCTCTTAACTTCCTGGGCTGAAACAACATTTTCCACCTAAACTGCCTTGTAGTACTGGGTTGCTACAGCTTACTACCTGCTGAGTTTAAGTATTATTTTTATTTGTCCCTAGATTCTTTCCTTGGGTTTCAAATGCTTACTTGTTCTAGAATCCTTATAAGATTTGGTAAATAAATTCACTGTATCAGTGTGAAATCTGCCCTGTCCTTAAAATATTTGTAGTCAGTAGTCTTTCCAGCTCCATCTCACAACCGCCGCCCCGCCCCAAGCCTCAGAGTCATCTGTATTCCTAGTATTTCCTCTGTGTTTCATGTTTTGTATATCTGGAATATGTACTTCTTGCCAGCTTACCATTGATACCACAATCCAAGCTACCACCACCTCTGGCCTGGATTTTACAGTTGCTGTAACTTCTTGCTGATGTCCTTGATTCTCACCTTTCCCCCTTGGGCGTATTCCCAATTCAGCAGCCAGAATAATCCTTTAAAAATGTAAGGCTGAGGACTTCCCTGGTGGTCTAGATGCTTCAGTTCCAGTGAGAGTGAGGGTTCCATCCCAGGTTGGGGAACTGGGATCCCACATGTTGCAGGGAACAGCCAAAAAGTTTTGTTTTGTTTTTAAAGTGAGTTCCATCACGTCAGCCCCATTGAAAACCCTCGAATGGCTTCCCATCACATTCAGAATAAACAACTGTCTACCTGATTTGATTACTGCTTCCTCTTGGACCTCATTTACCCACTGGGGGCCTTTTGCACCTGTTGTTCTTTCTGTAAATTGGCCCTGGGAAAGGCACCTGTCCTGACTGCTTAGCGCCTGTGTCTGCATCTGTGAGCAGGAATAAGAACACTTTTTCTCCCTTGCCTACCGCAGGGGGTTATTGAGAGTCTCAGATGTGTCTTTTCACTGTTGGTTCACCTTACTGTCTCACATTGTGCTAGGAATTGCTTTTTAAAAAAAAAATACCTACCCCTCCTAGGACTCCCTTCCCCACTGTGGGTTTTGTTTGGGTGGGGAGGGGTAAGGAGAACCAGTAGAAGCCTCTGCCTGGCACTTGGTGTTAGTTATGACAGTGGTTGGCGGGAAGGAAGGGGAGAGGAGGGAGTGGAGACTTGTTCTCTGCAGCAACCTGGGCAGCACTTCTGATCCTCCTGCAGGAGAAACCACTCTGGCTGGAGCTGCTGGGGAGTTTCAGTGGCAGCCCAGGGAAGATTTGGCTCCTCTAGTGTTTCCTGTTGTTTTGTGTCAGAGCAGAATTGTGCCTCTGTTCATTAAAATCCCAGGAAAAGAAATCCAATAGCCAGTTAATGCTTGTGTCAGAACTGTATGATTTGTGGAATATTGGATTTGAAAAAACAAAGCTACTAGCTACAAGATTTTGCAGTGCTAGTTCTAACTTCTTGTATCGCTAAACATTCTTACCATTTACTAGGCTAACCCAAATAATCTATTCTTTGCTACTCCTGTGCTTTTTTTTCTTAGTTACTTTGTTTTTGGTTGCGCTGGGTCTTTGTCACTGCACTCAGGCTTTCTCTAGTTGCAGGGAGTGGGGGCTACTCTTCACTGTGGTGCATGGGCTTCTTGCAGTGGCTTGTCTTGTCATGGTGCACAGGCCCTAGGGCGTGCAAGCTTCAGCAGTTGTAGCACATGGGTTCAGTGGTTGTGGCCTGTGGGCTCTAGAGTGCAGGCTTAGTAGTCATGGCCCACAGGCTTAGTTGCTCTGCAGAATGTGGAATCTTCCCAGACCAGAGATTGAACCTGTGTCCCCTGTGTTGGCAGGTGGATTCATATCCACTCTCCCACCAGAGAAGTCCTCCTGTGCCTTTTTATGCCAGATATGTGTTAAGTGTGGAGAGCTGGGGGAGGGAGTAACCAAATTAGAATGAGGGAAGTGATGCTGTGAATATCAGCATTATTTGTTTGTCAGCTGCGGTTAAGATGAAGACAAATGACAAAACTGGTCCTTCAGGAGAGACAGATCCTGTTCAAGTTAATAACTACATCATAACTGGACAGTTTGGACTAATTTGAATGTTTACTTATGGATGTAATGGCATTTACTTAATGTCCTATTGTAGAGAAGTTGTATGTTAGTATATTGATGTATACTTTGTTTCACAAGAGGTTATGCTTTCAACTTAGTAAGGGAAATTCTTTTGTGAACCAGGATATAATTTGTAAATTCATACTGAATTCAGAGTGGGGTTCATTGACTTATCATTCAAGCTTCTGTGGATACCCTGTGATCATCTTACTAGGTAGGGTAGGTTGAGCAGAAGGTGTGAGCTTGAGTTCTTTCCTGTAAACTTTTTTTCCTATAGCACTCAGAGAGTGGAAATACTGAAAAAGATGAGGATTAGCAGCCTTCCAAAAGTGTTGGTCCAAGTTTCTGTTTGTTCCCTGTATGATTTTGAATGCTGTAAACGTGTATGTTTTTAAACAATTTTTAATTTTATGCTGGAGTATAGTTGATTTACAATGTTTCAGTTTCAGGTGCACAACAGAGTGATTCAGTTATATATATCTAGTCTTCAGATTCTTTTCCTATTTAGGTTATTACCGAATAATGAAGAGTTCTCTGTGTTATATAATAGGTCCTTGTTGGTGATCTGTTTTATATATTCAACTAGTGTGTTTTAAACTAGTTGTCCCATAACCCATGGCCCAGTTAGTGTCAGTGAGAATTAGAAAAGATCCATGTTGGCTTGAGCCCTGGAAAACTGATGGGTGGTATGGAGTACTTACGACATCAGATAATGTCTGTTTAGTGACAGTGTTTTTTCAGTTTCAAAGAGAAATACGTCTAATAATACATATCGCTTATTTGTGACTTGAAACATTAAGTTTTAACTCCAGTCTTTTCCTTTTTCTCTAGGCAAATAAGGGAGAGACTGAAGAACCAAGTCATTCAGATGAAGGAGGAAGTACCTGGTTTCACTCCAGGCCTGGCAATTTTACAGGTATTATGATAGTGTGTTTCCACTAGTATCTTTCTTCCTTTCTCAGTCTCTCAGGAGCACTTAAGACAACAGGCACACTGAAGCTCTCCCTCTTTTTTGGCTCCTCTGAAACCTCAGACCTTTTCAGTTTCTCTGTGCAGGCAACTCCTCTTCAGCTCAACTTCTGCATGTGGACCAGCCCTGGCTCTCTGCTGTTCTTTGTGGGTACTTTTCCCTAATCCAGCATCTCTGGATCATTGGTCTTAGGACCCCTTTACACTCAAAAATTTAAGACCTTAGGGAACTTTTGTTTGTATGAGTTTATCCATTGATATTTTGCTATATTAGAAATGAAAGCTAAGAAGTTTAAAGATACTTGTATATTTTAAAATACCAATAGTAAGCTCACTATATATTAGCATTAAGTAATATTTTTATGACTTAGTAACTCTTAGAAACAATGGAGTGAGAAGAGGGGCATTGTTTTACATTTTTGCAAAATCCTTTACTGTCTGGCTTAATAGAGAACAGCTGGATTCCTATCCACTTTTCAGTCTCTTGCTGGTTTGATTGAAATATATGAAGAACCTTCACATCTATATGACCTTATACAGACATATGGTTGTAAAAGGCAGCATTCTTTTAATATTCTTCTCAGATAATTGTGGATGTTTTTCTTTAGTACTAGAAGGACTCAGTAAGTAAAGTTTTTAAAAGGTAGTTGCAGTGTGAAATCTGAAACTGTTATCAGTGAACTTTCATATTTTGTTAAGTCAGAATCTTATTTTATGTTACAGTTTGAATGGATATTTACCTGTGTGTCGTTTTGTTATGTTCTTCATTCCTCATCTAAAAAATGGTTCACTGAATTATACAGATCTCCCAAATGTTAATACATTATTATTACGTGATATTTTTAAAAATCGTAATTATTACTATCACCAACAAGCTCATCTGAAAAGCCTGTAAGTGTTGAGAAGTTGTCAAGCTCACAGGAGTACATAAATACCAATTTTTTCTTGAAAGCTCCAATTTTGTCATTAGTTATTTTCCTTGAAGTAGCAGGCTCGCTTTATCCAATTTTGAGAAAATATTTGCCAAATGTTCAAGCCCAAGTATTCATTGTTTGTCAGTTGTTCTTTCGAGTAAATTTGGTGTTTCATTAAAAAACTGGCCAGTTCTGCTTGCATGGCAAGAAAGCACAGTGCTTTTCCTGGTGACAACCACTTCTGTTTATGGCCAAAGAGCTTTATGATTGCTTCCCCATTCTTTATGCAGAATATTTAAAAGACGTGTACTCAAGGATCGAGGTTTAATAAAAACAATTTTTACTGCATCAAGAGCACTTCTAAGTGAAATTGGTATGTGTGTTGTTGGTTTTTTTTTTCCTTTTTTTTTACTGAGTGTGTGTGACAGTGAAGGATATCCTTATGACTAGTACAGTTTGGTGCCATTGTCTTGATTCTTACTAAGTCATCAGCAGTCTTACCCACCATAACTTTTGCAGCCTCGATACACGTGTCAATACAGTGAAAATGGCAAATGACATCATAGTATTATGATGACACTAGCAGGTCTTCTAAAAGGGTGTTGGGGTTCCCCACGAGTGTATGATCCACACTTTGGGAACCACTGCCCTGCACAATTTCATCTGACCCCCAGATATCAACTGTAGGTCAGGATCTTGTAAACCTGGATTTCTTCTGAGTTCCAGACCCTTGGCTTCCAGGACATCACTCCCTTCTCTAACCTTTTTCCTTGCTGTTCCTGTTACCTTGACCATTTGAATGCCAACGCTCAGCCCTCAGACCTCTTTTCTACCTTATTCTTTCTGTAAGTGAGCACCCAGGCCCATGGCTGCTTGGGAGAATACTTCCTAGCCAGGATTTCTTCCAAGAGCTCCAGGTCATCCAGTAAGAGGTCTTCAGTAAAAGGGCAGAAGGTATTTCATAAATACGTGTCATGTGGACAGAGGTACAAGTGAATGTCTAAAGGGTTTATTGGGACGACAAGAAACTGATAGCTTGCATTTGAAATTCCGTTCAGAAGCACCTGGTCCCTCACATCTCAATTCTCTGTGTGTGTGTGTTTCCATGTATATCCTTTAATTCCTTGCTAAGTTCTGTTCCATGTTCACCAAGAATTTCAGAGTGAATAATATTCCCCCCATTGCTACACGTTATCTGAGAGGCCTTAGTGGAGAAGAGCACAGAAGGCTTGTCGTTCTGCCTGCTGTGTTCTGTGCTTTGGTCGATTTTCCTTTTTTATTTTTACAAATTGCTAAGAATCAAAGGTATATGTTGTGGGTGTACACTTGGTACATTTGTGGGACCAGTTATTTCTTGGCTTATTCTTTTGAATTGTTTGTTGTATGAAGAGTAAATGTTGTAGACAAGAAATCTGTCTCTGTAAAACCCTTTTTGTAGCAATATCGAAGGTTTTTTTTTTTTCCTGTTTTTAAAATTGACTTCCAAGCTCCTATTTTAAACTTATTGATTGCAAAGTGTTTTTGTTACATAAATGCTGTTCTGCAACTTGTCTCCTGTGTTCTTGCCAATAAAACAGTGGTAGAATATTTTAATCTTGCACTTTAGCACCAGAAGCAATGTCATTCTATGATGCAATGCTCACAGATTATGTTGTAATCACATCTATGCCGCCTCAGACCTCTTGTTTTTTTTTTTTTTCCATCCTGGTGACTGGCACCACCATCTCCCCACATACTCAAACCAGAAACCTGAGCTGTGTCTTGTGCTGTCTGCTCTCCACATCATAAGCTCTTGAGATCTCTTCCCTCCTTTTGTGTATTTATTTATTTTAAAAATCATTTGGTTTAATTTACTATCATCACCATTATTATTATGGGTTGTGCTGGGTCTCTGTTGTTGTGCCTGGGCTTTCTCTAGTTGTGGTGCACAGGCTTCTCATTGCAGTGACTTCTCTTGTTGCGGATCACAGGCTCTAGGGGACACAGGCTTCAGTGGCTGCAGCACACAGGCTCAATAGTTGTGGCTTTGGTCACTCCACAGCATGTGGAATCTCTCCGGACCGAAGATCACGCCCATGTCCCCTCTCTCAGCAGGCGGGGTCTTATCCACTGTATCCCCAGGGAAGTCCATTTTCCTTCCTCTTGATTTCTACTGCTTCCACCCCACTGGGTCACTAGTCACATGCTTACAAACTTCTGATCTGGAATGCTTCCAGCCTGTCCTTTTAACTGCAGAGGCCACCCTTGTCAAAATGCAGATCTGATCACGATCAATCCAGCCACACACACTGCCCATTCTTTGCAAAAGGAATGACAGTACTGTTTATGTAGTGTCTCTGCAGTTCAAGTGATCTGTATATATTTCTGGTTGTTCGAATTTTTATCTTACCCCCCTACAGGATGGGAGCTGTCTTCTTATAAACACAGTAATGAAACCAAGCAGGAGCCGGTGGGGTCCCATGTGGTAAATCCTTCCTGTGTCCCCCATTTCTCATTTGTAGGAAATAGGCTTCATTCAGCCTCCCATAGGGCAGATTCAAACAGTTGCTTATCAGGGAAGAGAGGGGATGTAGAAACACAGGAAAGGGACTGTCTGGAAATAATAGTACAGCACAGCCTTGGGGCAGGGTCCTGGTTCCTTCTCAGGGAATATACATAAAAGTATCTTTGAGTTATTCTTCAGAACTAAGGCCCCCCACACAAGTGAAGGATGGTAATTTCAAGCTGAGCACAAGATTCCTAGAGCACTTCCCTGTTTCCTCACCACCAACCAATCTGAAGAAAGTCACACACTGTAGCTCTCAACCCAAGTCCTGCCTATAAAATCTTTTCCCTGGAGCAGAAGAAAAACTAATGAATAAACCAGTACCCAGGATACTTTATGTTGTAAAACAGGAATCGGAAGACCATTTTGTTCTTGTTCAGTTGCTCAGTCATGTCTGACTCTTTGTGACCCCATGGACTGCAGCACGCCAGGCTTCCCTGTCCTTAACCATCTCCTGGAGCTTGCTCAAACTCAAGTCCATTGACTCAGTGATGCCATCCAACCATCTCATTCTCTGTCGTCCCCTTCTCTTCCTGCCTTCAATCTTTCCCAGCATCAGGGTCTTTTCCAGTAAGTCAGCTCTTCACATAAGGTGGCCGAAGTATTGGATCTTCAGCTTCAGCATCAGTCCTTCCAGTGAATGTTCAGGGCTGATTTCCTTTAGGACTGACTGGTTTGATCTCCTTGGTGTCCAGGAGACTCTCAAGAGTCTTCTCCAACACCGCAGTTTGAAGGTACCAATTCTCCAGTGCTCAGCTTTTTTACTGTCCGGCTCTCACAGCAGTATATGACCACTGGAAAAACCACAGCTTTGACTGTTTGTCAGCATGTTGGCCTTTGTTGGCAAAGTGATGTCTGCTTTTTAATATGCTGTCTAGTTTTGTCATAGCTTTTCTTCCAAGGAGCAAGGGTCTTTTAATTTCATGGCTGCAGTCACCATCCTCAGTGATTTTGGAGCCCAAGGAAATAAAGTCTGTCACTGTTTCCATTTTTTCCTCATTTATTTGCCATGAAATGATGGAACTGGATGCTGTGATCTTCGTTTTTTGAATGTTGAGTTTTGAGCCAGCTTTTTTCAGTTTCCTCTTTCACCTTCATCAAGAGGCTCTTTAGTTTCTCTTTGCTTTCTGCCATTAGGGTGGTGTCATCTGATATCTAAGATTATTGATATTTCTCCCAGCAATCTTGATCCCAGCTTATGCTTCATCCAGCCTGGCATTTTGTGTGATATACTCTGCATGTAAATTAAATAAGCAGGGTAGCAACATACAGCCTTGATGTATTCCTTTCCCAATTTTGAACCAACCCATTGTTCCATGTCTGGTTCTACTATTGTTTCTTAACCTGCATACAGGTTTCTCAGGAGGCAGGTAGGATGGTCTGGTATTCCCATCTTTTTAAGAATTTGCAACAGTTTGTTGTGATCCACACAATCAAAGGCTTTAGCATAGTCAATGAAGCAGAAGCAGATGTTTTTCTGGAATTCTCTTGCTTTTTCTATGACCCAGCAAATATTGCCAATTTGATCTCTGGTTCCTCTGCCTTTTTTAAATCCACCTTGTACATCTCAGTTCATGTGCTGTTGTAGTTGTTATGATTTGATTTGATTTGTTCAGTCGCTCAGTTGTGTCTGACTCTTTGCAGCCCCATGGACTGCAGCACGCCAGGCTTCCCTGTCCTTCACCATCTCCTGGAGTTTGCTCAAACTCATGTTCATTGAGTCGTTAATGCCATCCATCCATCTCGTCCTCTATCATCCCGTTCTCCTCCTGCTTTCAATCTTTCCCACCACCAGGGTCTTTTCCAGTTAGTCAACCCTTTGCATCAGGTGGCCAAAGTATCAGAGCTTCAACTGCAGCATCAGTCCTTCCAATGAATATTCAAGGTTGATTTCCTTTAGAATTGACTGGTTTGATCTTCTTACTCCAGGGGACTTTCAAGAATCTTCTCCAACACCACAGTTCGAAACATCAATTGTTCAGTACTCAGGGCTGGGTAATTTCCTAGGCTAACAAGTGGGAAAACCATTCCAGTTACTTTGGAGAAGTGGCGGGGATTTCCAGGAATTGGGCCACTGCCCACTCTCTGGGCTTTTATGGTCACCCTGGGAACTGTCCTGGTGCCTGTGAGTGTCATTTAGCTTGCTAATGTATTACAGTGAGCATATAATCAGGCTCTACTGGAAGTAGACGGCTCTACGGCCATCCTGTACCTAATGGATTCTAACCGATGTTTGTGGTATCCTGTTCTTTAACGGTTGTGTCGTTCTTTTAATTGTTGTGCCCTGCCCCCTTCCCTTCTGTCTCAATTGGACCTTTTTTGGGTGATGTAATTGACCTCCTTCAAAGAAGAAATTGGTATTTCTGATAAAATGCTTAAGTGATTTCTTTTTTTTTTATAAACTATAATGGGATTAAGATTTGTTCTGGGAAGCCAGTCTGCCATCCACCCACTTGACTGTCAGTCAAAAATCTACTGTTCTTCAACTAAACATTCTTTTTGCGTCCAGTTTGAGAATGATTGTGTAACCATTTTCCCTATAAGATGCCTATACTGAGTGTTTCAACTGGATCCTAAGAGGTCTTTTCCTTTGCCTTAGGATTACAATCAGACTTTGATGTATGCTCATAACTCTTAAGGTTTTTTTTTTTTTAAAAAAAAAACTGGTGGTCATTTTGGAGTTTTAGAAAAATTCCTTCAGAAACATCCAGACAGAAACAGCAACAACAACAAAAGACTTCAGACTTTTGTAATACTAAATGCCAAAAACAGCAACCTTGAAGGAAAATATCGTGACTCCAAACTTGGCCAAATATGTCCTTCGAGTGCAAAGACGGCAGAGAGATATTTTCAGGTACACACAGACTTGGGAGAATTGCCCACACCTTTCCTGGAAAAGTGACTTACAGTTGTATCTCAGCTACATCAGAGATGAAGATAAAGTATAGAACAGTTGTAATTTATTAAAAAAAAAAACACCAGCAGGGAGTGATAAAAACCATTTAATCTCAGAGTTAAGTCGAAATAACTAATTATAGTTATGAATATGGCCTACTTGAAAAACATACAGCCTAAGAGCTGTGAGTTGTTTATTCAGTGTCTAACTGAGGGCTGTACCCCAGGAGATAGCAGTAGTCTCTCCAGTTGCTCGGAGAAACTGTTCCAAAGAGGTCGGGGAGGAGCCAGTATATATCTGTGAATGTGGACTGGGGATACAGGCAGTCAGGATCTCAGTGAAAGGTTAACTGCGGGCGCCAGGATCAGATATCTCAATGATTTTAGTGCTTTTCTGTGTGTGAGAAGATGCATGAATCTGGGGTCATGGACATTCTTCCTAAGATACACATTTGAACTGTCTAAGGGGCCCACATATCCAAAACATGGAATGCTGCAACATGACTTCCTTTCAGGGTGGACTTGCAGGTCAGTGACTGCGGTGGCTAATGACGTGATCCTTACAGAACTGGAATGGCAGGAGACATTCTTTGTTTACAATATAAGTAAAAGCAAAGTACTCTGACCTTTCTTATTTGATCTAAAAATCCTGGAAGGTTTTCAATTTGGTAACCAAATCAATGAAGGTTGGATGATAGGGGCAAAGGTCATACATGTGAAAAGGATAAGAAACATGAGCTGCACTAAAATCCTAGGGAAATCCTCCCAGTAAGCAGCTAATGCATTTAGGTGCAGAAAACCAAGTACCCCTCACTGGACTCCTGTCTCTCTTGAAATTCAGGTTAGCACTGGCAAAACTGAGATTTCTCTAGAAGGACACCTGCAGCTAAGAGTGAGGCCATGTTCCATGAACCTGTGTTCCGTGAACCTAAGGAGAGCCTCCAGGAGCAGCATCAAGTGACTAAGCCTGGAACTGCTCTGTTCCTAGGGCCAGCTGCTTTCTCCAGAGTTGTCCTGGGTAAAGCAGCCACGCATCACTTATCTCTGGTGTCAAGGGACCTACAGTTTTCCCTCTGCAGTTTGGGGAGAAACCAAACTTATTGTGATAAATCTCCCTGAGAGGACATTTCATTATTGAAAAAAACAAATGTCAGCACTGAAACGTGGAAAAATAGTTGTAAAGGAAAATTTTTAGGTAAATGATTACAGTGAAAACCTATGTATGTCCATGATTAAAGAAGCAGGGAACATGTTGAGACTTAGCATGGTGGGTCAGAGAAGTTGGCCTCTGTGTACTTTTTCCTCTCTGTCTTGAGGGCAGCAGACTGCCCTTTGCCTGGCGTAGGTGAGGGTTCTGTGTGAGCTGGAAGTAGTTAGGTTCACCCTCACTGGTTCCTCTTCTCCATGGCTGAGCCTGAGAGCTTTCCCCTGCCCCCAGGGGTGGGGAGAGGGTGCAGATGTCTTCTCAGAGCTACGGTGTTTTCTTTCCTGTTGACAATTCCTCAGCCCCCCTGCCCTGTTATTCTGGTTCATCAGCTTGCTGGCAAGCAGAAATTCCCCATGTTTTAGGCAGGCCATTGCACCCTTGCTTAGTTTCCAAAACAGGTGCTGACGTTTCTTTTCTTTTGGGGATCAGGTGTGCTTTGCTCTGTTTGGTACCGCCTGCTGTGTTCACGTCTCCATGCTGTCCCGACATCCTCCTTATTCTCCGGTAAAAGGTCTCGGTAGCAGGAGTCTCATAATTAAACATTGCTTTTATCCAAACTGAAATTTTAGAAGCTTTGCCATACAGTTTGCCTTTCCCTAATCACCCGATTTGCATGTCTTTATTATTCCAGGTTGGCAACAGAGATGACTCTAATCTTTATATAAACGTGAAGTTGAAAGCTGCTGAGGAGGTAAAGCCAGAAAAACGGTGCCAACGCCCCCAACTCGGCTCCCACCCCTCCCCCTCCCCAGGTCCTATCTGTCACCCCTGAGCTCCTCCCACAAAAACTTTCATCACCCACAGCAGACTTCGGTTTATCTGTTTTGTAAGTTAGAAATGGGTGACAGAGCTTCGGCCTGTAGTTTGCCCTGCGGTGTTTTCTAGTCAGTGATCTGCTTCTGAAGAGCAGGAGTAGAGACCGTAAACGCGCTTCAGTTCGGTGGTGACAGTTAACAAGGGAAGGATGGGTGGGTCAAAGCGAGAGACTCATTCTTCAGGACATGTGAGGGTGAAAAGGTGCCTGCCACGCTTGCTTTGCTTTAGTCACATCTGCAGAGGAAACAGGCCCATGTCTCAAGTCCTTCTGCCATGTACCCGTTTTTAATGCTCATTCTTGCAGATCGGGATCAAAGCCATGCACATTAAGTTACCCCGAACGGCCACGGAATCTGAGGTGAGCAGTTAGGAGTCAGCTATTAAGAGGGCAGCTGACGTGCTTTTCTCACTGGTTTTAGTTTCGGAGAACTTTAGGGGCTGATACATTCAGCACACGAGAGACCTCCAGATAATTCTTTCTCCACAGACTCAGCCTCCAGAAAATCTTTGAAAATCAGTAAATGGGGCAGCGCCAGCTGCGAATGTTGGGTCCTTGCAGTGTGATTGCCCATATTTTGCTTCCAAATCACGTGCGATGTTCATTAAAAACTGATCGTTGACCTCTCGTGTTGTGTACTTTAAAAATGAAAATGTATCATTTCATTTACATGCTCTTCAAGAATAGGCAGAACAAACCTTGGGTGAGTCAAGTGGCAACTGTGGTTGCCGGTAGGTGGGGGATTGGCTGTGACGTGACAGGAGGGAAAGGGGACTTTCTGAGGTCCTGGATATGGTCTACCTCCACACGGTCCAGCAGCGGAGCCACTAACCCCATGTGCTCATTTGACTAAAATGAGATAAAATTTGAAATCCCACTCCTCAGTTGAACTAGCCACATTTCAAGTACATCAGGAGCCACTATTGGTAAGGTACAGATTATAGAGCATTTCTGTCATCACAGAAGTCTTGGTTTAGATGAATGATAACATGAATTTTACTGTGTAGCAATAGATTATTAAAGTTCTTAGCTCTTTTATTTGATGGAATTCTTACCAGACACCTGAAGATGACATTCTGTGTTAAGGTAGAGTTGCTCTAGAATGCAAGGTGAGAAAACTGCAGTTAAACTCTTCAGTGTGTGGAGTGGGGCGGGGATGAGGTAACCTGGCTTTTGACTTGGGAAGTGTTTCTCTACCCTCCTGATTTCTCCCTGGTATATAAATTGGTATGTGGTGTGATTTTTAGGTGTTAAAGTGCATCACATCATTGAACGAAGACCTCACTGTGCATGGGTTCATAGTGCAGCTACCTTTAGATTCTGAGAATCCCATTAACACTGAAACATTGGTCAATGCTATTTCCCCCGAAAAAGATGTGGACGGGTGAGTTTGGCTTGGCTTTCTGCACCACGTTGCTTGATTCCGATTATAATATATTCCTACTTCAGGAACATGTTATTTTGTTTCTAAAGAGTAAAGACACCTGTCACTTCCCTTGTTTTAGATTGAATAGCATCAGTGCTGGAAAACTTGCTAGAGGGGACCTTAATAACTGTTTCATCCCTTGTACACCCAAAGGATGCTTGGAACTCATCAAGGAGACAGGTAAAAACAGAAACGAAGCACCCTTTTGGGGGCCGTGGTCTATACCTTTGGAGGTTTAGGGGAGATACACTGCGGGCCCTAAAGAAGTGAGCTTGACTGGCACAAGGACCTGTCTGCTAGGGGCTTCTTGACCTAAATTCTCAATGTTCTCAACAGCCCTATGAAGTAGGTACTCTTACTGTTTAACAGCTGAGAAGACATTCTCAGAGTGATCGAGTCGTTTGTCCAAGAGGCAGCAAGGCCAGGATTTGAACTCAGAGTTATTTGAGTTCAAAGCAGATTATTTTGTGTGGAAAAATAACCGATATGGTAATACAAATTCATATTGTCTGTAGGGTGAAAAGTCCCCACCTCAAAATGGGCCACCAAGCCATTGTATTTCTGGCAAATGGATCCCTTGAATAACCAACCCCTCATTACCTGGTCAACATGTTGATATTTCAATTTCATCATGAATACTTTTTAGCAAAGGTTATTTTTTTTTATAAGGAAGTGTGCCCTTTTTAGAGGAAGTGGGATCAGAAATTTCAAGTGGAAAGTGTTGGCTAACGTAAGTGAAAATTTTCTGTGGCTGGCAAGGAAAGGTCAAGGTATAACCCTTGGGACAGCTATTGCTGATCAGTCCTACAACTACATTTATCCTCTATGGCTTGTTTAGCCTACAGTGTATTACAACTCGATGGAAATCAGTCCCTTAGGCTGCAGCAGCTCTAGGGCCTCCACCTCCTCTTGTTGGTTTTAATTAATTAATTAATTTTTATCTATTTAAGCTGCACTGGGTCTTAGTTGCAACATGTAGGATCTTTAGTTTTAGCGTGTAGGATCTAGTTCCCTGACCAAGGGATCGAACCCAGATCCCCATGCATGGGAGTGAGGAGTCTTAGCTGCTGGATCACCAGGGATATTCCCTCTTGTTGATATGGAGGCAACCATTTGCCCTAGTGTAGCTTCAAGTCCTTTGCTGAACCCTCAAAAGTATAGAAAGTTACCTTATAAACACTTCACAATTTGGGGGCTTTACTTCTAGATGTTCATAACGTTAGGAGCAGTTAGGAGCATTTTATAGAAACGTCCCTATTTCGGGGTAGAGTTAATGTTACACAAGAAGCATAATTTGAACACAAACTGCCTTGAGTTGGCTTCAGTAGGACTGGGTGTAGGGACTCAGCAGAGACCTCGTTTCTACTCCCCTTTGCGTGGCAGCTCATTCTCAGCTCTGCTTGGTCTCCCAGAGCAGCTCCAGCCTGTTCCACCCTTGTGCCTAAGAGTGATGGGGCGGATCTTGTTGGCCAGGGGATGAAATAACAGTCATTTGTCCACACTTGGGTCCTCACCCACACCATCTCTACCGAGGACAATATGTCAGTCCTGAGGGATGTGCCAGAAGAGTGGGTGCTCAGTAAACAAAAAGAAAACCTTATATATTACAGTCAGGTTCCCCTTTATTACTTCCCTGCAAATAACCCTGTGGCTCATGCCCTAAGCCAAAAGAGAAATTTGGATGAGGAACTAAAGAATTACTGATACTAATCTAATTTCCCTCACTTCTCTCCTCCACTCCATTAACATGCACCCTATTTCTTATAACTTTTTCCCAGGTAATGTAATCTGCTCACTGCTTCCATATGACTGTTTAGCTGTATGTCAGGGTTTCTTTCTGCTTTGAGTGTAGGTTTTCTTCCCACTCTGCTATGACTCAGTAAATGGATCTTGGCTTAAGCTCTGCTCAAAAACCCACTTGCAAGAAGGCCACATGGACAAGTCCCAATTTTATAGCTGAAACCCTGAGTTGCCAAAGAAGGGATGGTTTTAGGAAGATTTGCTTTTGACGCTAAGAACCTGTTTTGGTGCACTTGTTCTGAATTTTTCCATTTTGGTGGCTTGCAAAGGAAGGCAGCTTCCCCAGTTCTCTGATGCTCGCTGGCTTTTTTTTCAGGGGTGCAGATTGCCGGAAGGCACGCTGTGGTGGTCGGGCGCAGTAAAATCGTCGGTGCCCCAATGCATGACTTGCTCCTGTGGAACCATGCCACAGTGACCACGTGCCACTCCAAGACTGCCAATCTGAACGAGGAGGTAAGGGGTCCGGAGTGGAGTGGAAGGGGGGTGTGTGTGCACACGCACTCCCACGTGTGGTGGAGGTTCTTGCATAATGGGAATAGCTAACATTTCAGTGCCAAAAATTGCCGTGTACTTTACCTCATTATCTCATTTAACCCCTCTAACAATTCTATGATTCTTGTCTATTTTACAAGATGAAGAAACAAATTCAAGTTTAAAACGTGCCCAGATTTATACAGATTTTGTCCTGACTATATTTTTGTCCACCCATCCATCCTGCGGTAGATAGGGGTTAGCAGGACAGGAACTGAGACTGACCCCTCGCTGCCAGACCCCAGATACGTGACGGAGGTGGAGGTGTCTAGAGGAGGATATGGACAGTGGTCTTGTGACCTCAGTCACAGCTTGTTCTTGACACCTGGGCTCAGGAATTCTCATACAGACACATCCTGCTGACAGTGCAGTCTCGTAAACATGCGGGGAGACCAGGAGAGGCCCAGCATCTCTTTAATCCTCCCCAAGCAATGCTCTGTGGAAGGTGGTAGTTCCCACATCCCAGGGAAGAGGCATGTAATTCAGGGACATTGTTTCAGGCCTGTGGCTCCAAGCCTATACTCCTCCCTACCTTGCAAGTTCTCATCAGGTTCCCCATTCAGTAAAATGTCTAGTGAAAGGGGAGTTTTGACATGTGTAGGAATGAGCACAGTATACAAAGAGCTGTCAGAGACTGTGTGCGGCCTGCATAAAATAGCAGATGACGAAGAACGTCGTGTAAAACTTTAGGGGTGTCCTTTCCGCTTCTACATTTTTTTTTATGTGTCACTGTTAAGTTTCTGAAGTCAGAACGATCTTTTCCTAGATAAGTAAAGGTGACATCCTGGTGGTTGCAACTGGTCAACCTGAAATGGTGAAAGGGGAGTGGATCAAACCTGGGGCGATAGTCATCGACTGTGGAATCAATTACGTTACAGGTAAGTGTTGCCGGGAGGAAGGTGGTTTCTGGAAGCAGGCTGGGAAAAGGAAGATGAAGCCTAAGCAAGAACCCCTTGTCCCGTTTTAGGCTTGAAGTGTTAAGGTTCAGAGCGATCAGCCTGCCCTTGGGTGTGTGAAGTTAGTAGATGGCATAGTTGCCCCTTGGCAGGAAGAAGCTGTGATTTTAGCCACTGTGCCATGCAGTCCCAAGATGACTTAGAGATGGGGTGGTGTTTACTCATTAAGTCGTGTCCAACTCTTGCGACCCCATGGACTGTAGCCCACCAGGCTCCTTTGTCCATAGGATTTCCCAGGCAAGAATAGTGGAGTGGTTGCCATTTCTTTCTCCAGGGTATCTTACTGACCCAGGGATCAAACCCAGGTCTTCTGCATTGCAGACGGATTCTGTATAGACTGGAACCACCAGAGAAGCCTCACCTTGAGTGGATTTTAGCAGAGTACAGTTAAAGCATAGTGTGATCTTTATAGACTGCTCTGAGACTCCAGGAGAGGGATCCATTGTGCCAAGAGACCTCCAGTTAGGGCTTCGCAGAGCTGTTTGACCTGTGCCTTTTCTAGACCAAGGATAACACCAACATCATAGTCATGTCTGTAACTGTACTTGAATCCTCATCCCTGAGTTACTCCTCATGGCCCTGTTTTGGTTAGTAATATCATCACCGTTCTTCCTCCCCATGGATCTGAAACCTTTCAGTCTCCCTCCCAATCATTCCACATATGGATCCATTTTTAAATATTATTAAATTTTGGCCCCTTCTATGGGCTCAGTGTCACCACTGAGTGTCCCCCTCTCCACTGGATGCACAGCCATAAATGTCTCCCTGGCTTCCCTACTGCCAGCTGCCTCCCACTCAGGTCCATCTGCATGCTCTTGCCAGGTTTTTGGGGCTTGATGTGGACTTGTGAGCCTCTGTCCCCCATGTCACCTGTCAGACTCCTCAGCCCCATACTAGTTTCGGCCACCTCTGTGGCCTTTTTTCTCACATGCACTCTGTGAATACCTGTCTTCACTATTGTAAAGTGAACCATGTGCCCCCCCCAACCCCCGCACATGCTTGTTTTCCTTTGCAGCTCCTCTGCGTCTTTAGTGGGACAGGCTGTTCTCTCATGAAGTTTTCAAACATAAAAGCTGAAAGGACAGTTCAGTGATACTTGTGTACATACTTTGTGAGTTTAAAAAAGGAACAGTTTTTAATCAAGCGATCATTTCTGTGCATTGGGCACCACTCCGGGCCTTGGACTACACAGTTGAATAAAACTCACCTGTCATCTTCATTTTCAGCAACTTCCTGCCCACCTCTTCTCTGTCTGAAATGTCCATTCTTCCTTCTAAACCTTGTCTTATTTCCCTTCATCAAAAGAGGATCTCTCGTTTGAAAGTCCTTTTCTCCTGCCTCCCATCCCACAGAACTTGGTGTTTCTCTCATCGTATGTGTCTCTTACTTTTTCTCCACTCGTCTGCCCATGGGTGCCTCGGGGTGGTGGTCTCTGTGGTGTCATGTCCAGCTTGTGCCTTCTGACAGCAGGCCCTCATCTGTTAGATTGTTGAAGAGGGTTATAGCAAGAATATTCTTTTTTTCTCCCTTCCCAGCTCAAGTTTGAAATATTGACACCAAGCTGCCAGGAACATTAGTCACTGTCAAGCCTTCCGTTTTTAACCTCCCTCCCACTCTCGGTACCATGATTTTAAGACAGTAGCTCACAATTGATCACTCATTGTCTTGTAGTGTAATTATCTGACGGGTGATAAAGAAATTGCTCTCCTATAACTCCTCACTTTCAGTACTTGCAATGTGACATTCAGGCTCATTGTGCTTAAAACCTTGCATTTTCTGTATCATAGATCTGCTGTTGGTTTTTTTCTGTTTTGGACTGAATTTGAGAGATGAAAGAAGAAAAACCCGGGTAGGGTTCTTGAGTCTCACAGTTTGGCATGAAATGTTGACTTACACATGAAGCTTACCTCCTGTGCACATTTATTCCTCACATAGAAGGTGAAATATGAATAGTCAAAGCAGTATCTTTCCTCCTGGTCAGCTGTACTTTTTCTGGTCCTGGGCACTTAGGTGAATAAACATCAACAAGCCTGGATGTTACTGTTCCCCAAGGAGGGCAGGATCGCTGTTACCGATCCATGGATGAGCAGGGGGACCTAAAGACTGCTCTTTGCAAATGTTCATTCTTTTTTTTTTTTCTTTTTTTGCAAATGTTCATTCTTAAAGCACCATGTTCCACAGCTAGGCCACTTTGTAGCTCATATTTTGATTATCTAAATCATTTGCATGGTCCATTCAGGGATAATGTCTTAAGTCATTTTCCAAATTCAGGATGAATTAAGGTATGTGGTTTTTTGTTGTTGTTGTTATTGTTTTAAGGAATATTTTAAGATTCAAGTGCAGAGCAGAGAGTGTTGGCCAGAGAAACATGTGAAAGTGTTCTTTCTGCTTGGCTTACTAAAGATCGTTTGAGAAGGGCTGGATTAATAGTGCTTTATTTGGCAGGGTTATAAAAGTGGGAACAGATTCCTCACTGTCCCCACCCCATCCAATCTCAATCTATTTGGTGTAGTGGCTTCTATGCTGAACCCTGTTACTAGGATCCCCAGATTACACATGAAGAACTTAAGGTTCAGCTGGATCTTTATTTTTTTTCCATCCTGTCAGGCTTGTGGGATCTTAGTTCCCCAACCAGGGACTGAACCTGTGCCCCTACAGTGGAAGCACAAGAGTCCTAATCACCGGGCCTCCAGGGAATTCCCTCAGCTGATCTTAAGTAGTTTTGTGTTAGTAGTTCCTGATGAAACAGAAATTCAGGGGCTGGGATAAGTAACCAAAATGTGTGTTGGTTACTGAAGCCGTACGCTTAGATTGAGACGTGGCCACTTTTCCACTGACCACATTACACCTTCCATGAAACCCTGTCCATCTTCCCGACCCAGGGGTAGAACCCTGGTGTCCTGCATTGCAGGCAGATTCTTTACCATCTGAGCCACTAGGGAAGCTCATACATACATCAGAGGGGCACTCAAGCCTGCCCTGATAGTGAAGAAGGAGCAGAGCTGAGCTCACTGAGTTCAGCATTAAGTTGTGTACTCATTGATACATCTCCTCTGTGTGTGGAGAAACCCAGGGAGAAAGTGACTAACATTCATAGATAGAAGGAGGTGCAGGGTATTTTTAGCTGACTTTGGTGTTAGAAAGTTGAAACCTATACAAAAGGCAGCACTGAATTGTATTTCCTTGGCATCTTGAAACGACCTTTGTGGTTATGGTAGGAAATGTTCTCCTGTTGCCATAACTTGTTGCCTTATAATCTCGAAACCTGAAACCATCACAAGGATTTCTGTCCCCTGCCTCCTTAGAGTATGTGTAGAAAATATGTATCTAGAATGGGTGGGGAAGGAAATGGCAACCCACTCCAGTATGCTTGCCTAGAGAATCCCATGGACAGAGGAACCTGGTGGGCTACAGACCATGGGGTCACAAGAGTCGTACACAACTTAGCGACTAAACCAACCACCACATCTAGAATGGGAAGAGAAACCCTTATGTTTGGAGGATTTTTTTTTTTTTTTTCAGTTTCAAGAAACACAATTTCTCTCTTGAGTCTTCACAAGCCTCTGAAATAGGTAGTGTTCATCCTCCTTTGCCCCTTTGGACTTTTCATGAGTAAGGAGCCTATAGGGGCTGAGGACTCGAAGTTAGTAGAAGAGCTGATCCTAGAGCCGAAGTCACTTAATTCTGGGTTTTTGGCTAAACCTAAGGCTTTCTTTCTTATTTCTGGTGATCTGCTCAAAAAGATGAAATGGCTAAGATCCTACCAGGTCCTGCCTGGAAGCCTTAGAGCCTCAAGGTCTAGCCCTGTCCCCAGCCCCTCCCAGAAGTGCTCTGAAGCCAAGTGTAGGATGTGCTTCGTGTGTGAGCAGTGATGCATCGTGGGATTTTTGTTCTCTTGAATAGCTATTCTTTGCTGCTGAGATTCGTAGTTGTTCTTGTATCCTTTTAAGGGGAGTGTAATTATATTCTTTGCCTTCTGCATACATTTAAGTAGCTGCTCGTCTTTGGAATTGGATGTTGAATTGTTTCTCCAGCTCATGCCTGGAGCTTACCAAATGCTGACAGTTGCTGTAGAAACCGTATCTAGCAGCTGTGATATAGTTGGAGCTTTGTGCACCCAAAAAATTCCTTTGAAGGCCTTGGCAAATTAACATTTTAAAAGGTGCTCATTATATACTGGTGGTTGGCTGAAAGAATACAAAACAGTTGGTATTTTATTTGCCACCTGACAGATGACAAAAGGATTCTCCTGGTTCTGAAAAACCACTTAAGCATCTTGGGGAATTTTGCAGGTAGAGTAAGTCTCTCCCTAGGAAATAGCAAACACCTGTCACCCCACAGCTTTTTAAAAGTAAAGTAGGCACTTGAACCAGATGGGACAGCACCCCCTAAACTTGACTAAGCTTTTGGAACAAGCTATTGTAATAATTGCTCACATAACTTGGAAATAAACACCAAGATTGCGATTCTGAGGCTGGGCTTTGATTTTTTTTTTTTTTTTTTTAACCTCCTTGACCAGATGATACAAAACCAAATGGGAAGAAAATTGTGGGTGATGTAGAATACAGGGAGGCCAAGGAGAGGGCAAGCTTCATCACCCCCGTTCCTGGTGGCGTCGGACCCATGACAGTGGCGATGCTGATGCAGGTGCGTGTGGGTGCAAGTTTCTCTAATAGTTTTACAAAACTGATAGAATTCGAGGTAGTGCATTTCTCTTCAAGTAGAAATGTCATAGAACCTACTCAAAATCTGAATGAGGATGTGACTATTTTGAAGAAAAAAAGGAAATGAAAGACCAGAGAAGTAGAATCAGGCATATTAAACAAGGGAATCAGGGGTAGCACGATTCTAATTTCTTCCGGAATGTGATAACTTCAGGGGGAAAAAAACCTGTATAAACACCCTGGCTTTGCTCGATCTGTTTTGGCTTGTTGCCCTTCGTAACACACACCAGCTGATGGGGGCAAGGCACACAGCCCAGGGCATCCTGGCTGCTCGTAGACTCTTGGCCTACAATTGAAGCGTGTTAATAATCGGATCGTGAAACTATTCACTTTGTAATTGAACTTGAGTGACCAGGATTAAGAATGGAGGTGGAGGTTAAAAAACCATCACGTCTTCTCAAGTTCCATTTGTGTCATTTTGTTTAGAGCACAGTAGAGAGTGCAAAGCGTTTCTTGGAGAAATTTAAGCCAGGAAAGTGGATCATTCAGTATAACAAACTTAACCTGAAGACACCCGTGCCAAGGTAAAATATTTTACTGTTTAAAAAAAAGAAATTACTGTTTTAAAACTACGTGGATTGTAGGTTTTTAACTGATGGTTAATGTGTATGCCCCTTCTGAAGGGGGTTGGAGTGAGTCGTTACTACGATGGGATTAATAAAGGTTAATTCGTATTTTCTGTATTTCTTCTAAGTGACATTGATATATCACGGTCTTACAAGCCAAAGCCCATTGGTAACCTGGCTCGAGAAATTGGTCTGCGCGCTGAAGAGGTAGAATTGTATGGTGAAACCAAGGCTAAAGTTCTGCTGTCAGCGCTGGAACGGCTGAAGCACCAGCCTGACGGGAAATACGTGGTGGTAACTGGGTATGACTTTTGTCCATTTGCCAATCGAATCTTAATACTGATTATTATTACCAGAGGTTGCATTTGCACTTAGCATGTATTTATGGAGGTTCTTTTAATTTGGTTTTGGCATTTTCATATGTCTTTACTGATTTGATCCTTATAGCAACCTTGTGAGGTAAGAGTAGATTATAACCCTGCAGAGATGAGAAAATTTGTCAAAGTCATTCATCTAGTAGGTGGAAGAGTTTGAGTCTTAAAACCTGATCTTCAGATGAAAGTGCCTTTCTTTTTAACCCCAAATCATTAATTCCGTAGATCTGTTGAGCATTGATCTATATTTTTGTTTACTGAGTTAAAAGCTAGTTTTTGAGACTAAAATTGAGAAATTATGTAAGATTATAGCAGTGTCTCTTACAAGGTAAAGTATATTTGCCCCTCACAGTCGAGCTAAAATGCAGGAGTTTTTTGGTTTTTTTTTTCTTTATTGAAACGAGGGAAGTTACAACTAAGATTCTTGGAACAGATCCCTTTCATGTCTTTCATCTTTCTGATTATTCAAACTAAGAGTCATTCTCTAGGATCTGTTAGATCTGACTTACTGATACACATGAATTTAATTTCTATAAACTTAATTTTCCTTTTCTGCTTTCATCTTGAAGAATAACTCCAACACCCCTGGGGGAGGGGAAGAGCACAACCACGATTGGGCTGGTGCAGGCCCTCGGCGCCCATCTCCATCAGAATGTCTTTGCGTGTGTGCGACAGCCTTCTCAGGGGCCCACCTTTGGAATTAAAGGTATTTTTAAAAAATTATTTATTTTCAATTGGAGGAGGAATGAAATGTATAAGTGGGACCAGACTTGGGTGGCCAGAGGACACCTGCCGCTCCTTTAGTCCTCTGGCTCACTTGGCCCATGAACATCCTGGGGGGGTGGTGGTCTTCAACTCATTGAGACACTAGATGGGGCTTCATAACTCCTTCATCATGGTACTTCTGCTGAAAGCTTTCATCACTTCACCCCAATTCCTACTGTCACTGTCTGACACTGCACAGGGATTCCTGGATTGGGTGATACATAGCCAGGAGTGCTTTTATATGACTGATAGTCGATTGTCATAGTAACAAGTAAAGATAATCACAACTGCGTCCCAGGAGCTTCCCAGGTGTCACTAATGGTAAAGAATCCACCTGCCAATTTAGGAGACGCAGGAGATGCAGGTTCAATCTCTGGATCAGCAAGATCTCCTGGAGGAGGAAGTGACAACCCACTCCAGTATTCTTGCCTGGAAAATTCCATGGGCAGAGAAGTCTGGCTGGCTAACGTCCATGGGGCCACAAAGAGTCAGACACAACTGAGCCACTGAGCACACAGTCACAACTGCTGATCACCATGCTGCCTTTTCTAGAGACAAAGACAAACCCTACTGGTATTTCACGCTGAGGGAATAAGAAAAGCCTACACTTATTGAGTATTAGGCTTCATGCCAAGTTTTTTGCTAAGCAGTTTATGCCTATTATCTTCTAAGATAGTTTTATCACCACTAAAACAGTAACAGCTGGAATTCAGAGGAGCTTGGTCAAGGCACTATCATCAAGTACCAGGGAGAGTCCCCACATCTATCTCAAGCTCTAAGATAATACCATCAACGCAGTGTTTCTTCTGATGAGATGAAAACACAACATCAGTAACTGTATTTCACTTTCAGTTTTTGATAGCAGCAATACTCCAAACATGTTCTTTTAATTAAAATTATATTTTTATTAGTTATAATGGGTTCTCAGAGTTAGCTTCATCATTTGCTTGGTGATAGGGTATCATATCAGAGAAGGCAATGGCACCCCACTCCAGTACTCTTGCCTGGAAAATCCCATGGATGGAGGAGCCTGGTAGGCTGCAGTCCATGGGGTCGCTAAGAGTCGGACACGGCTGAGCGACTTCACTTTCACTTTTCACTTTCATGCATTGGAGAAGGAAATGGCAACCCACTCCAGTGTTCTTGCCTGGAGAATCCCAGGGACAGGGGAGCCTGGTGGGCTGCCGTCTATGGGGTCGCACAGAGTCGGACACGACTGAAGCGACTTAGCAGTAGCAGCAGCAGCAGGGTATCATATATTCTCCTTACTTAAATGTTGAGATGGGTACACCTTTGCCCTTCTTCAGCCTGTTGTTTAGCTATAAGTCCGCTGACTTAGTTCTGCTTTTGAGTTTAACAACTCCCTTTTAGCTCAGAATGAGCCTTTTCCTGTTTATTGAACCCAGTATGCTCCCTTTACTCTCATCACAAATGGCCCAATTTTTATTGCATGATCTTACCTTACAAAAAACAAAAACAAAAAACCCACACACACAGAACCTTTTATCTCAAATTGACACTTATCTCACAGATAACCTGGACTTGTTTGACTAGCTTTTGGTTAGTAATCCAAATGGGCCAGCAAAAATCTAGCACTTAAGCTGTTTTCCACCATATGTGTCCTATTTAGGAAGAATTGCAGCCTCTGTGTTTATGTTGGTGTGTGTATTTTAAATATTCCTTTTTTTAAAATGCCAGAATAGCAGTTATGAGGGTAGGGAATTGAACAGGTTTGTCTTTATGTAACCGTCAGCTGGGGTTTTTTTTAACAAACGTTAGGAATCACGGGGAACCTGTTTTTAAAGATAATGAGTAGGTATGTATGTGTTCATGGTTTTGTCAGTTAGAGTCACATTTCAGTTGAGAGACTATTCAGCATGAACAAGAGCGAGTGGTTCAGTTTGGTAAAGAAAATTGAGAAGCACTTGATCAAATCTGTCCAAATGATTGTAAAAAGTAAATAGATAATACGGTAAAGAAAATTAAGAAGCACTTGTTCAGATCTGTCCAAATGTTTGTAAAAAGTAAATAATACTTGGTAAAGAAAATTAAGAAGCACTTGTTAAAATCTGTCCAAATGTTTGTAAAAAGTAAATAAATAATACGCGAGGCAGTTACAAAAACCGATTTGCTTTCATTTGATTTCCAAGTTGTAAAGAAGTATGCTTAACATGAGTCCTCACCCTTGACCTGTCCTCTAGGTGGCGCTGCAGGTGGTGGCTACTCTCAGGTCATTCCTATGGAAGAGGTAACGCAGTCCAGGATTTGGCTGAATCAGATCTTGTATTATAGTTCTTCCTTCCTGGAATTAAAGTCTCTCGCAGAGATCTTAGTAGACAAATAACTCGTTTGCTCAGCAGAAGCAATACTTAGAAGAAAAACATCTTAATTTGTAAACTTCTAAACAGCTTACTTTTCTGATATGACAAGGACTTCAAAGCCTGGCTTTCAGTGGAAGTAACGTTAAGCAAGTGATCAGATGTGGCACGAGAGAGGGGAAAGCCAACATGCAGTGAATAAAGTAATAACCACAGAAGTGGGAGCAGCATACAGGAATGGGGCTCCAGTGTGCTCCTTGCTCACTGTTGAAAGAACACGAGTGTGTCCTTTCTAATCCGGTGTCGCTATTGATCCCAGTGGTGTGGCTTTTGTGGTTATTGGCCAGGTCTCTTGGGGAACGTCACAGTTCCTTCTGAGGACAGACAGTCATTTGTTCTCAAGGGCTATTGGGTGTCTGTCCACTAGCTGTGCTGCCATCAGTTTTCCATTGGCTTTCCCATAGAGACAGGTTTGGTCGTGATAGATTGACTGTTGGAAAGGTACAAAGAAGTTTTAAGACTGATGTGGCTTCCACCCTATTGCAGTTTAATCTCCACCTCACTGGTGACATCCATGCCATCACTGCAGCTAATAACCTTGTGGCCGCAGCCATTGATGCCCGTATGTTCCATGAAGAGACCCAGACAGACAAGGTAGGCTGCTCAGACCCCACAGACACTTTCAGAAGGTTTGACTTAATATTGGGCCGGTGGGTGCTGATAATGCAGGTAGCAAGGCAGTGGGGTTCTTTTCACTTAAAAACTCTTGTGCTCCTTTTCTTTAAGGCTCTGTTTAATCGTTTGGTGCCATCAGTAAATGGAGTGAGAAAGTTCTCCGATATCCAAGTCCGAAGGTTGCGGGTAAGCCTTTTCATTGTTCTTTTTTGTTATTATGTGAAATTAGGTGATTGATAAGGAGATTATAATCTCCTTAGAGTAGCCTATTTGGACAGGTTCACTTATAGTAATCATAAGGTCATGATATACACAGCGGAGATTGGTGGCAGAGGTTGTTTCTCGTCTGTGAGTTTTTAGTGAAAAAAGCAGAGATCTGACAGCCTGCCCTCAGCTGAGAAAAAGAATGACACTTCCTTTATGGCATGGGTTGTAGGAGTCAGGAAGCCAGCATGGCAGCTTCTGGAGTTTCAATACCTGCTCATCCCAGCATTGGGAGCTTAGCAAGATTGTTACTTCTGTATTTTATTTGACTCTCTAATGCAAATATATAGTTATTAAACATACACTATACTGTATGACCCAGAAATTCTCCTTCTAGGTATTTACCCAAGAGAAATGCAAACTTTTATGTGTATTCATATAAAAACATGGATTTTTTTTTAGCAACTCTATTAATAATCTGCAAAATCTAGAAACGACCCAGATGGCCTTCAGTGAATGAATGGATAAACAAACTGGTACATTCGTACCATGAATGAATGAATGAATGAATGTATCAACAGCAACTTGAATGGATCTCAAGGGCATTATGTTTTGTGAAAGAAGGCTGTCTCAAATGGTTGCATACTATATGCTTGCATTTCTTTATATGACATTCTCAAAAGACAAAGCTATAGTGATGGAGAATAGGTCAGTGGGTGCCAGCAGTTATGGGTCAGGGAACAGTGTGACTATAAACGGGTAGCACAAGGGAATTTTAAAAATAAAATTTGAAAGTATATTCCTGTGTTACTTTCACATATGAAAGAAATATTGTACCTATATAAATATCAGACTGCCTGGCACATGTAAGCATTCAGTAAATGGTATGTGCTTCCTTGTTATCAATAGTAGTTATACTCACCTTATTTTTAATTTTTTGCAACTTATATTTTGATGCTGTAAGAATAGTACACAAGGTCAGTTCCCCCTCAGCCTCCGCCGCCGCCGCCCCTCTGCCAGCGCTCCGGCGCCACCTCGGGCTGGCGGTCCTCCGCGGGAGGGAGCGAGGCGGCGGGCGGCTGATGGGGGCGGCGGGGCGGCCGGCGGGTCCTGCAGCGCTCGGCGGTGGCGTGTTGTCTCCATGGGGTCGGCCCCCCGCGCCCCTGCGCTCTGAGGTGGACAGCAGATTGTGTGTTTATCAAACATTTCCACTGCTGCACAGAGAGCACACACATCTTCAGTGGACTTGGAATTCCTGGAAAATTGCCTTTGTGAAAAGTGGGCATAATCCCTTTAAATTCCATCTCTTAAGTTTTCTATTTTGTTGTGTCTCAAAAAGACATCAAGAAACCATGAACAGCTTTAGTAATGAAGAGTTTGACTGCCATTTCTTGGATGAAGGCTTTACTGCCAAGGACATTCTGGACCAAAAAATTAATGAAGTTTCTTCTTCTGATGATAAGGATGCCTTCTATGTTGAGGACCTGGGAGACATTCTGAAGAAACATCTGAGATGGTTGAAAGCTCTTCCTCGGGTCACCCCCTTTTATGCAGTCAAATGCAATGATAGCAGAACCATAGTGAAGACACTCGCTGCCATTGGGACAGGATTTGACTGTGCCAGCAAGACTGAAATACAATTGGTGCAGAGTCTTGGGGTGCCCCCAGAGAGGATTATCTATGCAAATCCGTGTAAACAAGTGTCTCAGATTAAGTACGCTGCCAATAACGGAGTCCAGATGATGACTTTTGATAGTGAAGTCGAGCTGATGAAAGTTGCCAGGGCACATCCAAAGGCCAAGTTGGTTTTGCGTATCGCCACTGATGATTCCAAAGCAGTCTGTCGCCTCAGTGTCAAATTTGGTGCCACACTTAAAACCAGCAGGCTTCTTTTGGAACGGGCGAAAGAGCTAGATATTGATGTCATTGGTGTCAGCTTCCACGTGGGAAGTGGCTGTACTGATCCTGAGACCTTTGTGCAGGCCATCTCTGATGCCCGCTGTGTCTTTGACATGGGCGCTGAGGTTGGTTTCAACATGTATCTGCTTGATATTGGTGGTGGTTTTCCTGGATCCGAGGATGTAAAGCTTAAATTTGAAGAGATCATCAGTGTAATCAACCCAGCATTGGACAAGTATTTTCCATCAGACTCTGGAGTGAGAATCAGCTGAGCCAGGCAGATACTATGTTGCATCAGCTTTCACACTCGCAGTTAATATTATTGCCAAAAAACTTGTATTAAAGGAACAGATGGGCTCTGATGATGAAGAGGAGTCAAGTGAACGGACATTTATGTATTACGTGAACGATGGAGTATATGGATCATTCAACTGCATCCTTTACGATCACGCACACGTGAAGCCTCTTCTGCAGAAGAGACCCAAACCAGACGAGAAGTATTATTCATCCAGCATCTGGGGACCCACCTGTGACGGCCTGGACCGCATTGTTGAGCTCTGTAACCTGCCCGAGATGCATGTGGGCGATTGGATGCTCTTTGAGAACATGGGTGCTTACACTGTCGCTGCTGCTTCTACTTTCAATGGATTCCAGAGACCCACCATCTACTACGTGATGTCAGGGCCAACGTGGCAACTGATGCAGCAGATCCGGACCCAGGACTTCCCGCCCGGAGTGGAGGAGCCAGACGTCGGTCCCCTGCCCGTGTCCTGTGCCCAGGAGAGCGGCATGAAGAGGCACTCGGCAGCCTGCGCTTCCACGCGTATTAACGTGTAGATACCACTCTTATAGCTGTTAACTGCGAGTTTAGCTTGATTCAAGGGTTTGGGGGGGACCATTTAACTTAATTACTGCTAGTTCTGAGATGTCTATGTGAGTAGGGTTGGCACAGGTGCACCAATGTGGAAGACTGGGAGATGGGGTCACACTTATCTGTGTTCCTATGGAAACTATTTGAATATTTGCTTTATATGGATTTTTATTCACTTTTCAAACATGCTACTAAAGGCTTCAACTGCTGAGCAAGCGTTTGTGGCTTGTGTATCAGCAGGATGGGCCAGAAGCTTAGTGTTGTGACCGGTTTTAACAAAAAGGAATAAAGGATCTTGACATAAAAAAAAAAAAAAAGAATAGTACACAAGCTCCCCTGTACCCAGATGCAGTAATTGTTTACATTTTGCCCTACTTGCTTCACAATGCTGTCCCATTTATACATACGCATTTTTCTCTAGAGAGGAGAAAAAGTGACTTTTACACAGTTTGATATTGCTTAGCTTCTCTTGTTTTCACAACTCCCAAAAAATACTGTGCAGAAAGTAAGTCAGCTACTACCTTGTTTTGTCAAAGAATTGTGTTCTACAAGTATGGTGGAAAAAGCAGGCAACTGATCTTAACCTTTGGTCGGTGGAACTTTCTGTCAATGTGTGGGGATGGGCTGGACTCAGTGTTTAAATGATCCTTTTTTGAAAACGAGGAATTTGTCCATGGCCACAGAACCCCTTGACAGGTTAGAACTAGAACATTGGTCCTCTGTTTCCTCCCAAACTTTCTCTCTTGCACTTTGTTACCTCAGTCTAACCCCCTAGCTTAGTCAAGAGTGGGTTGTCAGGACTTCCCTGGTTGTCCAGTGGCTAAGACTCCATACTTCCAATGCAGGGGGCCTGGATTCATTGCCTGGTCAGGGAACTAGATCCCACATGCTGCAACCAAGAGTTCGCATACTGCAACTAAAGATGCTGCAATGAAGATCAAAGATCCCGCATGCTACAGCTAAGACCCAGTGCAACCAAATAAATAAATAAGAGTGGATTATCAATAGCAGATTCTCAACTTAGTGACTTAAGGTTTTGCTGACCTCTGCAAACAATGTCATGTTCCAGGCTTGTGGGGCTGTTTGATAAGCCAGTGAGCACCAACTCTGAAAACACACCTGAAGTTTGAAAACAAAGTCCTGTTGGCATAGGAAGGAAACTATGGGAAGAGTAGGGCTTGCTGGGCCACTAAGCTCGACCAAGAGTTATGAGAAAAGGAGAGTATGTTTTAAAGGAATTTTCCATTTCAGGATGTGACCACGGTACACATTGTAAATAAACAAATTTCCAAGTTCCATGAGGAGGAAGAGACAAAGCTTTCTTGTGCTTTTTGAAACAGTAGAAGGCAGTTAACAATAGGGCTACTTCAAAAGCATGTACTGTGCTAGAGCGATGTCTTTTCTTTTCCTCTGCGTTGAAAAGACTATTTATCCCTTTATATATTTCAAAAGATTAGCACATTATTTTTTTTAAAAAACATTAAAAGTGATTTCCATTGATTTTTATTGATTGTTACTTGTTTTGGCCATTTCTGATTTTGCATTTGACTTGGGCTTCTCAGTTGTTTGATTGAAAAAGCTTTGCACTTCTTTTCCTTTGAATATGTTTGCATATGGTGAATTAGTATGACATGTTTTGGTCACTGTGCTTACATAAGGCTTTGGTTTAGGGAAATGCCTCTGGTGTTCAGTAATAGAGACAAATGTGTTACTAATGCCTTGGTACATGTGTGAGTGGTATTAATAAAGATTTAGCTAAAGGAATCATAATTTGCCCTTCTGAATTTAACATGGTTTATATTTCTTAGAGTGGACCCTATCTGGAGATAGGGATAAAAATTTTTTTTAAATTTTATTTGCTTTGTTTTGTCTTATTTTTGTTTTAATTTTTTTATCTCTTCAGAGACTAGGCATTGAAAAGACTGACCCTGCCACACTGACAGATGAAGAGATAAACAGATTTGCAAGACTGGACATTGATCCAGAAACTATAACTTGGCAAAGAGGTACCAGAGCAGGGCGTATGCCCCGTTGGTTCAGCTATGCTGCACACCCCATGCCGTTCCTAAAAGGTGGTAAAATGGGAGGTCCAGAGCTTGGGTGTTCTTGTGTTCATGGTTAAGGGCTAACCAAGATGGCAACTTACTCCTTTTTCTGGCCACCTCTACCAGTCTCTCTCCTTATTAGCTATAATCAAACCTCCTTTTGTTTGGTCAGTTGGACATTTTGCTGGCTTTTCAGTGTTCATTGGTGTGAGGATGGTTTTAAGGAAGTTCATGCATAAACCAGAAGTAACATTTTGCAAGTTTCATTTTATGCAGCAAGTTTTGGTGTCATGAAGTAGAGAAGTAATGTTTAATCACTTCTTGAATCATGTTGCCCTTTATTCTTAGAATTCTTGTCTGGCATAAGTGACGTGATTTTTCTTGTAGCTCTGGAGCTTGCCTACTGATTTTTACCTCATTTTGTTAAACTGTCTTTTAACAAAGTAAGTAGCCTTGAAGGTCTAAACATTTAGCAAGTTGGTGAGTGAGATGCCTGGTTTCCCTGCCGTGTGTTGCCTTTCTTTATGTCAGCCAGCATGGCTTAGTTTTTTATTTTGTACCAGCAGTGCCTCCATCCAAACTCTGTCACTGCTGAGAAGGGATTTTTTATCCAGGTGCACAGAATGCAGCTAACAAGTAATTTATTGACTGTTCTTGTGATTGTCATTGGCTCAATAACTGTGCTAGCTAATGGCATTTTTAAGGTAACTCTTTTAACATCTAAAACTACACTGGTATTTATCTTCCTTTGTTTCAGTAACTTTAACCCTATGGTATGGTACTTTGTGAGGAATAAAGATTCAGTTTGAAAATTTGGTATCTCCTCCACTTTTCCTTTGCTTTATATGTAATTTCATGCTTTCTGAGAAGGTAGAAGCAGACAAGGGAAAAAGTAGATCATACCTGTTGGCTGTTTTATACACAGAAATAAGATACAAGGAACTTGACACTATTTAAAAAAAAAAAAAGGAACTCATTACATCCTTCACTGTCAAAATGGGGTTGTGTGTGTATCTCCAAGTGCTGTACATGACACTGCTTTTAGTATTTAAATATGGTATTATGGGGAAAAATTTAGCATGTTATCAAGTACCTTAAAAATGCCTCTCCTCTTTGGCCCACCCTAAAAGTATGAACTGGTTTGCCACTGTTGTTCAATTTGTATTTTGTTGCTATTTTTGGCATGTCGTACAAAAAACAAAATTGGGAATACATTAAAATGTTCACCAGAGTTAGACCTAGGAGGTGGGATTAAGAGTAGGTAGTAGGTTGATCTAAGCCATGTTTTCCAAGGGTATGCAGTTGGATCAATGTGTCATCAGAATGGAAACTATTTCATCTACACACTAAGGAAAGAGCAGGTCTATCACCCAGCCTGCTTCAAAAGGCCTTGCCCGTGCCCTGTGTTTTTGGCCCTTGTGGTTCTCAGGGTTGTGTAAAATCAGTGAGTCATCCCATGGAACAGCACAAACCTTGGCCTTTTGAAACAGTGACCTGCTCTGATTTCTGTGGAATTCGGAATATGCTTTGAAACAAATTTCAGATTTCTAGTTATTAATAATTGTTTGAATTCTCTAAAAAGCATAAACAAAGCCACTCTACAATCCTGTCTTTGACTCCTGCACATTAACCGTATGTGACCATCATTTCTAAACTTGAACCCATATTCTAGCTTTACCATAAGATTTGAAACCAGATGGTCATTAAATTAGATTTGTTGCTTTAAAATTCTGCAAGTTCCTTTAACTCTATAGTCCTTTTTCCTTTCTGCTGTGTCTACTGTATCTTTCTTCTGCATCTTCCCTTTCTCCTGTAGTGCTGGATACCAATGATAGATTCCTGAGGAAGATCACAATCGGACAGTCTCCAACGGAGAAGGGGCACTCACGGACGGTAACTGTTCCTTTCTAAGTAGATTAGTTCATGGGGACCGGATCCTTGCTGCTTTTCTCCTCCTCCGTCCTTTCCCGATCGATTGATTCTGCCGGGTGTTGTTCCGCCTTCTTCCTTTTAAAGTGGGAGCGAGTAGGTGTGTGGCATTGAGCGCTCTTGACAGCTTTTGCAGTAAATCCTGTGTGTCACCTGTATATTTTCCCCCAGCATTTTCTCCTAGAGGTGCAGAGCCCCTAGTGAATATCCTTGCACACAAATTGATTAAAGTTGCTTCTTTTTTGTGGCCGTCTTGCAGTACGTCTCTTTGGTGTGAGAGCTTCCATGTCTCTCCCTGTATATTAGGGAAACCATAATCACATAAGCACAAGCTGCCTCCAGAGGGATTGTTGGTCCTTCTAGGACTTTTATTTCTAAAAACTGCCTATTCAAAGTCTTGGAATATTTAATTACAAACTTTTTTGCTCTTAGGGGATTATTTATTTTCATTAAGTTCTTCGTGTGCTGTTCTTTTATTCTGTCCTTTTAAGTTATTTGTTTAAGCCTAGGATGTAAAGAGAATCCACGCTTCTGGGTTTAACACAGTTTTCCCTGTTGTGTCTTTTCCCTGCCAACAGGCCCAGTTTGATATCTCCGTGGCCAGTGAAATCATGGCTGTCCTGGCTCTTACCAGTTCTCTAGAAGACATGAGAGACAGACTGGGCAAAATGGTGGTGGCGTCCAGCAAGAAAGGGGAACCCATCAGTACTGAGGATCTGGTGGGTCCCAGGGTGATTCCTCTGTGTCTGTATTCCCAGCCTCTCTCAGCAGCTACCAATAACACAAACTATGGTGTAGTTAAGATACTGCAATTAACTAATGAAGTTATATGGTCTTTTTACTTAGTAAATAAATATGAAATTTATAAAAAAAAAAAAACACTTCCACAGAGAGTGACAGGCAGTATGCTCCAGACCACAGTTTTCAGGTGGTTTGAGCATTTATATTCAACCTGTGACTATTTGCAAGAGAGGATGTCTGACTTCAGTTTCAGAGAGCATCGAGTCCCAAGTCTAAGTCCCTTAGAGATAAGCTTAGAGTCCCACCCCGGCCCCTCCCCACAACAGGCCTCCTTGCACAGAGACCTCTCATCATGAGGCTCATTGGCCCCATAGCCACACTGATGACCATATTGGAAAGAGCTCAACCTGGACTTCTGATGATCCTACTTGGCTAGCTGTCCACGTCAGGATTATTTCTGAACTGTCTACATGGTAAAACGAAGTTTGAAATGAGATAATCTGTAGATTAATTTTTAAAAAGCCTATTTGTGTTGACACACACCAAAATGGTTGGCCTACAATTAGTGGTATGTCAGATGAATTCAAAAAGGGGGGAAATACTAATTTTTTGTTTTCACAGTTTCTGTTTGTAAGAACAAAAATTGCTTTATATTTTTACCCCAAACCAGAAACCTAGAAACTCATGGAAATTGAAATCTATAGCTTTATCTTACATTGATACCAGTTTGTCCATCCATGGTTGGATGGCTTAAAAGAGGGTCCTGATATATGAGAATTGATGTTGAACTCCTGGGTAAATTTTCAGTTTAAGGTACAGGACACGCATGCATGCTAAGTCACTTTAGTCCAACTCTTTGCAGCCCTATGGCCTATAGCCCATCACACTCCTCTGTCCATGGGATTCTTCAGGCAAGAATACTGGAGTAGCTTACCATACCCTTCTCCAGGGTACCTTCCCAACCCAGGGATCAAACCCATGTCTCCTGCAGCTCCAGCATTGCAGGTAGATTTTTTTTTTTTTACTGCTGAGCCACAGAAGAAGCTGCATGGTACAAGACACACATGTTAAATTTGGTTTACAGCCATTTCGGTCCAGACACCAGAGTTGCCTATACTTCAGTATTCTAGGAACTAGCGTTTTCATGCTGTCTAAAATGGATTCCCCACATGGATCAGTAACCAGAGCTTCACTGAGATCCTTGTTTCCAGGATTACATATTTTTCCAGAATTTACATATGAATGTCATTTTCATTCTCTATTCTCCTTTTAAGGTAATTGGTAGCTTATAAGTACATGAATGGCTGGTCTAGTTTAGGTAAAAATAATCATTAGTCCAAGATGGCCAAAAATGGAAGACCTAAGAATGTTGAATTTTGGCTTCAAAAGGTAGGTTTTTTTGCTGGTGGGAATCAACCGTTCATGCCTTTGTTTTGTAGGGAGTGAGTGGAGCATTGACAGTTCTTATGAAGGACGCCATCAAGCCCAATCTCATGCAGACATTAGAGGTGAGCAGAGTGACTCCTGCCGTCCTGGAACTGGTTGGAAAGCACAGTGTCCCTAGGAGACACTTCTCTCCCTGATCATCTCTTTATTCCCATTCTTCTCATAGGACTGGGACTTCACTGAAATATAAAAGAGGGGGCTTCATACTTGCCCTTTTTCTTTTGGATGCCAACTAATTTTGGTTCCCCTTGACCGAATGGTCCCTTTTGAAGCAGGGTTGGCAGCGTCGCTCACGATGTCTTGATTTCCACAGGGCACTCCAGTATTTGTTCACGCTGGGCCGTTTGCCAACATTGCACACGGGAATTCCTCCATCATCGCAGACAGGATTGCACTCAAGCTTGTTGGTCCCGAAGGATTTGTAGGCAAGTACTTTTGCAAAAGCAGTGATAGACCATTTTTCTTTCAGCATCAAGGGAGTTGGGGTAGCATTTTTACAGTTGCTTTTGTCCTTACAGTGACTGAAGCAGGATTCGGAGCAGACATTGGAATGGAGAAGTTCTTTAACATCAAATGCCGGTATTCTGGTCTCCGCCCACATGTGGTGGCACTTGTCGCCACTGTCAGGGCTCTGAAAATGCACGGAGGTGGCCCCACGGTGAGAATCGGGGATCAGAAGGGCCTGATGCTCAGACATGTTCTGACGGCTAAAGGGAAGCTGATGACTCCTGCCTGTTTCTTCATTAAGCTGCTCTTACCGCTATGATTATTAGGGTACCAAGAGCAGGGCACGTCCAGATGGCTCTTGTGCTGGCCATCTCATCACTCAGAGGTAGTCCCAGCTCTTGGGGAGGGCCGAGGTTGGCCTCATGGTCTGCCTTTCTGAGGAAAACACTTGATAACATCCCAACCCCTCCAAGGACATGTGCTTGGCTGTAATTACCGAAAAACTCCTGTATGTTCAGACTGTTCTTTTTACATCTGAGTCCCATTCCCACTAATGGTGCCGCTGGCAGCCAGCCAACCAAACTATTTAGCTGAGATAGAGGTCAGTGAGCCAGGCAGGACTGATAACAGCCTGGGCTGGGGAGAGGAGGAGGAGAAGGGCAGGTATGCTGGGACTGCCTCCGGTGATGGGGAAAATAGGCGAGCATGGTTTTCCTTCAGCTCTATCCTGAAACTGTGTTTTCCTCTATTCACACTGCTTAGAAATTGTACTTTTTGCTCTTTTATCGGGCTTCCCAGTTGGCTCAGACGGTAAAGAATCCACCTGCAATACAGGAGACCCAGTTTGATCCCTGGATCAGGAAGAACCCCTGGAGAAGGGAACGGCAGTCCACTCCAGTATTCTTGCTTGGAGAATCCCATGGACAGAGGAGCCTGGTGGGCTCCAGTCTGTGGGGTCGCAGAGTCAGACATGACTGAATGACTAACACTTTCACTATTATAACCTTTTCTTCAGCGCATACATGTGAAGATATGGTTCTCTTTTTCAGGAATTAGTTGATGAAATATTAAATTCCTATCCTCTGGGAGCTGGTCTTGTAGCTTGAGCAGTAAGACCTCCCTCATCTGCGGAAGAAAATCACTGTTTCTTAGTATAGTGATCAGGGCTTTTCCTGATAGACCAGTTCTCAAGAATGTTGGCCTCAGATCTTCCTGACACAAAGTTATTAAAGGCCTAAAAGAGCTTTTGTTTAGGTGAGTTGTGTCTATTGACATTTACCACATTAGGAATGAAATTTTAGCATAAATATTAACATAATTAAATGCTAACATAAATACCTTTTTTTTTTTAAGTGAAAAGTGACTATATTTTCCAAAACATTTGGACATTGTACTTTTTTTAAATCTCTTCAGTATCCGGTTTAATCAAAGACTGCTGGATTCTCATCTTCAGCATTTGATCTGTTGTGATGTCACATGTCACATAATCTATGGGCAAATCCATTGTAGACTTCCTGAGGGAATGAGAGTGAAAAGAGCCATAATATCTTAGGGTTATGGAAGTAGTCCTGACCTCTTGGACCCCAGGAAAGGTTTAGGTCCCCATTAGGGGGAGAACTACCGCCGTCGCAGCCCAGCACACCTCTCGGGTCCTCCTCGTCCTGTGGCCCTCCTAACCCAGGATACCCCTTTCTGCTGGGCTGCAGGACGGACTCCCTTTCTCTTCCTCCTCATAACCAGCGTTCCTCCTCTTCCATCCCCTCACTCATCCTCACGCCATTGCGCCTCTTTTCCTCCTGACCTCATGATCTGAGGAATCATGTGGGCGTGTCACCAGGTAGCCCTGAGAGAAGAGCTTTGCCCACAGCTCTGTCGGGAGCCTGGCCCACGGCTCCTGTACCTCCTGGAGCCGTGTGAGGCCCGGAGCGTGGGCTCAGGTTTCGGTTTCCTGCCCCGCCTCTCTGAGGCCCCTTTTAGAGCTGGAGTGCACCATGGTGTCTGAGGAAAGGCAGCAGAACACTGGAACAGGTTTCTTAGTCCATTGCCCAGTGGGGTCCCTGGAATCAGCGCCTTCACCCTCACGCACTTCCCTGTGAATACAGTGGGTCCCACCAGGTACCTCTGTAACCACAGAGGAAGAAAATCCTTGGGTGTTGTTTCCCTCTTGTTTGTGCTGCTCACACGCCCCAGTTCAGCTCCCACGCACCCAGTTCAGCTCCACAAGGTGTGGGCTGGCTTGGTGGACCAGCTGATGAATACATTGCCGGGCGCGTCTCAGACTCCACAGCGGACGTCTCAGGGTGGCTCTTGCAGGGCTGACAGCTGCCTTTTTCTCTATACTCAGCTCTATTTCCACCCCCGCTGCTGTGTGCTTCACTCACAGGGGAACACATCGCTTCCCCCGCCCGCCTTCATAGATTCGTCCCTTCTCCTCTCTCTAATTCAGTTCACGAGGGTCTCCGACCCTGATCAAAGCAGTGACTTTTGTTCTGTGCCATAGTTTTGGTCATTTGCTCTAAATCCTTAAGGCAGGAAATAGCTTTCTACTGCTGTATGTCCTCCACCCCACCCCCCAGCCCCCTGCCCCAAGGATGCAGCTTCTGGCTTTGAACAGATGGCAAAGCACCGTTAGAAGCTAAAATCTTACTGTAAGTAAAAATGCCTCTGACTTTGCTTCTTTATCTTCCAGGTTACTGCTGGACTTCCGCTTCCCAAGGCCTACATAGAGGAGGTAACTTCAGTCACTTCTCATTGCTTGCCCTAGGATGCACCACATTCTGAATCAGCATTTCTCAGCCTGGCATTTCTGGAAATGAATGGGCTGTCATATGACCCCGGGCTGTTCCTGGGAGCAAGGGGCCCATAGTGTGCTGAACAACTGTACTAAATGAAACAGGGAAGAAATGCCTCATAAAACAGTTGCCCACATAGGATATCAGTAAAACCACTCTCCTAGACCAGTGGTTGATTCTCAACCAGAAGCATTTCCCCCCATCCTAGGATATTTGGGAATGTCTGGAGACATTTATTTTTGATTGTTACAACTGGAGGTGGGGAGCGCTACTGGCATTCAGAGCATAGAGGCCTGGGATGCTGCTAAAGAGGGATGCTATGATTGGTAGGATACCCCTCACTACAAAGAAATAAGAAACCATGCACTAATCTCATGGAGGTTTCCTTGTCTTCCCTGCATTGGCCACTTGATTCACAAATACCATTCAAATCAGAGTCAAGTAGAGAGATTTTCTGAAATGCTTTTTTCTCTGCAGATTTAAATTCATAGTCAAGGGCCAAGATAGGGTCAGCACCCTGGTTATTTTTCTAGGCAAGGTTTTCATAAACTGATATGGTTTATAGCAGTAAGCAGGAGCTCACAGAATTATGAGCGTAAAGCTTCTCATGTTCCTATCATTTACCATCAAGAAGCATCTCTGGCGCCAGTTTGGGGTGGTCTTGAGAGAGATGAGGGCACCATATGAGATGGTAAGGTCAGCGGCTATCACCGTTGATTCAAGTTCTCTGCCTTTTTTGGAGGCTTTTAAATTTTCAGGCAGTACAGGGTCACTTTTCAGCCCCCAAATGAAGTAATTCAAAAGCAGCTAGCAAAGCATTGCTGGTGCCTTCAGCCTGCCTGTCTTCTGAGTTATGATTTGCCTTTTATGGTCATTTGTGTGATTCACGCGTGGGAGGGGAATTCACAGTTCTGGCCCTCCTGCCACCCCGCAGCCTTTCCTGTGTCTAATTAGAGTGACTGCCCCTCACTGGCCCAGCTGGTGTCTTCATTTAAGAAATTTGCCTTATTTAAAACTGTTTTCAATCAGTCTTACATATTAATTGGTTTTCATGTGACTAGAGGTAAGGAATTAGCTATGCTTTTTAGAATGTCAACTAAATTTTAATCTCAGTTTTCAATGATTAAAGGGAAAAAAAAACATAAATCATGTTTATAATGATCTCAGTTGTTTTGTGCTTGTATCTTACCTTTCTCTCATGGTTTTATGGAGTCCATAAACCAAGCACTACTACTGCTGGGCTTTACCCATGATCTTGGGTACATATTTGTATATGAGACCATGATACTTTCATTGTTAAAATACTTAAATGTATTTTAAGCTTATATAATAATATACATTTTGTAAAAAAAATTAAAATTAAGATTATAATATATATGATATGAGTCCCCAGTCTAGTGTATATCTCTCAACATTTAAAATTTCATGCATATGCACATGTATTTTTGTATTTATCCAAAAATAGCATTAATTAAGCTCCTCATAGTTTCACAGTTTTAGTACATCTTTGAGAGGTTCTGTGCTAATACAGATTATCTCACTTTTCATGACATGTGCATGATACATATTTATTGAGTGTGCATATCCTAATTCACTGATTCAGTCCCCTGTTGGAGGAGGTTTGTGTTGTTTGCAGTCTTCTCATGCTGCAAGCAGTGCTCCAGGAAGCATATTTTAAAATGTTTCCTTAATTACTTTTCTCTTAATTTCATAGTATTTGGTTCTTAAAGATTATATTTATCTTATTTCTGATACAAGGTTTATTATGGTTGAGTTCATTTAAACCTTTTGAAGCCTTACTGATGACTCCACATTTTCTGACAAATGCCATACACAGGGCTTCCCTGGTGGCTCAGACGGTAAAGAATCTGCCTGCATACATTGTTGTGAAGTAATTAGCCTCCAACTAATAAAAATAATTGAAAAAAAAAAGAATCTGCCTGCAGTATGGGAGACCCAGGTTCGACCCCTGGGTTGGGAAGATCCCCTGGAGGAGAAAATGGCAACCCACTCCAGTATTCTTGCCTAAGAAATCCCTTGGACAGAGGACCCTGGGGGGCTGTAGTCCATGGGGTCGCAAGAGGCCGGACACAACTGAGTGACTGACACTGACTTTTTTGTGCACTGTGTGCTAGGCCCTGTCTTCTGATGGCAGGTCTGTGCCACCCTGAACAGTCAGTCTGCACCACTGTGCCGCAGAAGTACATACAATCTATTATAAAACGGGTTGTAAATATAGTTTATTTAAGGGCGTCTGAGTCCCTTCAAACAGCAAATAAGCTCTTAAGATATGGCGTGGTGAGGCAGATGCACAGGCAGATCTCAGCTTCCAGGGCAGCCAGGCCATGAGCACAGCTCGCTGCAGGGTCGCAGGTCACTCGGCACGGCCCGGGGAACGCATCACCGCCCCTGCACGATGTCGGCTCGTCCTGACGGCAAGTGGCTGCTGGCTCAAGGAGACAGTTTCTCTTTTAAGAAGAACCTGCAGCTGTTTTAAGTTCTGCTCTCTAAGCTTCCAGACCTTCCTCTGTTGCTTCTGCAGGACCTGGAGCTGGTTGAAAAAGGCTTCAGTAACTTGAAGAAACAAATTGAAAATGCCAGGATGTTTGGCGTTCCAGTGGTAGTGGCCGTGAACGCCTTCAAGTAAGTATGGGGTGTAAGAGTTGAGGCAGGATTTGACAGAAAACAACAAAATTCTGCAAAGCAATTATCCTTCAATTAAAAAATAAAAAAAAAAAGAAGGAGACTGTGGCAAATGGCCAGCAGACATCTCCTGGAGCGGATGTGCAGCCCAGCTCTTAGCTGTGTTCTTTTCTTCAGCTGCTGTCAGTTATCAAGCGTTTGCTTTGGGAGCCGTTGGCGAGCGCCTGCGTATGTCACAGGGGACTTGTCACCCTCCCCGCTGAGGGTGTGGAGTCAGATTTGGCTCCTGTGGGTGCCCATCCTCACCAGGTGAAGTGGGTAACACACAGGCCAGAACTTAAATGTTCTTTCCAGTCTCTAAAGGCCTTTTGTGCTAAGATAAGGTCATAGGCCTACAGTTCCATTATTTCTCCAGGTCTGGTGGGATAGTGTCTTGACAGTGTGCTAAGCATAGTGACCTGGAAATGTTCCTGTAAGAGAACTTGCATGGGTTGTTTAGTTATTCTGATGCTGGTTTTGACCTTGTTCTGATGGTCTAGCCACAGCAAAATAGGAAACAAAAATTTTGAGAGGCTGGTGTTAATTGATTCCTTATGACGTGCCTGGAATGTTCTAAGTACTGCCATCTAAGCCTCTTATGATGTCCCAGTGAAATGCAGTGGTTATGCCCATTCTACCCACATGGACACCAAGACATTGCAAGTCATCCAGCTGGTAAATCGTGGCATCAGGGTTCGAACCCAAGCAGTGTTACTGTTAGTGTCCATTTATCAGTGGGTAATGCACATGGATTATTATGGCAAAAACACGACAAATTCTGTCCTCTCCCCCATCCTCAGTGCTTTAACATGAAGTTCTGCCTTTACAGGACAGATACGGAGGCTGAGCTGGACCTCGTCAGCCGCCTTGCCAAAGAACATGGCGCTTTTGACGCCGTGAAGTGCACTCACTGGGCAGAAGGGGGCAAGGGTGCCCTGGCGCTGGCTGAGGCTGTCCAGAGGGCAGCTGCGGCCCCCAGCAGCTTCCAGCTCCTCTACGACCTCAAGGTGGGTTAACTGCTGTATGCAAAAAAAAGAAAACCAAAAAAGAAAACCAAAAAAGCGCAACGAGGTTTCTGTTTAGAGCCCATGTTTAGCAGCTTCAACCTGTGGGTTTGAGTCTCATGGAGGTGAGTTACACGACCACAGCCTGGACTGCCAATTCCAGACAGCTTTCTTAACAACGTACATTGCTGCTTTCTGACCGAGGAGGGCATCCAGACAAGAACACCCCAGGAGGTTGGCTCACGTCCTAACTTTTGAAAAGGCTCACAGTACAGCCCCTTTTTTGGCAGGAGAAAGGCTTACCTGGAGAACCACAGCCTTTAAACCAGGGCACCAGCCATGTTACTGCAAACTGGCACTGGGCTACGTCAAGCTCAGAAGTGTCGTCTGACTGCTTCCCAGCATCGGGGAAAACAGTGTGGTTCTGCACACACTTCCTGGTACGGGGCTGCCTCGGGTTCAGAGAAGCACTCAGGCACGAAACCAGAGCTCCCTGGCAGGCTTCCGCGTCCTTTCTGTCACTGAGTAAATTATGATACGTCTGGCGTAGGCAGAAGCACTGCTTATTCTGGGGTACAATAAAGTTAGTTCACAAAATGGTTGTTCTTATTATAGGGTTGTACTTTGCTGTCAGTTCTCTGTCCGTTTACATCAGAAGGTGATTAGACATTAAGCAGTCTGCCCACAGCAACAACTGCCAACTTCGTTAGGAACATGGCATGGACGTTGCAGCCAGTTCTGCTTGTGTTATCTAGGCCGCTTTTTGGCCTGGTTTTTAGAAGATAATGATAGACTTTCAAAAATAGCCATAAAAAGGTAGAAGGAAGCAAGCCCTATTACTCATGAATTTTAACAGTCTCTTGTTTTCTTTGCCCCTCGAAGATCTAATCTGCTTATATCTTAATTACAGTTAATTAACATTCTATTGACATGGACATTTTCCTGTTGAGCTTTAGTTTTATAGACTGGTTTGAAAACCTGCTCAACCAACCGTCTTCTGGGGAAATGCCATAAACAGAAATTTGCACACAAATACAGAGCATTTATAGATACCCTCTCTAAGCCCGCATCCACAGTGCCTGAGTGAGGAACCCCAGTCCTTGGAGATGAGAAGGAGGCCTGGAAGAAGTGGGATAATGAGGACTTCATAACCTGTTTCTACTTGGAACTCTTATCTGACAGACGGGAAGCTGTCGCATTTTGTCTTATTCAGCTTCTGTTGGTCTTAAATCACTCCTCAACGAAAGTACTTTTGCATCAGAAGTTCTGAATGTGCCTTGGCATTTATAGAGCTCCAGTTATAAGACGCATATGAAAGTAATCTCTATTGGATCTTTGTAAAGCTGCAATTGAATAGCTTCACTTTATTCATGTCCATTATGCAAAGCCCCCTCGTAAATGATCACAGATTTAGTTCAAAAGGAAATACTTGTTTTTGTAGGTAATTATTCTTTTCAGAAAGCAAAACTTGCCCAATGTTAGCCTTAGTTGCTAGGGGGCATGGAGTCACATACTGCCTCATTTAAGTGATTTGCTTACCCAGGTTACCTGTGAGAGTAGCTGTCTTTCCCATTTCGTTTGGGCAGTTTCTCCTTGTGCTGTTTGCTCTTGAATTTTAGTGCTTTGAGCTGGGCTGCAAAAATATTTCAGAGGCCAGACACCACTTCTGAAGGTTTTGCCCTGGAGGAAGCAGCCCTGGGCTTCCTTGTTAGACCTGGAGGTCACTGGTTGGACTGCTGGCCTCTGTCCGCTGCACAAGGGCCATGAAAAACAGATCCTTTCCCACCATCCTTGTTGTATGTTGATCATATAAGTCATTAGATTGTTGTTTAAATATGTGGATGATTTTGTTTTTATAACTATTTCCAAAGTAATAGCAGTTGACAGTCATTTGTATTAAAGGTAGCATCTGTACATGCTGGGGGTTCTGTGAATGAGTATCGGTTGTCTTACTTCATAAACAGTATCCCAAGTCTGCTTTGATGGGAGACTGATCGTCGGTATTAGAGCATTATTTTTATTTATGAAGAAATAGTTACTCTTGAGTAGTCAGCAGTATTGTTTACGATGTGCCTAGTAAAATCTTACACATGCACACACAAACATACAGTAACTTGACACCTGTAGGACATTTTCTGCTTATAAAATCTGGGACCTTATAGTAAAAAAATGTTTCTAATCCAATAAACCTCAAACTATCTGCCCATCCTTGTATATGTATAAACACCTGTGGCCATTTTGGGGACTCTGACCTGGAATACCACTGTAAGTAAAGGTTCACGTCCTCACGGGTGTCTAGTCATGGTCTCCCCTCTCTCTCTGTTAGCTCCCAGTTGAGGACAAAATCAGGATTATTGCGCAGAAGATATATGGAGCTGACGACATTGAATTGCTCCCCGAAGCCCAGCACAAAGCGGAAGTCTACACCAAGCAGGTAGGTGTGTGGTTGGCGTGTTCTTTCAGCTCTTTACACACCAAGTCTCGGAGGCAGAATGCCCGCGTTCTCCTAGCCCCGCCAAGGCACTGCTGTCCTCCTCTGGGTGGCAGCCGTCTCCCCTCTTAAATACTGAGCATGGATTAGGTGGTCCAGTCCCAAGTTCTTTATCTTCCCAGAGGTGGTATGTGAGTGTGGAAAAATCATGAGGAAATATGAAATGTCTTACTAAAGCACTGAGAGCTTGCCTTGAGTCGTTATCTTCACATCTGCTCCAGACTATCATTTTAATCAGTTATATAAATGAAAGTGAAATATTCACTTGTGGGATATAGTTGTGAGGGCTCCACTCCTTCACCCAACAAGGACTTTTTTTTTTTTTTTTAAATTTTATAATGACTAAGCTGGAGGAGAGCGGTGATGTAGACATGGACATAAAGGGAGTTGGGTGTTTCAAGTAAATTGCAGAAGCACAGTGCCCAGATGTTCTTCGTTGCATTGCCAGCCTTTCACTTCTCCCACTTCTGTTCCCGTCTTTCCCCAGGGCTTTGGGAATCTGCCCATCTGCATGGCCAAGACACACTTGTCCTTGTCTCACAACCCGGAGCTAAAAGGCGTGCCCACTGGCTTCATCCTGCCCATTCGCGACATCCGCGCCAGCGTCGGGGCCGGCTTTCTGTACCCTCTGGTGGGAACGGTGAGTGAGTGCTGCAAGCAGAGAGGACCATTTGTTCATCAGTGCTTCTTGAATCGATTACTGCAAACATTACACAAATGCCTAATTAGCAGAGTTCATTGCTAAGGAGAAAGCTGGAGTCGGACCCATTACGATAAATTGTCTTGCTGTGGACCATCTTGGTCTCAGTTCAAGGATGATGCCATGACTGCTTGTACTGAATAATAATTGTTTCCCAGTGGCAGTGTGACCTTGTCTGAATCCCGCATGGGCCTAATTCATAGGCTGTGTACAGTACTGTTGTACGTAATCACGGCTGACTTTTATTGGGCACCTTTTACAGACTTAGTCCTGCCAATAGCCTATTTGAGGCTCTGCACTTCCTGGGTTTTATCAACAGGCCTGGAGCTTATGCCTGAAATTCAGAGAATTAACCATGCTTGAGTAAACAATTTGCCCCTTAAAGTGTAAATGACGCCTGTAGATAAGAAAGATAAGCTGGTTTATTTATGCTTTTTTTTTTCTTTTTCTAATTAATTTATTTTTTTATTGAAGGATAATTGCTTTACAGAATTTCTGTTTTCTGTCAAACCTCAGCATGAATCAGCCATAGGTATACATATATCCCCTCCCTTTTGAACCTCCCTCTCATCTCCTGCCCCATCCCACCCCTCTTGGTTGTTACAGAGCCCCTGTTTGAATTTTCTGAGCCACACAGCAAATTCCCATTGGCTATCTATTTTACATATGGTAATGTGAGTTTCCATGTTACTCTTTCCTCACATCTCACCCTCTCCTCCCCTCTCCCCACGTCCGTAAGTCTGTTCTCTATGTCTGTTTCTCCATTGCTGCCCTGTAAATAAATTCTTCGGTACCATTTTTCTAGATTCCATACATGTGTGTTAGAATACGGTATTTATCTTTCTCTTTCTGACTGACTTCACTCTGTATAATGGGTTCTAGGTTCATCCACCTTATTAGAACTGATTCAAATGCATTCCTTTTTATGGCTGATTATTTACGCTTTGAGATGAATTAATTTTCAAATCCTTCCTTGTCTTACAGGTTTCATACATGTTTTAGGAGGAAAATTGCTAATTGGGAAGTAGAGGAAAGCTTTCGGGCATGATTTGGACTGACTCAGTTAGTTTGGACTCTGTCCCAGAGTCTGCATTGATCATTGCCCAGGTTTCCCCCACAGATCTGCCCAGTAGCCTATTTGGTTGGCCAGAACATTCATTCGAGATGTACAGAAAAACCCAAATGAACTTTCTGGCCAACCAGTTTATCTGCAGCTTTTTCTTACCTGCAATAACAGGATTGAAATAGTGAACTAAGTTGGTACACAAGTAAAAGAAATCAATACATCTCCTTTCGGAGCTTCTTTCAGTTTAGTAAGAAAGCGGTAGGAGGCAATATTACAGTCGGAAGTACAGAATGTTAAAGCCAAATCCACTTTCAGCTGTGCTGGTTTTGGCCTCAGGAAAGTTCAGGTGTCTCAGTGATAAAGAATCTGCCTGCCAAGCAGGAGACACTGGCTGGATCACTGGATTGGGAAGATCCCCTGGAGGAGGAAATGGCAGCCCACTCCAATATTCTTGCCTGGGAAATTCCATGGGCAAAGGAGCCTGTGAGGCCACAGTCCATGGGGTCACAAAGAGTTGGACACGACTGAGCGACTGAACAACAACAAGAGGTGTGAGCCCTGCTCCTTGCAGCGCTCTGGGGCTCATCCTGTCACAGTGGTGGCCAGACGGGCCTGCAGGCCAGTGTCCCTCAGCCCCTCCAGAGGCAGGAGGCCCCACTGGTGACAGCGTTCATCAGTGCTCAGGGTTTGTTGAAATCCCCTTTTAGTAAGGACTCTAAACCATTTATCCAGCACCTTGGATATTGTAGAACGCACGTTGATTCTGGAGACATTGTCAGCAGCTGGCAGCTGAAGAAGCAGAACAGTATTGTCACTTTTGATGTGTGCGTGCAGAGGGGTGGCTGCAGAGACAAAAGCAAAACTGAAAGTGTCAGGCCTGCTGTTCGGAGAGAAACACAGCCTGCCCAGCTCCAAGGCAGTCTCATCTAGAACAAACTCACATTAGAAGCCCACTTGGACCAACGCATTTCCACACAATCTAGATGGCTTAATGATTGCTGTTCTTCCTGTTTTCTAATTGCTGTTGGGGCCTGAATGAGGCTCAGAGGATTTGAGCAGTTTATGTACTAATTCACAGGGTGGTGGCTTCTTTTTGGAGGTTTTTTTTTTTTTTTTATCTAAGTTCCTATATGTATATATATAATCTTATTTTAAAATGTTTTCTGATTATCAATATGACCAAGTGTCCAAGGGGAAAAAAGTCCTACTTGGAAAAGAATAAAAGTACTGAAAGTCCTGATAATTACTATTTGGGGGAACATCTTCAGAATTTTTTGCCAATTTGCACATGCATGTGTCTACATCAGTGGGCACTTGTCCTTCAGCTTTTTTTTTTTTTTGTCCTTCAGCTTTATAATGTCATCTTCAGGCTCCCTTTTTCTTCCTCGTCCCCACACTCAGCAATTGCTTCTCTTACAAAATTTGAGACTAAAGACCAACATGAGCTCCATATAGTGTGTTCACAGGAGTGTTGACTGACACTCAGATGTCAGAATCAGGTTTTCCAAAGTATATGTATTTTGTGTTATGGAAGGTGACTCATCCTTTTCTATGACACTTTTATAGTAAAGTTGTAGAAGTTTCATTTAGTCTCACCTCCTGTCTGGATCTGACTTGAAACTTGTATGTATGTATTCTTTATAAAGGATGTTGTTACAGGTTAAAATATACTGAGTTTTCACTGACAAGACTTTACAAATTTATAGCTAAGTAGGTATTTGTCAAAGCCAACTCTTTAGAAGAAACAAGTATAAATAAAATCCATAAGCATTGCAAGTTCAGTTTTAGAAAGCCAGATTGGACCAGTAGTAACAGTGATTGTAAAACCATCTAGATTGTGTCCAGCAACATCTTGGCCCAAGTTAAAGGATACTGATTGCTAATCTTTTGTTACTGAAGCAAAAATAATACGAGTATCATCTCAAGACTCATTAAAGCAAAATTAGATAGCAGACAAGCCCTGCACCTCCTTTTGGTCTTTCAGTGTGAGAATCAAGGGGATGCATAACTGGCTTAGCCTGCCAGCACCTGCCACTGTGGGACGAAGGTGCAAACACCCCCTCAGCCTCCTGTTGCAGCTGTCTATGTGGGAGCCCAGAGGGAAGACTGGTGATTGGTTTGCTGGAGGACTTGAGGGTTTTCTCTTGAGATCATAACTTGGTTTTTAATTTGTAACATGAAGAGTGCCACTTTATGGACAACTGTAAAATAATATTGTGTCTTGGGCTTTCTAACTGAAAGGAACATGAAGGAAAAGACCTGGCTTAGTTTGTTTTTAATGCTATTTCACATCTCCTAGATGAGCACCATGCCTGGACTCCCTACCCGGCCCTGTTTCTATGATATTGATTTGGACCCTGAAACTGAGCAGGTGAATGGGCTGTTCTAAACAGGTAAGTCATTACCGGCAGAAGTTTTCCTTTTTCCTTATGAGGCATATTTATGAATTATCGGATTCCATCTAAAGCTATGAAAACGCAGATTTCATCATTTAAGATTCCTTTCCAGACATCAGTGAGAGGAGAGGCGGTAGTAGTGAGCATTGGCAGTACCCAGTAAGTGAAATATTTATACTTCCATACATTTTTGGAAGAAGAGCAGGGTTCATCACAAATTGGCAGCATCAAGGGGAGAGGCACCATCTGATGAATCGTGGAGGGACTCTGGTGAAGGTTAGACCTCTGTGGAGCCCCAGGACACTCTGGGCTTGGAGCTGATGGCACATAGGAGGTTAGGAGCAGCTGAAGGTCTGTATACTCTGAATGGATGGCAGGCAGGAGTGAGTAAATGCCCTAGAAAGTAGATGAGAGAAGGAAGCAGGAGCAGTCCTTGGGGTCTTAAGTGAAGGGCCCCTGAGTACTCCTCACAATGAGTGAGCAACCCCTGGACATACCAGGTGAAATCTTAAAAACATTAAAGATGAAAATCCTAAAAACCCTTCTCCAGAGAAGAAAAAATGGCTGGCCTGTGAAAGAACTGAGAATTAGACTGAACCCCTGTCTTCCCAGTAGTAAGAGGCTTTTAGACAGTGGAGGAAAGCCCTCTACACTCACAGGGAAAGATGACTTTCCACCTGTATTTACACTCCACCAAAACTGTCCAGATGTTTTCAGACACGTACAGGTCTGCTGCTCCACGTCTCTTCCCCAGAAGGGATTTAGCAGTTTACTCCAGCAAAATGAGGATCAAACCAGGGAAAAGGAAGACATGCTTTCCAGAAGATCAAATCTTAATCTGGACTGTAATGGAGTCCTGAGGACTGCAAGTGACCCAGAGTTACAAGTCCCACATGGAATAGAAGGGAGGAAAGACCGGAGAGTGCTAAGACAAGGGTGTCAAAGGGTAATTATGCAAAAGAAAGGCTCTCACGTTATCTAAGAAAGTCAGGGTCCAGGTGGAAGCCAACCGTGGCTGTCACCTAGGCAGCCGTACGGATGGCTGTCACAGAAGCACGTCTGCTTGCACAGCAGAGACACCTGTCCTTGGTGCTGGGGAAGCACTGTTCTTCAGGAGCATATGTGACCTTGGAAATGTCATCATGGCACGTGCTTGGTCTGGACTCACACATCCTCGGTATTCGCACAGCCATGGTGTAAATCCTGTGTGTTGTTTTCAAGTCTGTGGACAGAAGTGTTGATGGTGAGGAAGGAGGTAAACGTTCACAACCTCAGCAGCGGTAGAAGGTGATGGTGTGGTGTGGGCAGGAAGAGGAGATATTTCAGTGCTTAGAGAAAACTCTGTGTTTCTTGTCTCTCTGTCTTTCTAGATTGTCCATCTTCAAGAAGCTGTTTTGAAAGTTTGGCCGGTGTTTATTCAGGCCTCCTGTCAGGAAATGTGGGGAAATCAAGAGAAGTCAGTCCCTGCCCCAAAGGTCTTCTGAAATGAGTAGTGGGAGTTTCCCCAGAAGCCTTTCTTCAGTCTTAATTCGCATCATTGTGTATAAATTAACCTGAATCAAAAAAAAAAAATTAACCTGAGTCATGTACACGTCTAATTACTTTACTGAAATCCATAGAATAAAAGTAAATAATTTTTCAGTCTCTGCGTTCAAATATAAATTGTAGCATTAACAGTCTGTGTTGCCTTAGCTCTGCTTTCCCGTGTGATCTGGGAGACCTCTGCCACAACAGAAGCAGCAAGTCCTAATGTGTACTTTATGATATGTTGTGTTTCAAGGGGGAATGATGAGTGTGTGCTTGTGTGTTTCTGGGAGGACATGTAAAAAGGAGACCTCCTTAGAGGGCTGAGGGAGAAATGGAATTTGGAGAACATGCCTTTTTGTCATGTACATATATATATATAGTTTTAATGCAGTAGTAAGTCAGTCTAGTTTTTTGGGAGCTACTTTTTTTTTTCTTTGCCACACTGCATGCATGTGAAACTTCCCCAATCAGGCATTGAACCCATGCCCTCTGCTTTGGAAGCTTGGAGTCCTAACCATTGGACCACCAGGGAAGCCCAAAATACTGCTTTTTTTTTTTTTTTTACTCTGAGAAAATATCGCTTATATAGGTTTTTATCCTGAACTTCCTTAGAATTCCCATTGCTGTCACAGCTTCAGCACCATTCCTTTTTTTTTTTTTTTTTAATATTTTATTTATTTATTTGGCTGTGCCAGGTCTTAGTTGCAGCATGTGGGATCTAGTTCCCCTACCAGGGATCAAACCTGGGCCCCCGGCATTGGGAGCTGAGAGTCTTAGCCACTGGACCACCAGGGAAGTCCCCAGCACCATTCATTTTTAAAAGTCCTCAGGAAGGATGGTTACACAGTATTAAGCGAAGGACGGCTCTTTTGGCTCTGTTGGCTCAGCAAATGATTATTTAGCTTCTACCCTGTGCCTGAGCTCTCTAGCCCTCCCTACAGGATGTTTTCTTCCCCTCAAATGTTTTCCCTTCTCTTTTTGTTTATCATCCATCTCTGTTCTTCCTCTGCATTTTTCCTTCCCTTTCCCCCTTCTCTTCCTGCATTGGGCCCTTCCAGAAGATGTCACATCCACACGGGTGCCAGTGCTGCAGTTAGCATTGCAGAGCAGCGTTTTTTCCTGGTGTCCTTGGTTTTACTATTTTTAATCCCCTAAGTTCATATCAGTGTTGTAATACTGTCAGTTTCACAGTCGAAAGAAATGACAACAGTGGGCATATGGCAGAGGGGGTCAAAGCACAGAGCCCCAGCTCCATCATGCTTTGTACGCTTCCTGGCACATCGTACACACTCAGTGATGTTGTCAGTTCCTGTTCGGAAGCATCACTGGGGCCATCTGCACAGAGTTCACTATTTCCAGTGTTTGTTGTTTTTTTTAATGTCCTATAAAACCTCACCTGGAAGGGGACCTGCTGGGAATTCAGTTTGTAAACAGGAGAGTAAAGCAGTGTATTGTTAGTCTAGGTAACCTGAAGACCATCTTAAAAAATTAAGGCTTTCTTATATCATCAAAAGCCATGTGGGTTTTGTTTGTCGTATATATGTTTTGGCTGTGCTACACAGCTTGTGGGATCTTAGTTCCCAGACCAGGGATCAAACTCGTGCCCCCTGCAGTGGAAGCCACAGAGTCCTAACCACTGGACCTCCAGGGAAGTCCCAGCTATGTGGGCTTAATCTTTAATATTTCTAGAAATACTGAACACAACTGGTGGGAAGACAAAGATTATAAACAAAGCCCTAATACATAAATGGGCTTCTCTGGTGGCTCAGCTGGTAAAGAATCCTCCTGCAATGTGGGAGAACTGGGTTCTATCCCTGGGTTGGGAAGATCCCCTGGAGAAGGGAATGGTTACCCACCCCAGTATTCTGGCCTGGAGAATTCCACTGACTGTATAGTCCATGGGGTCACAAAGAGTCGGACACACATGACTGAGCGACTCACTTTCAATACAATAAATAAATAGTTTTTACCTGGTATTCCAAGCTCAAGAGCTTGGAATAAAGAACAAAAGATAAAGAACAATACTGCCAAGCATTAGTGGCTTTGGAGTAGTGTGTGTGGCCAGAGAAGGACTAGTGTCTTTCCTTTGGGCCTAGGCATCCTTCAAGATCAACGGCCTTCCTGTTCCTGCTCTGACCCTGAGTGGTTAATGGCTTCCCTCCCTATATTCGTAATGTTAAACTGATAAACAGACTGCATCTCCTCAGATCTGCACCTCAGAGGCTTGCTGTGCAATGAAGATGTATATACGCTCTCAATTCAAGGAAGAAAATGTTTATGTGCTGTCAAGTAAAGCAGATTGCAGCAGAATTAGTGTCAAGTTTACGTTGGCTGGGGCAACCCTGGTGGTGCCCGGAAACAGATCAAATCAGCAGAGAGCTGGAGCCACGTTCATTTAATGGTGTACCAGGGAAGGGAAGTGGAGGGCTTATTCCCAGGAGGTCTCATAACATGTAAGAATTATTAGCAAGGAATTAAAAACCATTTTTGGTAACTGCAGACCCAGGCTGTGGGTGGATAGGGACTAGAATGGGAGAAATGGTATCATCTGTAGAGATCAGATAAATAAGCGATTTTATTGGCACACTGTATCTGGTGATATTAACAAGATAAGCTGTAGGTAGGGTAATTTCTCATCAGATTGAAGATAAATTTAGAGCCTGTTTCTCATTATATAATAAAAAGCTACTAATGGAATAGCAGACAATGATATGGGTAATAGCTTACTAACTGTCACTTAAATGAGTTCAAGGATGACAGATTTCTTTCATGTATGAGGTACTGGATATATTTCTTTGAAACTCTGATTTAAGCATTGGGTTCTAGTTACATCCTAAAGAAAAACCACACTACAGTATTTTATTTATGATTCTATACTATGTGTGTCTTGGAGGTTGGAGATGAGTTATATGTAATATACCTTAAAGAAATCTGCCCTCCAAATACAAAATCAACTCACCTCTTACCCCAAACCACCTTTCAGTAGTCTTTTTTTTTTTTTTAAAGAAAAGCAGATGGAATGAGATCTATGTCATTAAGATGGCCTTTATTGTGTTTATCTGTTGCTTCTTCCATTTCCAATTACTTCCTAATAAGACAGCTATTCTACCCCGTCTTCATCTAGATAATCTCATTTTTGCTTGAAATTGCTGCAAACTCCCAGATCTGCTAGATTTGAGAAAATTTGTATCTCAATAATAGCATCTCAGTTGGTTATGAATGGCATGGATTTCTTTTGATTTGTTTAAAGTTTAAAACTAACAGCAGGGTCAGTAACCCATCTGAGACATCTTCACAAAGATTTGCTGAATAAACAAAGATAAATTGAATTCTTAATTATAAATACTATAAACTGGATGCTTATGGATTTTCCTGTTTTACAGCTTTTGTCTAAGATCTTGACAGATTAGATTCAGCTTTACTTTTGTGTGCTAATAGTTCTTTGCTTAATAAGTCTTAGATAAAGCTATAGAATCTTAACAAAGGTAAAATATATTCCTGGAAAAACATCCCCAAATGGGTAACTGAGGTTTACCTGTAAAGTATCATGATCCTATAAAAGAAAAGAGATAAGTACAACTACTTTTCAGAAGTTCTTCCCTCCATCTTAATAAGTTCATCTGGGTGGTGTGCATGGGAGGGGCCAGAGGAGGAGAGAGGAGCCGAGCATCCTGGAGGACCTCACCTCTGGAGCTCCCAGGAGTGCCCTTGTAGGTCATGTTAAACTCAAAGCAAGTCACTCACTGCAACACCTTTCATGTGTTAATGTATTGCACACAATGGATTACATGGACAAATAAATGCTTATGGTGCCTTTCACTAAAGCTTAAGAATCTGTAAATACTCAAAATGTGTGAAAATACACGATAGCTAAGCTGAATCTACCCTCCAGTCAGGCAGAATAGATAATGCCAGTACCCTTGCTCTGATCAGGACTGGAGTTGTGAGGAAGAGGAACACGTCTCCAGTTCTCCACCAGCACCCCCACCCCGACCCCTCAACTTAACTGAGAGGGACGAGGTTAAGCAGGCACCTAGGAACATCCTGAAGGGGAAACATGGGTAACTAGTAAGCCGCTTAATCTTGGAAGTCTATACAAGGTATAAAGGATGGGTTGGAGCTGGGTTCCTGTGTTCTGAACTCGATTGCATCATTTCTACCCGTCTTCTAGACACTTAGGGAGAGAAGAGCCTACTCTGTCTTGGGGTTCTGAAACCCTTTGGCTGTGAACCTTGATATATACAAAACTTTCCCAGGAGTGGGTTTCGGTGTAATGAGGTCCCCCCCCCCCTTTCTCTCTCAATTCATATAATGTCCTTTTCTCTCCAAACAAGGCTCACTGCAAAGTTCTGAATCCTACTTTTAAAATATGCTGAATGCTATGACTTAAATATTCAGTGGGGGGATTTATAATGGGATGCCTGTCATTTAAAATTGGATTTAACTACTCTGCGCCTGAGAAAAAAATAGAGGAGGTTTTCGACCCCGGTCCCTTCCCCATCTGCCGGCTCGCTCTCGTTGGCTCCCGATGAGGTCGCACGGCGAGGATTGCCGCCAGGCTGGAAGCGCGACGGTCGGCGTCTCAGCGGCCGGGCGAACTGCTAGGTGGAGAGACCTCTGGATCTCCACCCCCACCGCCCGCCGCCCCCAGCCCGGCCCCGCCCCGCGCCCGCCCCCTCCGCGCGCATTGGTGCCGCCGCCTGTCGGTCCCCCGCGCTCTGGGGAGGGGGCGCCGCGGGGCTGCGGTCCCTCTGCAGAGGGCTGCTCGCTGCCGGTGCGACCGTGGCTTCCCGAGTGCCCCGGCGTCCGGCCCTGCGTCGGTCAGGGACCCGGTGGTAAGTGAGGAGGGCGAGGAGGTTGCGGGGGAGAGGGTGCGGGCAGGTGTCCGGTCCGCTGATCGCCTGTGCGGCAGAGTAGGCGGGAGGTGCCCGCTGGACCACCCAAGGTGGCCGGGGTGAGAATCAGGAAGGTCGTTTGTCCGCAGGCATCTCCAGCCAGAGCGACCCTCATCGGCTCTGTCCACCCACCTCATCGTGTTACATCTCCTCCTAGGAGCAGGTGTTGCTGATAGCTTTTTTTCATTCCTTGCCCATTTGGGGGGAAATATGGTGTGGGGTTCCTGGCCATTATCTTTGTGCAGAGAACTTGAAGCTGGGTTACCTGTTCCACGCCCCAGCATTTTCCTTTTTGAGTACTTTCTCCTGCGCTCTGGCTCCTGCCAAACGCGCATCAAGCCGGAGAGAAGCCTTCCTCCTGGAGGAAGCTTCGCGGTCCGCCCCGGGAGATGGGAGAGATTCACTACTTTCCCCAGAGAGCGACTGCTCTTTGCCTCCGTGCTTCTCTGCTCACGGGAATATGGAGAGGGGTATTTTCTGTGGCAGTAAACTTGCGGTTCTATCAGGAAATTAGAACGGGGACTTTAAGATTGCCGAGGCGATAAAAACTCTCTGCGCAGGTTAAGGACGAATCATTTGCAGGTTAGTGTTATGCGAAGTTTTAGTGTCGCTGCCCTGCACCTTCCCCATTTCGGTTAGGTTTTATTTGGATATTTGTTGTATTTCTTCATCTGATATACATTCAAGTGCGCTTCTCAAGCAGTTGTCTTTGGGCAATCTAGGATAATTTCAAATGATACGTTTCTAAACATGGTCTAATTTCAATATTTCTATTGGCTCTACATCCTCTGGTTAATAAAAACTCCCAGGCGCTGAGAACTCACAAGAAGGGAGGAGACTTAAAGAGCTATAATCAGCTGTGGTGCTTGTGTAATGGAAGCATATGAGGAGGGACATTGTAAAAATGTTCATATTTTAGTTTCATCATTGTTCTAGGATGACTTTGTCTTTCTGTCAGAGGAATGGAGTATGTAAGACTCAACCTAAGGGGATATTTACTTAGATGATGAACTGATTTTCAGAGTTCCAGTTCCTTCTGTGGTTCATGGAATCAGGGGCTACCCAAATAAACCTTCAACAGTGAAGGATTTACATTAAAAAACAAAAAACAGTACAAAGAAAGAGTCCCTATGTTTATTTAAGGACATCCATCTAAAATTCATAGGATTTTTGTTAGGTGACCACCTCTCATCTCTTCATTGGTACCCTCATACCACTTTGTGGATTGATTTTAAAATATACTTTATATTTATGGCACTAATTAGTTTGCCAATTGCATATCTTATCAACTTATGTTTGGCTTTCAAATTAGTTCCAGAGCCAAGATAATAAAATACAAAGAATTTCAAAAGCTTGATTTTAAAATAGCAAGAACTCATCCTGAGTCTTGGTTCAGTTATGAGTTGATGGGTTACATTATGGTTACATGACCATTAAGCAGTTATGAAATTTTTTGACGAGTGAGTCTAGTGCAGATTAGTATCTCCAAACAATTCATTTTTCTGATGAAACTCTTACAGCCCAGTTTCAGAGGACAAGCTTTGGAAATAGGCAATCTTGGGTTGAACCTGAGCTCTGTTATCAACTAGCTATATAATCTAGAGCAAGTTACTTAACCTATCTAGGCCTCAATTTCTTCATCTGCAGATGGTGATAGCACCACCTCCTCTGTAATGTTGTGGGAGGATTAGAGATGTATATAAAAGTGCTTAGCACTTCCTAATACATAGGAGCTGCTCAATAAATGTCAACTATCATTATCATTCACTCTGACCTTCCACTATGTGCTCATTATAGAAAATGTTTGAACAGCAGATACTTAGAAAAAAATGTTAAAATTATACAAACAAATTTACAAGTAGAGAATGACAGTAATGTTAAATTTCCCACGAGCATGTATGAAAAGTAGCACCTCCTTCATGGAACATACATTTTTAGAACAGAAACCTTATGGTCTACTGGAAAGAACATTAGAGAGTCAAAGTCTTCAGTTCTAACTCTGGCTCTGACTTCATCTAACTGTGAGACCTTCAGCAGGCCAGCTACCCACGCTGGAGTTCAGTTTTTTCACCTGGCTCGACTTGAATAAATCTCAAATAATCTCTAAGATCTTTGCAACTTCAGAGCTCTTTATTGCATGGAATAAAAAATTACATTAACTTGCATATCACTCTGCTCTTCATTGTTTTTTGTTGTTTTTGGTGGTGGTGGTGATTTTTGTTTGTTAATTTGCAATTCGGAGAATTACATAAACAATTCATAGAAACAGCACAACTCCAGAATTGATAAAATAATAACAGATCTGCAGAGTAATCCAAAATGAAGTTTTAACAAAGAAAAGGGAGTAAAATAAATTCACACTGAAGTCTTATGGATAGGGCAAAAATAAACCCCAATTTTTATTCTCCAGTCATTTCAGTAAATTAGTATATGGGAAATATGCCAGGTAGAATCATATGCATTCAACTGAAATAGTCTCTATAGAAAACAATAGACTGATGGTGAAATAAAATATCCCTCTTTTCTCTTATCAGGTTTCTCCTTAAATAAAACAAAAATCTACCCAGTAAAAGGGCTGTCATGAAGAAATTAGCGAAATTACAAGTAATAGAGAATGTAGGCATTTGTATAACTGGAGAAACCACCTAAAATGACTGTATGGAGTAAGACGAAAGGAATGATTACATCTGGAAGAAATTTTACTCAGTGTGATATTTTTGCCCACTTTTTTGTCACAATAGACTGCTAAGGAAGAGACGATACAGTTTTCTAGAGGAAGAAAGAGTGTAATGTGAAAATGGAGATCACAGTTTCTGAAATACAAGTAGAAAGTAAGGAAGAGACGAGATCAGCAGAAGTTAGACCTCAGGATGAGAGGCAGGAGGAAAAAGCATCGATGCTCTGCTTCAAGAGAAGAAAAAAAGCAGCCAAAGCAGTGAAGGCTGAAGCCAGCTCTAAAGCTGCTGATGCAGCAAGGAAGTGTCCCCCAGAAGCAGGAGCTTCTGATCAGCCACAGCACCCCGGGGGGGCCTGGGCCTCAATCAAACGCCTTGTAACACGCAGGAAAAGGTCAGAGTCTTCAAAGCAGCAAAAGCCCTTTGAGGCTAAACTGCAATCTGAAATCAATGCTGAGGATGCTAATCCTTCTAAGAAAAAGGCAAAATCCAGATTCAAGATTCCCTGCATAAAATTCTCAAAAGGAGAGAAAAGAAGTAATCACTCCAAAATCATAGAAGACTCAGACCGCAGTGTCAAAGTCCAAGAGGCTGAAAATCTGGTTACAAAAACTCTGACCCAATCAGATGACCAGGCAACAGAGAGCAAGTCGCCCCAGGATGTAAGGGAAGATGTCTCACAGAAAGGGGATGATGAGGTCTGTGAATCAAATGTGAATGACAGCATAACTTCTCCTGGAGAGAAAGTGATTTCAGTAGAACTTGAGTTAGATATGGGTCATTCTGCTATTCAAACAGGAACGCTAATCCTTGAAAAAGATACTGAAATGCTTGAAGAAAAACAAAGCATTCAACCTCAGCAAGTGAGCCCATTGGAAGCTTCAGATACAGAACAGGAGCTCCCAGTGGGTTCTGAGGTTCCTTCCTCGCCTGCAGTTCCAGATCGACAAATTCTGGAAGAAGCCAGACATGGTGTCCTAGAAAGTGGACCAGATTGGAAGGAGCATGAAAGTAGAGAGATTGTTGTTGAGGAGAGTAAGCCAAAAGATACTGAATTGAGCCAGGAATCAGATTTTCAAGAAAATGAGATCACTGCAGAAAAACCCAAACCAGAAGAAAGCAAAAGAATGGAGCCAATTGCTATTATTATCACAGACACTGAAATCAGTGAATTTGATGTTAAGAAATCTAAAAATGTCCCTAAGCCATTCTTAATTTCAATTGAAAATGAGCAAGTAGGGGTTTTTGCTAATGACAGTGGTTTTGAGGGTAGAACTTCAGAACAATATGAAACACTCTTAATAGAAACAGCTTCTTCTCTTGTCAAGAATGCTATCCAGTTGTCTATAGAACAGCTTGTTAATGAAATGGCCTCTGATGATAATACAATAAACAATCGTCTACAGTGACAATTTCTAGATCATGGGAGGGAAAAACAAAAGCTTAATGGTTAATTATTTTACATATTTGTGGCATTTCTTTTTTCAGCAACAAATGAGAGATTTAGCATCTGTGGAATTTAACCCAACACAATTGCAACCCAGAAGTGCTAAAGAATTAATCAAGTTATAAAACCCTCCCTACCACTGAAATGCAGCCACTTCTGGATTGGAGGAAGTCAGTACAAATTGCAATGAAAAGTGACATCAGGGGAGTTGCTAAAATGGTTTCTGAAGATTAGATTGCTTGGGAGAAGATACATTTAATGAGTACTTGCAGTATGCCATAAGCTCTTTCATGTCCTCTGATGTCACAAAGCCTGGTTTCCTTTTGATAGTTCAACACTGTGTATAGGTTAACATCGCATTCTGTTTTCAACAACTTTTTTTTTTACAGTGCACTTTTATGTTATTTGAAATGATGAATATGGTGAACTGTTTTTGTGAATGTGTGATTTATAGTAGTAAGACTACTGCACACTCCTAGACAGTAGCCTTACCTGAAAATAATACTGCAAACCAAAATATATATATATATATATAGTTTGCTTAAACATGAGTGGTTTCCTAGTCTTGCTCAAGTTCCTTACAAAAGCCATTCACAATTACTTCAAACAGGCAAATAATTACCAAGTGCAAAGGTGTGGAAACAGGGAGTGCATTTTCCCTCTCCATCTTTCTTCTACCCCAGATAGACCTGTGTAAATCCACTTGTGCAACATCACCTACTGAAAACCTAAAAAAAAAAAAAAAAGGCAACAACAAAAACAAAAAGTGGAATATTATTTTCCATCCAGAAAGATGGAAAGACAAACTTCCAAGTAACAAGTGATCACAGGTAACACAGGATTCATCTTGCAAGATTAAATCTCTGGAGACTGTATTCATCAATCTCTCCTCAAAGAGGGGAGAGTGGATTCAAAGCCAACCTGGCAGTAAAAGTCCTAGAAAACCACAATCAGTTCAGTTCAGTCGCTCATTCGTGTCCGACTCTTTGCAACCCCATGGACTGCAGCACTCCAGGCCTCCCTGTCCATCACCAACTCCTAGAGCTTACTCAAACTCTTGTCCATTGAGTCGGTGATGTCATCCAACCACCTCATCCTCTGTCATCCCCTTCTCCTCCCGCCCTCAATCTTTCCCAGCATCAGGGTCTTTTCAAATGAGTCAGCTCTTCGCATCAGGTGGCCAAAGTATTGGAGTTTCAGCTTCAACATCAGTCCTTCCAATGAATATTCAGGACTGATTTCCTCTAGGGTGGACTGGTTGGATTGTGATTTATTAGGAAATCACAATAATTTAATGAAAATATTATTCATTCTTGCTCAAGAATAAGCCAAATACATAGCTGAATAGAAAGTGAAAAGTTACTATTAAAGTACATTATATTTTAAATGCTAGTATTCTTTCATTGTGCCTATGTGTTAAGAGACAGCAGTAAACATTTTACATGGATATTGAAAATTTACTTTTTCATCAGTACTTCTAGTCCAGCTAATCCCTTACACAAAAAAAATGAACTTAATATAACAAGAAGGGCTAGTGTTTTATTTAGTTATTTAAATCACCGATCTCAGTGATTGCCATATTTTTTGAAAAACTAATTGTTTCAACCTTTCCTTGTGTGAAATGGCCATAAGACTGCAATACACTTCCCTACCTCACAGGTCAGGGTTCACATTGTATAGTCCCCTATTGAGGGACAGTGTCACTCTGAAAGTAGATGAAATAGCAAAGAACTTTCGCTTGAGTTGTAAGGTACTTGTTAAAGGTATTCATATGTTCTTAAAGAAAAGAATGTATGTTAGATGATTTCAAACGATCTGGTGACTTCCTGCATTATTTATGGATTGCATACAGAAAGTATGTGCTAATTTGTCCCTTAGAATCTTGTTTCTTCCTCTAAGTGTATATTGAGACCTCTGGCAGAAGAACGTGACTTTGGAACTGAACCAGATAATGGATATTATTAGTAAGATTCTTTGTTGAAGTGTAAAAGTATTTCCCCAGATTTTCCTCCCTTCATGCTTATAACCTTGCGGGGAGGGGAGCGCAAGGAAGGAAACTACCAATCCTTCAATTTAGCAAGATGAAAAGTGGATCTTTCAAAACATGACCCAAGAAATCAATTTCTTTTAATTATATAATTCTTAAACAAAAGACTGCTAAGTCATCCTCCCTAAAAATACTTTTTAATTCACTATATGTGGTGCTAACGGACTTGGATAGCTACCAGCAACTACATATTTAAAAGTGAGCAATTTTTTAAAAAACTGACTAAAGTTGGTGCATTTTACAGAGTTTTGAAGAATCCTGCCTTCATTTATTGAAAGGATGGCTCAAGCCAATATACTTGATTGTAAGTTTTTAGTAATTTCTCATGAATGAGCAAAAAGTATAGCGCTTACCAGTATTGAAAATATTTTCAAATGTTTAGATATATTTATTTGGGAGTTTTAAAAACATGTGAGATAAATATGTGTAATGAATATTTTTTAAGACTAAGTAGTCCTAGCTTTCTACTGTTTTTTTTTCCCTTTGTGGTGTGGTACATATTTGGTTAGAATGTATTATAATTGAGTGTTTTTGTGATGAAATGTGTACTCTATTTGCATTCATTCTTAAATGGTTTCTCCTCAGTCTTTTCTATTGAGAATATCTGGTGAATTAAGTAAGTAGGATTGCAGTTTGAAAAAGAAATCCAGAAATGCACTGGTCTCAATCTGATTATTTCTGCTACATGGCCAAATTCTACTACTGTGAATTCTAAGATGATCTAAATTGTTTTGCTCTTATAGAAATAATCAAGAATCAGATGACTTAGGAGTCTGTCATAAAACATTTTTTATTTTAAGCAATTTGACCTTATATGTAAGACATCAAGTGAATGTAAATAAGTTCTTATCAATTCACATCCACTTGACAATATTAAAATATCACTTAAAAGGCAATTTAATAACATCACATTAGTTTTCCTTTAAATTTGCTGTGGTATGAATGCTGCTTTTAATGAACATTCATCAAGTAGCTAGGATTCAGTTCCTCTTGAACTCAGAATTTTACAAGGCTAGCTGGTTTATCAGATGATTTTTCAGCACATTATATTCCCCCTTTTGAGAGTCGTGTTATTCAGTTTGCTTTACAACAAGAATAAGAAAATCCTCCTCTATTTTGTGTAGCACTAGTCACTTAACATTTTCTCAAAGTACTTTATAGGGTATAAAAATAGTCCCTGGTAACATTTAAGTAAATGGCAGCAGGAAACAAAAGAACATTCAACTAGAAATTAGGTTCCCTGCCACCTCCTCCACCTCAAAGAACAATAAGCATGTGGCACAGATGGAGTTCTTCAGAAAAACTGCATAATTTTCTTTGAAGATAATCTATTTGACAGCATGAAGTTTGTGATCTTAATTGGTCTACTATTTAGTGAAGTCTTAGACACTCGATTGATGTATTTCTGAGAGAATACGTTATTTCACCAGTATGTGTGACTCACCTTCCTGCTAAAGGCTTTTAGAAATACAGATTGTGAGGGTACCAGTCCAATCTGGCTTCTGCAAAAAATCCAGAGTTAACTTCATCCATAAGTTTCTAACTTCAAGTTGCCTTATTTTTTTATAGTTAAAAATTAATTTGGGTGGGGGGACAGTTTACAGCAGAATTTTTAACATAATTGTTAGGTTTTAGAATCCCATTGTTTGAAGAGATCCTTTTAATGTCAACTTTATTCAGATGCGTGAAGTCTGCTTTTTAATTTCACCTGATACTCAATACTTTAGGGGTGGACTTCTCTGCCTGCCCCTTCTGCAATTTTAAAGATCTTTATTTAAGGTTTAGAGTTCTTTAGGTTCAAATTCCTGTGATGTTTTATTGTGTAACTTACAGTTTCTTATTATACAGAATTCAAATTTTCAGTATATAGTACATTTTATGGTACATTTTTGAAAAGATTTTTTTGAAAAGATCCTTAGTTACAAAAAATTTAATAGAAAGCAACTACTTAAATTTAGGTTGAATTCAATTTATTCAATGTTTTGGGTATGACACATCCCAAACACTGATAAAGGGGACAGGCTCTCTCTGCCTTGAAAAGCCCAGCCTGGGAAACAGCAGCAACTGAAACTGGGACGGGGGTTAAGAAAGAGCCACAGGGACGCAGCGCTGCGATGCACTGCGGGGGAGATGAGAGAGGGAGGAATTCATTTTGTCAGGTGTGGGGAGATGGTCATATAAACACAGGGGCAGCTGGTCAGATAAATGCAGGGGCAGCTTGATAGCATTTGGTTTCTAAGTAGTTTCAAAGTATATTCCTTCTGATTTGTGAACAGGTGCAGAAAAAAAGCCTGCATAATGTTACATATTTATAGTAGTTCTTTGTAAAAATGTTAATTGGATGAGCTATTATGAAAGCAAAAGTTCTAATTTGTATTTCTCATTAAAATTAGTACTATATTACTGTGGATCAGATGCAAATATTAAAGAAATAATACTCTGTAAAAAAAAGTTTTAATCTGAATTAATATATGTACTGAATATTAATATAAAATAAATGTTATATTGGTTCATGTTTATTTACCCAGCTCTTTTAAGAGAAGCATGGTATAATATGTGAATTTCCTAAAACCATAAAGATCACAGATAGAAACTGAGTTAGCACCACCAAAAGTTTTGCTCTGCTGAGTGTTGGCCAGATTTTATGATGACATGCCTAAAAGAGCCCACCTCCAGGAAAGAGAAAGAAAACACCTTGAACTTGAATTCAATTTCACTGAAATAATTCCACCTAAAGGGCAATTCTGATTTTGATGCCATCTATGAACCTGACAGAAGTGTTTTCATCATCTCTTGCTGTTCTCAAGTTGTTTTCTCTGCTTAACTGACACATTGTTAATAATCTATATGGTTACCAAATAACTAAGCAACCTTAATGCAAAAAATGCTTTTTCAGATGGTGCCTGCTAAAGCTGGATGTTTCAAAACTTCTGTGTTTACTAAGACACCAGTTTTCTTCCCTAAGCATTGACAACCGTGTTTTTCTGAAGCACAGACCAATGACAATGATTAGGCTCTAGAAAAGAATGTGCTTTCCAAACCTTGGGATCAATTTAAAGTTGATAACATCTTAAAAGTCCTAAAACTAAACTTTGTTCTGAAGTAAAATGTCTTGTTAATGTACACTGTACATAGGGTATTTAATATTTCACACTTTGTGGAATTAAATTTTTTTATTAAGTCACATCTTTCTAATTTAAGAGAAAAGTACATAACCTTTTCCAACACTTCTCCTCACAGGCGATTCTGCCCTTTATGCTAAGTCTAGAGCCCCCAATCACTTTGTGAGGTACATACCTTTCTTTATTTCCCTGAAGCTTGAGATCATTGGAGGCTAAGTTTCTGAACTTAGGAAAAAGAGTGAGTAAATATGTATCTGTACATGAGCACACTATACATTCACAGAAAATCCTCAGCAAAGCTGGGCACAGATACCACAAACAGTTAAGAAAAACGTAGGTGAGGGGAGGATGCCTCCTAGGGTGGAAAACTCCTAAACTTAAAACTGTCTCTAACTTACTGTAATTGCAATGGTAGCAGTGTCTAGCAGTTTCTGCATTTTACAAGACCAGATGCACTTTCTTCACAATTTGTTTCATGGCTAGACTCAAATAGGATTTTTGGCCTTATCTTGATCTTCGCATGCATGCTAAGTCACTTCAGTTGTGTCCAACTCTTTGCAACCCTATGGACTGTAGCCTGCCAGGCTCCTCTGTCCATGGGGATTCTCTAGGCAAGAATACTGGAGTGGGTTGCTGAGTCCTCCTCCAGGGGATCTTCCCAACCCAAGGATCGAACCCACGTCTCTTACGTCTCCTGCATTGGTAGGAGGGTTCTTTACCACTAGCATCACCTGGGAAACTCTATCTTGATCTTTATGACAGTGCAAGGGGCAGGGATTAAACCTTTCCTATATTTTTCTCAGCTATAACTGTGGCCAAAAAAATAGGTCTTCCAATTTTGTACTCCCAGGAGATGTTTGTGCATGCTCAGTCATGTCCCATTCTTGGCAACTCCACGGACTATAGCCCACCAGGTTCTTCTATCCATAGCATTTTCCTGGCAAGAATACTGGAGTGGATAGCCATTTCTTCCTCCTAGGAGTGACAAAAGCAGGTGCAGCCATTGTATACTTGTACTCAAACCTTTGAATCCCAAATCCATACTGTATCTGTAGGTCACAGGAAGGTCTGGTCAGTACAGTGACAAGTGGGCCTCTGGACCACATCTGTGATCAGTCACAGTCATGATTAATGCAGCTACCAGCGTGTATGCTCAAGTCAATCAGCTATCTTCATATATAAATTACAATGCAGAGGTTCCACGTGGAAAAACCATTTGTAGTATAAAAACATAGAGTGTCACCTCTCCTTTATTTTTTGTCACCTCTCCTTTAAACAGGTCAACTGAAAGCTTCTATCTCCCTGATCAGAATGACTAGTTGGAATTGTCCTTGTCCTCTGTGTAAAGCTGAGATGTACCAAATGCCAAAGTAACTGGTCACTCATAATTCAATTCAGGTGAAAAACTCAACGTGAGTTTTTAATCTTTTATCCAGATGTGCCAGAGCCTCATCAGTAATTTGTCTGATTTCAGAGTGAATTTCAGAATTACCTTTTTAGTTTCATGAGTTTTTCTCTGTACTCTTTTTTTTCCTCTTTTTTTCTCTGTACTCTTAATGTCTAGACGGTGGTGGTGTTTTTTTGTTTTTGTTTTTTCTGACCCATGGGAGGATTAATAGTGAATGATAATCATTATGGCTCATTAAACTTTAAGACTTTTCTATATTTATCTGGGTGGTCTTAATCTTTTCTTCATTACGGTGTAATTTACATACAGTAAAATCCACCCTGTTTAGTGCATAGTTCTACAAATTTTAACAAACACACATGGTTGAGTCACCTAGGGAGTATTCATTTTTTCTTCATTGTTCTTTATACCACCTGTGTATTTTAGTTTAATATAATTTCTTGGATACACAAGTGAAAACTGCCACTTGCTGCAGAAATTCAAAATAAGGGCTTCTTAAATTCAACATTTAAACCAGGATAAGGAGAGGTGGCTCAGAGGTTAAAGCATCTGCCCACAACGCGGGAGACCTGGGTTTTGATCCCTGGGTCGGGAAGATCCCCTGGAGAAGGAACTGGCAACCCACTCCAGTATTCTTGCCTGGAGAATCCCATGGACGGAGGAGCCTGGTGGGCTATAGTTCACGCGGTCGCAGAGAGTCGGACACGACGAGTGACTTCACTTTCACTTTCAAGGAAAGAAAGGGTTGCCCTGCACAGCCGGGCAAACTGCAAGCCTAAAGCCAGAAGCATGCATTTGGTGAGTGGTGCCCCCTGGTGTTATTGTGCATAATTTGCATGGCTCTACATGGTGGGTCTGAAGCTCACCACCAACTGGAGAAATGTGAAAAACTGTGGTTATGTTAACAGTGAAACAGGAGACGTTCAACATTTTAAAAAGTTCTCCATTTATATGCCTTTCCTCCCAAATTTTAAAATGCTGTGATAGAGGACAGGTACCACTGAGCTCACAGCATGGGCTGTGCACATATGTAGAAGAAGGGCAATGTGGGAAATGAGAACTGGTCCAGTAAAAAAATCTTTTTGAGATGCACTCCACTGGAATCTTTGGTCTGCATTTCAAAACCTTTTCTCTTCTCTCTGAAAATGTTGCATCCGTTTCCTAAAGAACCACACCATAGGTTCTTTAGATTTTCCTCCCTACAAGGCACTTGGTACAAATGCCAGTTATCAAAAAAAACTATTTTTTTAAAATTAGATACTTACCTACATATGGTTTGGACTAAGTACCATATGGCTTCCCTTACAGAAAAATGTGGCAGAGCTAAATGCATAAGATCTCATTCTTCAAGGGCCTGTTTGGTCCACAAGAATCTAACATTAACCTTTTCGAAACTGAGTAATAACATGGATCATACAACAGGTGACTTCGATGATGAAGGCCTCTCTTGCACACTCCTCTCCTCTTCTCCACTTCCCGAGAGAGCAAGGACCAGCTGTGCAGAGCAGCCCTCCTACAGCACTGCTATTCCTTCAGATTTCTGACATGAAAGGACACCAAGGATTTCTAGCAGCTTAAAGGAAGATCTTTTATTTCCATTATTTTGATACAGTATCACCAAGTTGTTTCAACAGAAAAGTTTCAACATTATATAAACACGGAAGAGAATTTATCTGGGAGAAAGCAGGTTTATTGTCCAAGCTGGTTAATCAGTTGTAAAATAAATTTAAGAGAAGTATTTAGTGATGAGGCACAAAGCCCGAGGATAATCTTCATAGTACTACTGCAAGCAGAAACGGTGGAGAGGAAAGGGTAGCCTGCATTCACTCAGCATTGGAAGGCACAAGAACTCTAAGAGAGAACGTCTCAGCCTACTCAGAGAATGAAACTGGCTGTAACAAAGTGAAGGAAGATGGAAAAAGAACACCAACTTAAAAAGTCAGTTGTTAAATCACAGTTGAAAGAAAAAGTTCCAGAAAATAATATACAGGCTAACCTCACTGGCTATGCATATGAAGGAAAGAAACAAAAGTTAAGAAACTAGGGAGTATTTACTCATATGTCCCTGGATTTATCTACTAACCCGGCAGAACACTAAAAACTGAGTTTGATGCCTGATTAGAGGAACAAATGTGATTGAGACTAAAATGCCTAAGCCTTAATGGTAAAGAATCTGCTTGCTATGCAGGAGACCCGGGTTCGATCCCTGGGTTGGGAAGATCCCCTGGAGAAGGAAATGGCAACCCACTCCTGTCTTCTTGCCTAGAGGATTCTATGGACAGAGGAGCCTGGTAGGCTACAGTCCATAGGATCGCAAACAGGCATACATGACTTAGTGACTAACACTTTCACTTAATGTTAAAGACTTACAAGAATCCTCAGAAGTTCTTGATAAAAGCAGCATACTAAATGATATTTTTCAAGTTATCTGCTGCTATACAAGTAAATTGGGAGCATCTTGATCAAAGCGGGATGTGAATATATTTCAGTACCTAATGTATTATGGAATGCTAGGAAGCTTCTCATTAATCATAACTCTATAAAGTGAGACAAAATCCCAAAGAAGCTAAGTACTAAATAAATGTGAATTAAACAAACAGTGATGCCAAATTTGAGCATAAAGTTCAGTTCAGTGGCTCAGTCATGTCCGACTCTTTGCGACCCCGTGGAATGCAGCACGCCAGGCTTCCCTGTCCTTCACCATTTCCTGGAGTTTGCTGAAACTCATGTCCATTGAGTCGGCAATGCCGTTCAACCATCTCATCCTCTGTTGTCCTCGTCTCCTCCTGCTTTCTGTCTTTCCCAACATCAAGGTCTTTTCCAATGAGTCAGCTCTTTTTATCAGATGGCCAAAGTATTGGAGTTTCAGCTTCAGCATCAGTCCTCCCAATGAATATTCAGGACTCATTTCCTTTAGGATGGACTGGTTGGATCTCCCTGCAGCCCAAGGGACTCTCAAGAGTCTTCTCCAACACCACAGTTCAAAAGCATCAATTTTTCAGCACTCAGCTTTCTTTATAGTCCAACTCTCACATCCATACATGACTACTGGAAAAACCATAGCTTTGACTAGACGGACCTTTATCAGCCTAGTCAAAGCTATGTGAAAGACTTTTAAAAGGTACACTGGTGCCACCTTATGGCCAAATTAAATATTTATACAAATTACAACTTATGATCACATTTTAATTTCCCAGAGAACTTATTAGGGACACAATTGTTTAGTTCAAAGATTATATGAGTAGATTTTAGGCTGTCCTGTTGCTTAATTTATCTATAATTTTTAATAATCACATTTTTATCTTTGAAAAGATGGGATAAAGTTAATACAAATAGAAATTTAATTCTTGGCACCACTGACATTTTGGCTGGACGATTCTTTGTTGTGGGGGCTACACTCTGTGCTGTAGGCTGTTCAGAACACCCCTGATTTACCTACCCACTAGAAACCAGCAGCAAGCTTCTCCAAGCCCCACCCAGCTGTGACAAGCACCTCCACACTGCTAAAGGCCACCGTGGTGAGGGGGACCAGCCAGTGTGATTAGGAACTGTGTGTGTCAGCCTGACAGGGCCGCAGGGCACCCAGAATGTGGTCAACCATTAATATGGGCGTGTCCCTGTTTCTGAATGAGTTAACATTTGACTCAGTAGACTGAGTGAAGACTTCCTCTCTCAAGTGAATAGCTCTCCTACAATCAACTGAAGGCCTGAACTGAACAAGGCTGACCCTTCTGAGAATAATGGAGCTTCTGCCTATTAAGCTGGGACAGTGGTCTTTTCCTGCCTTTATGAGTCTCAAGCTGCAAAGTTTGGACTGGAACTACCTCACCGCTCCCCTGGGTCTCCAGCTTGCCACCTGCAGATCTTGGGACTTGGCCTCCATATTTGCATAAGCCAATTCTTTATAATCAGTCAATCAGTCTCTTTCTCTCCCTTTCTCCCTCTCTCACAAACACAGACACATACACACACAGTGTGGTTCTGTTTCTCTGGAGAACCCCGATTAATACATCCTGGCTAAGAATCGCTGTTGCAGATTCCGCTACTGGAGGGATAGTAAAAAGGGAAGAGAGAAAGGAGCAAAGCAAGAAACTTCCAGGAAAGTACTAGATACTACCTTTCTTTCCAGAGATGGCAGCTGGGAAGCACTACAGACTATGGTTGATAAGAACTGGACCCACTGATGCATTTTTGCATCACACATCCAAAATATTACCTGGTAGAGACTACTTACCTCAACACTAGGAAGACAACATTTGGCAGACACTGCTGTAAAATAAGAACACATTCTATAAGCTGAGCTAATAAAAAGTTTTGTTTATGATCAAGCCACATTAATTTATTTGTCATGATAAAATACATGAAATTCACTGTTTTCATTCCAAATGGAGAATACAAAACTTTCTGAAAGAATATTTCTGAAGCAAACTCACAGTACATTAGGTGGAAGAGTTTAAGCATACAATATATTATTGATTTCAGTCTCTTGTATTATATGTTACTATGTGTTAGTAGTACTTTGAAGATTTCTTCAGGGGGCCTTTTTCATTGTACAGGTTTTGGGGTTTTTTTTTTTTTGGTTTTGGGGTTTTTTTGCCTGTGCCACATAGCTTGTGGGATCTTAGTTCCCCAACCAGGGATCAAGCCCAGGCCCTCAGCAGTGAAAGCGGAGTCCTAACTACTGGACAACCAGGAAATTTCCCTTTTCCTTTTTTTTTTTTGGTTTAAGTTTTTGAAATCCAAGTTTCTTTGAAAGCATTTTAAGTTGATATTTGATTTAATCTGACTAAATGACTATTTGGCACAAAATAGAAGAGTTGATGACAGTCCACCAATCGCACTGGAACAATATCTGCTAAGTAATCAAGTGTGGACAGATACACACTGAAGCAAAAAGGGTTCTGCAGGTCTTGAAGACAAAAATCACAGTCTGTAACTCCTTACATTTAAGACAGACAGGCTAAGGACTGTATAATCTCACCAGTCTTCAGAAAGTTCAAGCATACAAAAACAGAAGTACAGCAAAGAATAATAATTTACAGATTTCATTCTCAGGAATTTAAAAGTTAATTATAATAAAATACCACAGAGCTACATTTAGTTTAAAACATACAAAGATACAAGTTACCTTATGAAATTTCTTCACACGGCCTATTTTTTACCTCAATTAGACAAAAAATGGATACTTGTCAAGGATCTGAGTTACAACGTCAAGAATTCACCTGTGCAAATAAACGTCAATGGAATTATACATTTTCCAGACTATCTTTTTCCATGATTAATAAGTATTTCCTTCAGTTTTAAGTGAAACCTTTTCCAATACTATTTTGATAGAACATAATAAATTACTATGTTATTAACCCTACTCTATTTCTTGTCTCTATCTACTTTTTAGATGATCTACATCAAAGAAATGAAAATGGTATTTTCTCCACTGCTTTTGTTCCTTTTCCTATATGTAAACAATGTTTGGGGGAACTTTCAATAACACTGAACTTGGAAAGTTTTCATTCCCAATAATGCCAAAGAATTACTATCTTTCTTGTTAAAGGCTAAAGAGAAATACTTGTGATTAAACTAAGGTAGCATAGGAATTCTAGCAACTCTGCTGTTTCTAGAATATTTGTAAAAAGTAAAAATTTTGCCAATTAATTATTGAGTATTAAATAGCACATGACTGCCTCTGAAGACATTCTAGAATTTATCAGTTGGAATACTAAAGTTAAAGGTTTAGCTACATAAAAAATGCAGAATGTAGTTTTCTTTATATGGTTGGGTTTTTTTTTAAGTCTTTATTGAATTCGTTACAATACAGCTTCTGTTTTTATGTTTTGGTTTCTTGACCCATGAGGTATGTGGGATCTTAACTCCCTGACCAAGGACTGAACCGGCACCCCCTGTGTTGGGAAGTGAAGTCTTAACCACTGGACCACTGGAGAAGTCCCTATATGGTTGGTTTTTATCAATAATACTGATATAACTTACCACAATTTTAAAACAAATCCTCACAACACCCCTGTGAGGTAGGGATTGCTTTCACACACTTTACAGATGGGAAAGTGAATAATAATGCAGAGAAAGAAATAATAATTTCAAGAGTTAAATCCAGAAATGTTGGTTTTCTTATAAGGCAGACTACACTTATCAGATACTGAGTTTAACAATACGCTAACAAGAACAAATACTGCAACAGTCTGTTTTCCTCCAGAAAACAACTATATGTGGGATCTAGAAAAAAGAGAAAATTCTAAGCTGATCCAAAGGGGAAATGTCTGTTTAGTACTTGCCTGATACACTAAGGTGCACGCAGCATTTCCAGTTTTAAGAGTGTGACAATCATTATGCAGACAATACTATATGGCTAACATAACAGCTCCATTTTATAAATGATGTAGTCAAAATTAAAGCCTTTAGCTGGAGGTACTTTTTTATACAAGGTAGATTTTCTTAGGAATCATGTCTTTAAAAATACTCAGGGCACAATATTAGTTACAAAATAATTTTTAAAATATTCCTGTTGAACAAATGAAAAAGATAAAACTGGAATCATTCCCCACACCACTACTCACTGGCTCTCTGGAACCAAGATTTGGGGATTTTTTCTATAAAGTGGAGTATTCATTTTCCCACTTCCTAATACAGACAGAATACTATGAAGATGAAGGAAAGAACACTTGCTTTGAATTCCTAATATTAAAAGGAACCTTATGAATAAGAATAAAAATACAGTTAATCACTCCTTTCTTAACACTCAACAAAGTAGATAAATGTCTGCTTTAAGTTAACGTCTATTATGGACAGTCAGTCAAAAGCAAACTCCTGCCTCATCCAGACTCTGCCTTGAACTGCTGTCCTACCCACAACTCATATGCACACTAAATCCCACCCTTTAAGCTACACACACTTTTTGGGTCAAGGACTAATGACTGAGCAAGTAGGAAAGAAAACAGAACAGAAAAATCAAGAAAATTTTTATCTAAACAAGAAAAAATAAAATTTTACTTGAAGGAGGCTAGGGAATATATCCAGAATAGCCTAAGATACATGAAATCAACGTTAATATTTGTGTTCACCTTATGTGATGAAATCATTGAGGACAGTGTAAGTTTGAATAATTGCTGAAATGATTTAAGAATATGATTAGATGAAGTTCTGATACTAAAGAGCAATACATTTGTTTTAACTACTGACTGATACAACTGACTTTGCATCAATAGCTACTTAGATTTTGCTCTTAGCATGTTAATCCTGACCCCACAAGGCTTCACATCCTTGTCTAGGACAGTTCAACCACCTTAGATAATGCCCATTCGTTTTCCTCATCCACTTCTTAAGAAAAACTTACCATTTCATAATCTACCTAAACTCACTGATAACTCAGAGAAATTCCTTGCACCCTTAAAACGAGATGGATTTCTCTCTGAGCTCCCTCCTGACTAAACTCAGATACTTAAGGAACTCTGATGTCAGGAACTGTAAAGTGTGTAGTCATCAGGGAGATTAGAGTTTTTGTATGCAGTTAAATTCTAAGTTGTAGAAACCAAATTTATTAAATTTACTAAAATACTTTTGAGAGTTAGAATTTAACAGGGCAACATACAAAAAAGACGAGGGTGTTCTAAAGCCTCTCTCTTTGGTTATTCTTGACTATCTAGTATTTAAAATTTAAACATATCAGAAACAATTTAGATCTATCCTCTATGGTGAAGTTTGACCAACTTTTTCCCAGCTACACACAGCAGGAGAATCTGCCATTCGGTCCATTAATTTTAATTTTTCTGGAGTTTTAGCTTTGTAAATTTCACTATTAGAAAGGGGAGTTAAGTTGACTCACAGAGGGAAGGCTGGTCATGATTTTTAAACATAGTTCTAGTACACTGACTATATCTACTCTGCTGGTTTTATGTACCAGAAAAAAAGTGAAAACTGTGCCACTGAAAAAGTACCTTTTCAGGTTTTTGTTAGAAAATTAATGTCAACTCAAGCAGCCTATAAAATCTTCTGATACTATGGATAGAAAGATAATTTGTATTCTATCATTTTCCTCTTAAGCTCATATAAACCTCTTGTCATAAAAAATCTCAAACTGCTCTTAAGTTCTTTAAGAAAACACTAGATTAAGGTAACAACACCAGGGTATCAGTCCACACAGATGTGTCTGAACTGCTGTCTCTAACTCTGGAGGCATCTACGCTTACCTACGTATGTGTATCTTACTGACTCTCTAAGTTTTTGTATGTTTCCGACTCTTCTCTTTTTCTCTCTTTTAAATAAAATATTTATTGAAAATGAGGTATGCTCAATGTTAAATAAATAAAGTCACATAATGGCAACCCACTTCAGTTTTCTTGCCTGGATAATCCAATGGACAGAGGAGCCTGGCAGGCTACAGTTCATGGGGTCACAGTCAGACACTTTGTGGGGTCACAAAGAATCATACCCCAGAATCTGTCTGAATGACTGAGCATGCATGCAAGATGTTGCCCAACTAGCAAATAAACAGTAATTTAAAACTACTCATGATTTGGTATAGTTATGCCCTCAAACAAATGTTTTATACATTATAACATATATTTATATACTAATATAACTATTAATTTCCTATATGGCAGAAAATATTTTAAAATAATCCTCATAGGGGCTTGATTCATGTGGAACATTAACCAAAAGTGATAGTTTAGAACATTCTTTAAAAAAGATTACACTTATTTCATATTCAATTTGCCTTTACAGATTCTACAACCTGAAAAAATTTCCATACTTCCACATTGATTTCTCATTTCTAAGTTGTCATTTAACTGAGGAAAAGGCAGCCCCAGTGGAAGGTTACATTTTGGCAGCAATGTATTGATAGATCTTTACAATAAAAAGATGTAGTATATACAACCTTAGAACTATGGACAAATGGTAAAGAACTTGAGGAGGAAAATAATTTATGAATAAAAAAACACATGTGGAATTCCTTTTTCAGAATTGATATAAAAATTCTGAAGGAAAAACTGCTACTCAACCAGGATCGTGTCCACATTTTCTTGTGTGAGTTCTGACTCTAAGGCACAAGATGAATCTAACTGTTCTTGCGACAAACGAGAACTTTTCAGGGGGATGTCAGACCAGCTGTCACAATATGGCGGAAATCTCTGGGCTAATGCATTACCGAACCTTTGGCACCGGTTATACCTGTAAGATTTACCTTTGTGTGTGTACATGTGCTCCAGCAATTGGCTCTTTCGGAGAAACTTATGACCACAGATGGTACAGCTGATTTTTCTTTTCCTTGAAAAAGAAAAATTACAGTTTAATTCTACTGGCTCGGTGTCTTTGGAGATCAAAGACACCTGACTGATCTGCAAAGGCTCTGTGGCACCCCGGTTTGAGAGGTCAGGCTGCTGCTCATTCTCCTTGACAATAAAGGAGCTGAGCCCGCGGCAGTCAAGAGCCTCGCTATTTTCATTAAGTGGATGCACTTCACCAAGGTCATTACTCTCCAGAATGGAAGCAGGGACACCAAATGGGAGGGATCCAGACACGTGGGTGTGGAGATGTTGTCTTAGATTACTACGGGAATCAAAACGTTCCCCACAGTAATGGCATAAGTGTATTTTGATACCGCTTTCGGTGAAAGTGGGGCCTGTCACCTCTGATGAAGGTGAGGGGCGGCTCTGGGAGATCACAGATTCTGGGTCACATCTCTCCTGCTTGATGGACACTGGGGGCTTCTGGTGCTCCTCCAAGGCCTGGGAGGCAGGATGGGCCCTCTGCTGGTCTGCAGTGCCATCATCCAGCCCAATAGCAAGAGAGAGCTGCAACTGGGCGTGGTCACCCTGGACAGCAGCTCTGTTTCCACTGTTATTGGAAGGAGCTTCCTTGACCTCCAGCCCTGGTTTGACAGCTGTTTTTTGGGTCGTTGAGATCTGAATGCCATATAAATTTGAGGACTGCACAGTCTCTGGTGAGAACACTTGATTCATTTCAGTTGCAATGTGAGAAAGGTAGTCAGCGTGAAGAAATCGAATCCCTTCCTCCAAACGACTATGGTCCACAATCTGTTTTGGCCCTTTCCCCGTGTACATAATGTGCAACAAATAGCTGAATATGTCAGGCTGGATGTCAGTTGGTTGTATTTTTATGCATTCACTGTTAAAAACAAAAAAACAGACCCACACAGAATGAAACAACCCAGTTGGCCTTTTTAGTTAACAGCATACAGTCTTAGGCTAAAGCAGTTTCTTCCTAACTTCTAATTTAACAATCTGCCTTGATGAAACACAGTAACAAAAGCTCAGATTTTCATTGTATACCAGTTTTATGGCCCAGCACCAAGTCTTCAGGTATTCAATCTACTGCCTAAAGTTAAGAAACACAGATATTCTGATTAGTTCAACATTTAGTGACTCCCAAGTGATATGCACTTAAACTGCATGCAGGGGGTAGAAAAATGGATAAAACAGATACCCTGCCCTTAAGGAACTTAACAGTCTATTGGGAATATAACCAAAAGAACTGAATTCAAGGAGTCAAACAGAAATCCACAAACCAATGGCATTTTACATTAACCAAAAGCAGAAAACCACCCAACTATCCATCAATAGATGAATGGAGAAACAAAATGCAGTATATACGTACAGTGGAACGTTACTCAGCCATAAAAAGCAATCAGGTTCTGATATATACTACAACATGGATGAATCCTGAAAACATGCTAAATGAAATAAGCCAGACACAACAGGACAAATTTTATATGATGCCACTTGTAAGAAACATCTAGATTTGGAAAATTCAGAGACAGAAAATAGATTAGAGGTTACCGGGAACTTGAGAGTGGAGAGGATGGGGGTTTATTATGTAATGGTTACAGTTTCTTTCTGGGGTGATGAAAAGTTTTAGAAATAGGTAATGGTGATAGTTACACAACACTGTGGATATGATTCATGCCCTTGAACTGTACAATTAATGGTTAAAATGGTAAATTTTATGTTTATATATATTTTGCCACAATAAAAAATAATTTAAAATTTTCAAAGGGCTTATTGGAATTGGTATCATATAGAATTTAAATCATACTCACCTTATTTTGGCTTCCAAGTATATTAATATATCTACTCTTTAGATCACAAATGAATACAAGTGTAATTTTGAAAAGCTTTAAATTAGTCTCAAGCCCAGTTTTTCACATATGAATCTAGAATTCAGAAGATAGATGGAAATAATCGTGTAACAAGAAATCAGGAAACACTGTTAAAATTAAGATAAAGAGAACCTGAGGGAGAGGTTAGATAACAAGGAACAATGGAATCAGTCGATGGACATACCTTCCCTGAAACGAAAGTTTGCCTCAACACATCAGAAAGCAGTCTGGATGCCAGCAATCCATTTCTTTAGTCCTGATATTTTAGGATTCCCTCTTAGGTTTCACTCTTACCTCTGACCCACTCACTGCCATGGTCTGTGGCAGGGTTTTTTTTTTTAGTATCAGCACAGAGGTCTTTTTAAGTGAGGAATTTTACTCAGCAGAAATATCACAGAGCAGGCCTGTTACCTATGCATCTCCTGAATTTAGCCTAGCATGGCGCCTGGTAAAAAACAGGTGTTTTAAGAGCTAAACCAACTCACTGCTCTCAAATGAGGCTGATGTGAAGGTAGCGTTCCTAATCTAGTTTCTACATTGACACTTAAATTGGAGAGGAAACTTGTGTGTGCTGGAAAAGGCTACCCATGACCTGTCCCGGACTCTAATCTCCTCTCCCCTTTTTATCATACATGCCAATCATTCTGATTTACTCCATTTTTTGAATGTGCTAGCCTGGTTCATATCTGCATATGTTTTCGTGCATTTATTTCCTCCACCTATAATTGCAATTATTGGCATTCCTCTGTAACATCTGAAAAACTCCTCCTGATCCTTTAAGATTCAGAGTCTCTGTAAAACCTTTCTAACCCTCTCAAAATAAGTCTGCTGACACTCCAGTCTACTTTGTGCAACACTTCGACTATAGACATCACAGAAATTATTAATAGCAGCAGCTAACAGTGCAAAGCTCTGATGCAAACACTTTAATATTATTAATCCATTTAATCATCTCAACACCATGGAGTGGATATACTAGTGTTTTACAGAGAAGGAAACTGAGGCACAAAGAGATCAATTACACTGCAATTATTTTCCTTACATGCATTACCTCTCTCTTAGACTATAAATGTCTTTTTTCTATTTTTGGCCAAGCCACCTGGCCTGTGATCTTAGTTCCCTGACCAGAGATCGAACCTGCGCCCCCTGCAGGGGAAGTACAGAGTCTTAACCACTGGACTGCCAAAGAAATGCCAAAAGTAAGGTCTTCTAAAAAAGCATAGTGTTCCATCACTTTTAACCTAAGATGCATTAAAGCTATTCTTTACCAAGAACTCAGAATCTGGATACCATTTTATACCCCTCTCCCTATCCATGTTGAGTTAACCTAAATTAAAAAAATTTTTTTGAAGAAATATTCGAAACAAATGACCTTTGAATTACAATATGGAATATCGGCCCACCCTCCGTGGGGACGGCGCCACTCGACCCAGGGTCGAATTCAGCGGCGCGGCCAGAAACTGGGGCTGAGGACACCGCTGCCCGCTGAGAGGCGGAGCCCGCAGAGGAAAGAAGGGTGGAACCGACTGCCCCGCCCATCGGCGGGGCTCCTCGCCACCACCACGAGGTGGGTGGAGTTATGACATTGAAATCTTGCTATGAAAATGTTAAGGAAAGAAATCAACAACTTAGTGACTAAGAGCACAGATTTGCATTTGAGTTTCACTTATTAGCTGTGCGTGTAATCCTAGATGGACAAGTTACTTAATAACTCAAGCACAGTTTCTTTTTCCCTAAGAAAGTATGGATAACGGTAGAATTTACATTAGATACATGCTTAGTGGTTGGTTATGGGATTAAACAAATAAATAAACTTTACTTATTATTGTTTTAATTCTTATCTTCCACCATGGATTCTATACAGAGCTTAATTACAGATGTGTAAAAAAATGATAATTTTTTTTATTATTTACTAAGGTGATCCCATAAAAAAAGAATACCCAAAATGATGTTATAATAAAGCTTAGCTATATCACGGTATTAAAAATTCTTCTGATTTACAAAAGCACCTCCTTACCTTGTTTGGTGAATAAATATCATCTTGAAATAGTTAGAAAAAGCAGCAAGCACTGCTCTGTGGGCTTTGAAGTAGACGTCTCCAATAGCAACGGTGCAATCACACAGAAAACCAAATTCTCGCTGCATGTTCAGCTGCTGCAGAAGGACAAGGCTATGGCTAGCTGTGTCCATTGTGGCTCTGAGAAAAAGGACAATATATATATATTTTATTTACCAAATTGGCTATAGTTCACACAAACCTACAGAGGACTGGGAGACCTAAATCTAAATGAAATTACTCAACAGTTTTCAATACTGTTAATCTAACCCTAAACTTAGCTAACATTAAATACCCCATTATGAATAACTGATATCAACCCTACTGAAAATGTTAACACATGGCATTTTTAAAATCTGGTAAGAAAGTGACTTGCCCTGGGTGCCAAAGATGTGAAAGAGGAAGTCTGTCCTTTTTTATCTATGTGACCACAATGTTTCTAGTCCTCAGTTTCCTCACTGGCAAAAATGCCAATGAGGTACTGATCTTTGCCTCAGGGCCAGATGAGATAAGTTACATGAAAAGCACCTTGCAATGGAAACTACTGTTCAAATGTCAACTATAAATGTTAATAACATTACAGTGTGTCCTGGCTAGGCAAGAGCTCTCCCTGCTCCTTAGGGATCCTCTGCATACTCAGGGGACACTGGTCGCCTATCATATAAAGTTTGGGAAACTTATCAGTCACAGAAGCCCTTAAAATAGATGTCACGCCACATGGGGCTTGGAGCCCAGTGGGAAAGAACCTAAGCCCTGATCTTAACTGGACTCAGACACAGACAAGCATGGAGGTTCCCGAAGAAGTAGAATGCTGGATGGGACCACTGGTCTGGGGGTGGGGGTGGGGGTTGGTGGGGAATCATGCCTCCTGAAGAACGTGCAAAAGAATTCTGGTGGAGAAGCCTAGTGTGAGCAGAGCAGCAAGAACATTTGAGGGCGCCCTGAAAGCGGGAGGGTGTGCCGTCCTCTCCATCCACCTTCTCCACCTCAACTGTGCAGAGAGCCCTGGTGCTTCAAAGAGAAGGCAGCTGTGGCATAAAGGGCATCACTAGGGTCTGGGAGAACCTCCTCTAAAAGAGCAGGTCCTAAAAAAAGAATGAAGCTTTCTCACTAACCAGACAGATCAAAGTCTTAAGGAGGTCAGTGATGAGAGTGGGGGGTTAGCTGTCGAGACTGGCAGTAGCTTGGGATGCAAAATGCTGAGTGATGGGTAATAAAAATCGTCAACTGTTTATAATGTTTCCTGTGTGTCAGGAATTTTTCACTCATTTACTTTTCAATACAATTCTACGAGAAAGGAAATAATCAATCCATTTTACAGGTGAGGAAACAATCAGCACAGAGAGTTAACTGACCCAAGATCATGCTGCTAGTGAGATGCAGAGCTGGGGATTCAAACCTGGGCACTGGACTCCAGTCCCCCAGGGTCCTCCTCTCCACCTCCCAGAAAAAGACACCACCCACCAACTCAAGGAGCAGAGGGAACAGTCAGCAAGCACCCTGGGAAGTCTCAGAGGAATACCTGGAAAGAAGAACCAGGGAGAAACCCATATTCCTGCTACTTAAGCAAATGTGACACAGCAAAATAAACATTTAAAACTGGTAAAAACTAAAGCAATTATTACTGATAAAAGGTTAAAGCTATTTTTGTTAAAACCATGTATTTAATGTACTAATATGGAATAATCTCCAATACATACTAAGTAAAAAAAGAGCAAAATGTAAAATTGTGTAGAGAAGACTACTATTTATGAAAAAGTGGTAGAGTGGTTATTTTATTTTTAAAGGTGGGGTAAGAATTTATGCATAAATATATTCTTGTTTATGTAAACATGTCTGGAAAGGTTCAAAGAAACCACTTTCCTTTCTGCCAGGGAAACTAGAGAGCAGGGACTTAAGGGGGCGGGGGGGGAGGGGGGTGGGGAACTATCCTGTTTGAATATGCTGAAGTATTTCAGATAAGTAGATAAAGAGAACAGTGTAACAAGCACCCACCTCCCATGCACCTGGCCCTGGGCACAGAAAGTAAACAATTACAAATAGGGTAGAAAACCACTGCATTTCTCCCTCATTCTATCCCCTACCCACCCCCTACTCCTTGCCTCCAAAGGCAACCACCATCTTGATTTAGTGTTTATGACTCTACTGTACATTATCATATTTCTACTCCATATGTATATATCCCTTGAAAGTGAAAGTGAAGTAGTTCAGTCATGTCCGACTCTTTGGGACCGCATGGACTGTACCCTACCAGGTTCCTCCGTCCATGGGATTTTCCAGGCAAGAATACTGGAGCGGGTTGCCATTTTCTTCTCCAGGAGATCTTCCCAACCCAGGGATTGAACCCGGGTCTCCTGCATTGTAGGCAGATGCTTTACCATCTGAGCCACCAGGGAAGTCCCATATATCCCTTAAGAAGGTTTTTATATGAATAATATTATACTTTAAGAATCCTAAAACTGCTTTTAACTCTATATTCACACACTACTTTAAAAAATTCTCCTAATTCAGACATAATAGTTTCCCCTGGTCCTCCCTCAAGTAACGAAACAAAACCCATATCCCTTTTTATCTCATTTTAAAAGCTTTTAAGCAGAAATAAAATAAGAAATTAAAATAACAGAAACAACAGCGACCTGAGCCTATCCTCTAAGAACATAATAAAAAATCCAAGTTGTGGGTATTGTTCCAAAAGGCCATTTAATCAAAAGTCATTATTTATTGTATCTACCAAATTTCCCTGATTCTAAAATACCACCAATTTATAAGGAGATTAAAAAACCAAATAAAAACTTTATATTGGATATTTCAGTATGTGAAAAACAGGTCTTAGATTCAATAAAATAGTTAAGCTTGAAGTACCTTAAACCAGTCTTACAAATTGTCTCCAAAAAACCCCCCTTGGATCATAAACATTTTCAACAGTTCTCTCTCTCTCTCTCTCTATATATATATATATATATACACACATGGTGTATATAAATAGTGCATTAGTATAGTGAACTATTGAACCATGTAGAAATGAAAATAGCACACACTAAAAAGTCACATATATAAAAATCTGTGGTTAATGGTCTATGAGTAACAGTTAAATTCACTTATCAAACAAATACTTTGTGAAGAGAAATTTAATAAAGGAAAGTATTTGAAAGCATGCACCGTACAAGGCACAGGGACAGAGAAAAATCACAGTGATGTTGCAGTCAATAAGCTAATAGGGGAGACAAAACATAAAACAGAGTAACTATGACATGAAGCAAAAGTGATTAAGTGCCGTAAGAGCAATTGGACAGCATGAGGGGGAGATAAATGACAGGAAACCCAATGAGAAATAAGCCATTAGAACTGGATTTAGATGAAAATGGAGAAGGTGAACATAGCATTCCAGGCAGGAAAAAATAAAAAGCCAGAATGAGTAAAATCATCATTAGGCCTGAGAATCAAGACTGCTCTAGTAGCAACAAATATAAAAGATTAACAAGGAAAAGGCATGGAGCAATAAAGACCAGCAAGTAGTCTTTCGTAACATCCAGATAATGGCAGTGGGAATGAAGAAAAGAATACAAGAAGATATACCAGATGGAGAACTGACAAGCATTGGCAGAGAACTGGATGTTGTCAGTCACAGGGAAGATCAAGTCAAAAGTGAGTTTCAGAATTCCAGCTTGGGCAACTGGAAGCATTCATTCATTCCTCGGGGTCCTATTTGCAGAGTGACTGCCATGTGCAGTGTTGATATACAGGTGGTATAGCAGAATGCCAGAGGAGAGGCACAGAAACTGACTTGGTAAGAGAGAAGCTTCACTTTGGATACAGTGAGTTTGAGGTGTCCACCCTAGGACATCTAAGTAGAAATGTTCAGTTACCAGTGGAGACAACAGGCAGCACTGGAGAGGAGGTCCTCCGAAATCACTGGGCTGAAGTCACCAGGAATGGATGGGATTGCCAAGTAAAATAAGAAAAGAGTAGGAAAAAAAGCTAAAAATGAATCCTTGAGAAACACGGATACAACTAGACAGACAAAGAGAAATAAGAAAATATATTGTTACTGAGGGAGGTAAAGAAAAGGTGGATCCTCTGAAGGGAATGGCAACCCACGCCAGTCTTCTTGCCTGGAGAACCTCATGGACAGAGGAGCCTGGCAGGCTACAGTCCACGGGGTCGCAAACAGTCGGACACGACACAGCGACTCACATAACACGAGAAAAGGTAAGAACCTTTTAAAAAAAAAAAAAGAAAGAAAAGGCAAGAACCTTGATGGGAGGGGTGGCTGAGAGACATGGGGATGAGGCCTATTACAAACACCCCCCCAAGTGTGCTGACCAAGAGGTTTCTCTCAACTGGGAAAGAGCAAAGTATCTGATTCCAGTGGGATGTTAGAATGTTAGAAAGCAGAGGCCACTGAGGATAGGTACAGATAGAACAGGATATTGAGGGAACTACAGATCAAAGACTTTCAGGCTGAAGAGTGGTAGAATCTCTAGAAGCTGCGGATAGAATCAAAAGTATAAGTGCAGCAGTGAGCCATGGAGAAAAAAAAGGATCTTTTTTTTTTTTTTTGATAGTGGGAAGCACATGGTTGAGGTAAGGAGAGAGAATCTCAGAGTACTCTTAGATGGCACTGGTTTACAAACTATGAAGTCAGTCTACATGCAGAGGAAAGAGGTGAGTTTAGGCCTTGAAAGAAACCCATTAATCCCTGATGTTAATACAAAGTGTTGACGTTTATAGAGAACTTTCACACACAGTAATTTCTCTTTCTGCTTCAGATACAGATCATTTCCATTTACCTATCTTCAAGTTCACCATCATTCCTTAACCCATTTTTTATCTCAGATATAGTTTCAGGACTAAAATTTTCATCTCACTTTTTCTATTTCTCTGCTGAGATTTCCAGTTTATTCACATATTATGACCTTATTTTCCTTTACACCCTTCAGCAGTTACAGTAGTTGCTTTAAATCTTCTCAGTTAAACCCAACCTCTGGGTCATCTTGGGGTCAATCTCAATTAGGATGATAGTTTCCTGTTTCTTCATGTGTCTCATCATTTTGGATAATATCTTAGACACTGTCATTACTAAAGATTCTAGGTACTATAATATTCTTCCAAACAGCACTGATGTTTTTTTGCTTTGTTTTTGCAAATTAAACAAATTTTTAAGCAAATTAAAATTTAAAAAATTAAATTAAAAAAAAGTCTTTTTGTTTTGTTTTTGCAAATTAAACAAATTTTTAAGCAAATTAAAATTTAAAATTTAAATTTTAAGCAAATTAAACAAAATTTGCAAATTTGCAAATTAAACTCCCAAGTTCTGCCTCCACTATGGTTTGGGGTCTTTTTTTTTTTGTTAGGTGTGCTGTTTGGAGGCTGCTCAACACACATATACATTTCAGGGTTGGCAAGAGATTTAAGCTGAGTTTATATTCAGTATTTGGGGGTCCCTGCAACAACCTTTCTGGATTTTCCTACTTTCTACCTATATGGTCACTTTGAACTCTGTCCTCTTTTCTTCAAGCAAGACTACAGATTACTATCACAGTTTTAGGCATGCCCTCAGAGTTCCCAACTCGGGCCTTTCTCTGGTTAAAAGCCATAAAAATGGAAAACTATTCACAACTGTTCTGTTCTTCCAAGTGTAGACCTCATTCTAGTTTCTGCTTGCTTTTTATCACTCTCTAATGCCATATGGTCGTTTTCAAACTTTTTTTCAAGTTTACAATTTTCACTTGCATAATTTTCCTGATAGAACTACTCAGTCATTACCCTTTATCAGTTGTTCTAAAGTTTTGTTCTCCAGATTTATTTACACTCTTAAGAAAAGTACTAAGGGCTGTTATGTGGGTTATGTTCATCACCATTTATCATATTCAGAATTAGAGTGAGAAATTTTAAAAATTTTAATGTTTAACAAAAAACCCATTACATATTAATATAAATAACACATATATTCCAAAACATAACTTCTTAAAGTGAGATGGGTGGCATCGGTTTTTAAAAATATTTATTTTTGGCTGCACTGGGTCTTCACTGCTTTTTGTGTATGTGTGTGGGCTTTCCCTAGTTGCAGCAAGCTGGGGCTACTCTTCGTTGCGGTGCGTGAGCTTCTCACAGCGGTAGCTCTCCTTGTTGCGGAACACAGACTCTAGGCACTTAGGCTTCAGTATCTGCAGCACGTGGGCTCAGAAGTTGCGGCTCGTGGGCTCTGGGGCATGTGGGCTTCAGTAGTTGCGGCACACAGTCTCAGTAGTTGCGGCTTAAGGGCTCTAGAGCATGCGTTTAGTAGCTGTGGCGTGTGGGCTTAGATGCTCCGCAGCACATGGAATCTTCCAACACCAGGGATTGAACCTGTGTCCCCTGTACCGGGTAGGTGGATTCTTATCCACTTTGAAGGGTGGCACTTATAGTCTGCAATCTTCTTTAATACCTGGCTTTAAAAACTATAGCTGGGTTCTTTTCTCTGCCTTTTCAATCAATCTATTGCCACATGTTGTTTTGGTTCAAATGTATTAAGAGAAACTGCCTGGCAAAAGGGAGATACTTGTAAACCCACTGAAAGAAATTCAGGAAACTTCAAGGTGTCCATGGACCACACTTTGAGAACCTCTCTCCGACACTATCTTTTTTTGATCCTATGAGGTACTAAAGCAGATCCTGTATTATTTCCATTTTCAGGTTAAGAAACCATAAGCTCAGAGAAGGCAGGAAAGGTACCCAAAATCAGATAACTACCCATTAAATGGTACTGGCAGAACTTCAAGTCTGATCTTAAACTCAGTACCCTTTCTTCAAAAATCCCCATCTAGAACTATCAACATATATACTGATGGCAGATTTTGCAAGTATATTGAACCAAATAAGGGGATAAAATGTTTCAAGTTTATAAAATGAAATAAACTCAAATCTGTTAAATAAAAAGTCATATATATAAGTTCATTCAAACTTTTTTGCATTATAGACATGTCTTAAGGCAGCACAACCAGACTTTACCTTATGTTACTAGAACCAAAACATCACATAGTTAATTCAGAACGTTTTCTAATACAACTTACTTTACAAATTATTAGAGAGGCTTTTAATATAGCCTTTGCTCATCATTTTTTGTCTACTCATTTTATTTTCTTTAGTATGTGGAACAGTCAAAGTTTCCTATGTGTACAGAAACAGAAGTTACATGTGAGAAATTTTGGTGGAGATTTAAAATGTAAGAGAGGTTGCAATAAAATAACTTACCATTGTATTTACAAATGCTATAGCCAAATGTAATGGTGCTACATCTTAAAACGGTTTGTCTGTTATCAAAGTGATATTTATAATAATAGCACTGATATTTAAGAGACTACAAAAAATTGTTTACTTACTAGACTGTAATAACTCTGGATTAGCTCAATCTAAGTAAGCTAGAATAGTTTCAACGTTACCTTGATATCCAACATCTTTGAGTTTATTTAAAAAAAATCTTATAATAGACAGACTGGACTCTCAGATCTGGACTCTCAGATCTATGACAGCCAGAATAATGTCCTACAACATGCAACTTTTCATTCAGGCAGGCTATAAGACTTCAATAAAAGAATAAACAAAAGAAGTAAGACATCCGTTTCTCTGGAAAACACTTATTTTCTTTGTGGTTTCTACCACTGTTACTTTATTATTAATTATTAGGACATGGAGACAGGAAAGTTGGCCTAGGAACGTGTATAGCTTTTTTGAGATACTTACTCATGGCTATAAATACAAAGGTAAAAGCAGAAATATCCAAAGTGCTACTTACTAAGAATTTATATAATGATTTTAACTTTTTAATTTACCTTCACATGATTGTGGCAGTGTAATGTTTTATAACCAAGAGAAAGAATGTTTGCAGAAATCATTTTAGACCAGAATAGTGGCTCTAACTGCCTTGTAAAACCTTCCATGCAGAGCTGTACTGATGTCTGAGTCCTACTCCAGATTAACCCAAACAGAACTGCTGAGGGTGAGGCACAGAGCCTTTTTTAACATCCTCAGGTGATTCCTGGAGAAGTTAACAGCAATCCACTCCAGTATCTCTTGCCTGGAGAATTTCATGGACCGGGGAGCCTGGCAGGCTACAGCCTGTGGGGTAACAAAGAGCTGGACAGGACTGAGCGAATAACATACAGGTGATTCTAATATAACGCCTCAATTAAGAACCACTGCATTAGAAGAACAAGGGACCCAGGAAATCCAAGAGACTATTTCACACACTAAAATTACAGAGAAAAGCTATTTCACAAGAAGGGCTTAAAATGTGGGAATTATATGAATTACATTAAATGAACCAAAATCAACCACTGTCATTCTAATTTTAATTTTAAACTAAAAACTTGCCAGATCAAGAAACAGAAATACTCCAAAAGTAGTATGGGTCTTGGGGGCAGATGAAGCACATACCATTTTCAAACTTCTTTTTTAAAAGTACTTAGGAAAAAGAGGTATATTCACTCAGACACCATTATATCTATTTTTATAATATCTGAAAATCACATGGAAATTCAAAATCTGAAAAGTATTGTGTGAGGTAAAACCTGCAGTAATTCTAGGCATTTGCTACTGAAAATATCTCTGAGAATGTAAGAGAAGAGGGTAAGGAGCAGACGTGGTAGATGATACAGGAAGAGCAGTTAAGCTCTAGAAACCTTTAACGGAACAGGGGAAACGTTAGTTTGGGGCCTGCTGCCTGTTGGTAGACACAGCCAGCCTACTACATCTCTACCCCCATCTAACCAACACGTGGGATGCCTAATAAAGCCGCAATGCCAGGCAAACAAGAAAGCTAACACCGGTGAGTGCAAATTGCTGCTGGATCTTAAAAATATCAGAACCCTGTAAAGGAAAGGAAAAGTTTCCTCTCAGTCCACTAAAGAAAATTAAGTCTGCATTTCTGAAAGAAAAAGCAAACCACTGACAGGGCAGGAGAAAACTGGAAAACAACAATGCTGGTACAGACCTGGAATACAGTACAAACAAGAATGATTATAACTTCTGAATATAGATGAACCAAGGTTTCCTTTGCCATGGAATGTTCCACAAACACATTATCCACATGCATTAATGAAACCCTTTGCTTAAAGTGCCTAGGATTTCTCAGGAGGAATTAAAGAGCCGTTGTATGATTGATTTGTAACCAGGGAAATAATGAATTAGAAAAATATTCAAAAATAACTAACTTAACACTATAAACACTTTTTCTCCAGGTAAGACTTTTTTAAAAAAGAAAAAAAAAAATTCCTGCTAGAAAAAGCAGATGTGTTAATAAATTCAACCAATAATCCTGAAACTACTGTTTACTTCAAACACTTTCTTTCCTCTTCCTCCACTCTCCCTAAGCAAGTTCAAGCAGCAATATCTTTTCTAGAGGAAATATTGTTAGTTATCAACAGCTATTATTATAGAGTAAATAGTATGTGTAAGGCCTTGTGCTAAATGCTCTATGTACAGTATCTCTTTTAATCCTCACCATGACTATATGTATTCTTTTTTTTATATGTATTATTTCTATTTCCACTTCACAGATAAGAAAAAACCTAGGCTTAGGACATACAACAAGCAAATAGTACAAAGTGGGGATCAAAAGCTATATTTGACTCCACAGCCTGTGCTGGTAACTATAAACTGGAACAGTATTTTTCTTAGCATTCTTCTCTCAAGAGACTGAAGTTCACATGCAATTTGGAATAAATAAGCAGAAAGGGGGCACAGGAAGTGGTGTAGAAGTACTTTATAATTTATCAAGATAAGAGCACCTGCACTGCTCTTTAAGACAAGGAAAAAACCTGCAATAATATAAAACCCCCAACTCTTTTCTGGCCTTTATTACTAAAATGTACAGGTTTTTCTTTAACAAGATGGTCAAGCACCATCTACGGACCATAGTAAATAAATCACTTTGGTTCAATGTTGGGGAGGGCATTATGCAACACTTCCCAGCACAGCCCTGACCAGGATAATTTATGGCCAAGGCTCTTGGGCCCCTCCTCCCCAGCTAGACAGCCTGGCTCCTCCGCACTCCCCTCAGGAGATAGGGTGGAAGCACACAGCTCTACTTTCTAAGGCATAGAGGGCAGCTGAAAGTCCTGCTCAGCCTCTCTGGGCAACCACAGGCGCCAATAAATCAGCCACAGGCGATTCACTCATCCCCTTCCTGGCTTGAAGTGGTAGCAAGATCTAATGCAAAAGAGCACTGACCAAACTTGGGAGATAAAGTGATTTAGCCTTGAATTCTACTGCAAATGACAGCATCATCGAAGCCAGGTAAATCTTTCTGAGCCTGTTCCCTTGCTTTTAAGATGGGAGACAATACTACCTCCATTTTGGTAAGTATTCATAATTCATCTATGAAAGAGCAGCGGGCCACTGCAGGTTGCTGTTGGGCTGTTTACTCAATAAACAAGGACCAAATCCATCTCTACCACCTCCAAATAAGACATTCAGAGCTGCGCTGGGAGAAAAGGTATAGCAAGTTATATGAGGTCCCCTCCTGTCTTCTTGCTGATTATCCCTGTGATGTTCTACTGGTTCCTGAAAACCTCCCAACCATCAGGACTCATCCATTCTGCTTCCTATCCCATCAGTGTTTTGTTCTCTATTAAAGAGCTGATGTCTGATAACGGATTAATACTTTACTCTTAATTAAACCATATTCAGATTGCCAAAGTGATCTCTGGTGCCTTTACCCAAGGAAGCAACTAATGCTGCACATCTTGGTTATTCTTGCAGAAAATAGAGCTGAATGTTTTTGTGCGGGGGAGGGGGACAAGCTTTGAGCTCAAAGTACATTAATAAGCAGTCTATTCCACCTAGAAATAGTGCCAACCACATTCCTTAAGAGCCAGAGTCATCACACTAGCCAAGTCTGATTTCTCAATAACCGGAATCAAGTATAATCACCTCTAGCAGATAAGTCTCTACAGTGAGTGGGTTAAACTGGCATCGCATTCCTGGTGTGGTGAGGACTGTGAAGACCAAGACATCTAGAGCCCTGGAGTCTAGTTACTGAAGAGGTATGGGATTTCGATCAAGCTAGTCTTTTGGCCTGGTGTCCTCACCTGTAAAATGAGAGGGATGAACTGCATTTTCTATTAGGCCCCTTTGGCTTTAAGACTTGTGATTCTAAGGTGTACTTTACATACTTCACAAAATCCTGTGAGAATAGCAGCTTTGCCAAAGAGGAGTCTCAAGAGAATGCATGCCACTGGGGGGAACCGGGGCGTTAATTTATGAAACACGTCAGCTGCTGTCAATTTCCAGGTACGGCGCTAGGCGCTGCCTAAGCAATTTGACAACAGCTTGATTTCTCCAAATAAAGAGTGCTAAAGAAGGCAGCGATAGATGGAGCAGGCTTTAAAAAGAAAAACTGACTTAGAATGAGATGAACATAATCTGAAAAAAGAACTATGGAGATGAGGGGGAATTCCGGCCCTAGACACGGGTAATCACAAACGGGGCTGTGGAGGGGAGACTGAGGACAGTGCCTGCAGCATCCCGCAAGTGGCATCTGGAGACCCGCCCACTGGCGAGAGGGGTCGGGGGTGCAGCAGCCTGGAGAATGCCTCAGGCCCGTGGGGGCTACCCACACCGGGTCGCCCCGGGACCCCGAGCCGGAAGGTCTCTGTCCCTTTGAAGCGCCCCGGAGCCCAGTCCCGGCCTGCGTCGGGCCCGGCGGCCGCCTGGTGTGGGCAGAGAAAGGCCGCTCTGGATATCCTCCGCCCAGCTCTCACTGACGGTTGCCATTTTCCTCCAGTGCCCTGATTGACATCTCAAACGGACCAGAAACACCCATCTCCCCAGCTACTTGCATCTGTCCCGCGACCGGCGCAGCTGCAGGCCGCCGCCCCAGGCGGCTCGAGGCGGGAGGGACTGAGCCCGGGGCAGCCCATAGGGGCCGGGCCGCGTCGCTTACCCAGAGGCCGCCGCGGCAGGCAGGCGGCCGAGTTCTCTGTGCGGGAGGGGCGCCTCCCGCGCCGCGTACGTTACGCGGCGGCGCCGGCTCACGCACCCCGCGGCCCGCTCTCGCGCGGCTTCCCGCGCCAGCCGCCCCGCGAAGGGCCCCACGTGACCGCGCGCCTCGTAGCTGAAGAACCAGAGGCGTGGGGGCCGAAGTGTGCGTGCGTGCGTGCATACGTGCGCGCCGGCCCGCCAGCTCAACTGGCCTGGCGGGGGTCGGCCCGCGTTCCGGGTGCCTTCGCCACGGTTGCTAGTCGTGACTCTGTAGGCGGAAGCGTGGAGACCAGCCTGAGCGTCACAGGCTCCCCCCCACACACAACCGCGTGACCCGGGGACTTTCCCCAGGGTGTGCAAAAAACACAGGCACCACCTCAATTCAGAGATGGGGGCGGGAAAGGGTGCACCCGCGTCTTCGCGGGAAGAGTGAGGGCGCGGGGCCAGGGAAGCTTAAGCCCTGGGAGCCTAGGAGGGGAGGCGGGCTGGGCGGGGTGGGGCATGGCGGGGGAAGTGACTCAAGGCCAGAGGCGGACAGGCCCACGGAAGGCAAGCGTGGGGGAGGTGCGGGGAATGGGCGACCCTGAAGCGACTGGTAGCGCACGGGACGGGACGAGGGTTCCGGCGCCCCCGAACGCTAGGAACGTACTGTGAGGGAGGGTCCCAGCTGCTGGGCCCTCTGGGGCCGGGCTCTGACATCTGGACGAGTGGGAAAGCAGCAGCCTGCCCTTGGGGAGCCGGGAGAAGCCCAGTCCCATCCAGCTGTGCAAACAGGAGGAGGAGGAGGTCCCAAGCCTACCCTTGGGAAAGGGGCGAGAGGGGTGGTCAGGCCGCCGCCGCGCCGGCCCCCGCGGTGCGGGTTGCGCCAGCCTCCTCGGAGCCCGACGCAGAAACTTGTTGCAACAAACAGGCGACCGCGGGTGCCCCTAGCAGCCAGCGGCGGAGTGGGTGGGCGGTCGAGAGGGAGGGGAAGGCTGGCGGACGCCGCAGCGAACTGGTGGGCAGACCCGGAGTCGCCGCGTAAGCGGGGCCGGCTCAGTGCGGTGCAGCAGGCGCGGCTGTGCGGCAGCGGAAGTCCTTTGTTGCAGCGCAGTCCCTGGCAGAGCCAGAGCCTCTCCGCGCAGCCCAGCCCGAGCGCCGCGCGCCGCCGCCACTGCAGCTCTCGGCCCCTTCGCCTCCGCCCGCCTTTCCCGCTGCCGATTTGCCTTAAACTCCCTAAAATCTCCGCAGCCCCGGTTCCTGCTGCGGCCGGTGAGTATGTGCCAGTTATGGGGCTATTTGCGCAACTTTGGCCCGGGCCGCAGGGCGAGGGGCGGCGGGCTCGGCGGAGTGCGGGACCCGAGCGGCGCCGACCAGTGCGGGGAGCCGGAGCGCGGCGGGCGCGCGGCGAGGACCCGGTGACGGGTGACTGCCGGGCCGCCTGCTTGATCCCGCCGCCCGCCAGCGCGCCCAGTCGGGGACGTGCGGCCTCCCCGGGTCGGAGGCGAAGCCCCCACAGAGACTAGTTCCCAAATTAGTTACCTTCTTTTCCCTTTCTTTCTCTGCCTTTATTTTTTTGAGGGGGGAGGGGAGGGGAGGTGTAGACGGGAGGCGGGAGGAGCCGGTTGATTGACGTGCCCAGAGCCCGCTTCTCTCAACTTACAGCCGCGGCTCCTTGGCGTGTGGGAGGGGAAGTGTCCCGGAGCCCGAGGCCGCAGACTTGGGCGCGCTCCGAGGGAGGAGGCGTAAGAGCCGTGCAAATTCTTGCCACGCTTTTTCCCACCCCCTCTTGCCGGCACACTCGCTTTTTTGTTCAGTAAAAAGTGGTAGGTCTCGGGTTTGGGGATTTTTAGTGGAAAGATCTGTTTCCTGGGAAGAAAGTGCTTTCCTTTCCAGTGGTGGGCGCTTACTAGAGTTCTGTTAGTGTTCGGTAAATATGTTGGATGTAGATCGGGAGCAGTTACCACTAAAATATGTAGATTTGGGTCTGAGCTCAGCCACTCACTCCGTCTCCTTTCGTACCTAAGCAGCGCATCTGCGTGATCTGAAAGGCTGACATGACATTTTCCAAGCTGGGAGCGTCAGGGAGATGTTGATGAAAGTCCTTGATGTTTTCTGGGAACAGTACGGCGTTTGTATGTAATAATATTTCTAAATCAAACTGGTAGGCACGCGCAGGTTCTTTACTGGCGCGTATATTCCTATGCAATATCTATCACGTCAGGAAAACTATGCCAGGAACGAAATATTTCCCCTTTGACACTCGATCCCAAGATGTGGTCCCAGGCACTTTGAGACTTAGAATCAGTCGTTTGAGCTCAAGTTCAAGGCACTCCAGAGCAGATTTGGTGAAGGATGCCGTTCTCATAACTACTAAGCAATCACCACATTTTCCTTTGAAATCAGGAAATTTTGTCATTGTAAATGGATATGATGAAATTTGGAATACAAAACGATGAAGCTTGAATGCTGGCTGGCCATCAGAACCTCAAAACTTTTGAGTCATTTGCTAGATATCTAATAAAGTCTCAGTAATAACTGAATTGATTTGGGAGAAGCTAGATGGGGCTTCCTTATCTTAAACAGAAAAAATTGAACGGTAGTGATGGTGAAATACTTTCCCAGAGATTGATAAAATAATGATAGTCTGCAAGTAGAACCCTCAGTCAACATCTTACATTCATTTTAAAAGCAGGTTTCTCCATTACAACCAAATGTTCATGGTATCGAATAATAACTGCTCGAGTTAAGCAATCTTACCCGAAGCCTTTCTGTTCTTTGTACCCCCGTGTGGCCTAAATTGGAGGCAGGGGGTAGCCCTGATGCATCGTTGTCAGAGTAAAGAGAAACCGTATTTAACCAGGACCCGAGCGGGGCAGGGCAGTCTCAGACACTTGCTCTTGACCTCGTGTTTGATTTCGCTTTACTGCAGCTAAATTTTTGTACTATTTCCTCGTTCCCCTCTCTTGCCAGGCTCTGGGGAAGATACAGTTCATGGAGCTTTTTAAGGGTATCTCTTTGTTCCTTGCAGAAGAACCATTCTAATGTGCAAGAGAAAAGAAGTGTCTGCTTTCAGGCCTCTCCTCCATCCAAGAGAAGTGCTAAGCCTTTGCTATTAAGCTCTGGTCCAAAGGGGAGAAAACCATTTGAGATAAGAATACAAAAAATTTTCCATAAATTTTATTTTTAAGCTACAATCTGTTGTCTTCCCCTCTGCCCCAAAAATTTGAGATACATTTGAAAACAAACAAAAAAATTTGCTTGAGAGGTCACTTTGGTCCCTGTAGGATCTTGTCTCCTGACATTTTCTTGTGCTGTTATCTCTTACCGTAAAAATTGAAATTATTCTAATACTCTTATGGGAACCAAATTAAAAGTGATTCATGTCTTTTTTTTCCCCCTCAGAATAGAAATGCTTTTTTAAATATAAAATTCATTTTCTTTATAAAAATTCAACCTATACCGAAGTACATAAAAAACAAAAATGAAAGTAATTTTGACTCCCACTCCTTAGAGATAATCACTGTTAACAGTCAATTCCTTGTTTAAAATGAGAGAGGGCAACATTTGGTCATACTGTGCTGCTGTGTGTACCCACCCTGGCTAGGGACAGCCGTGATGATTCATGGGCTCATGAACTCATGCTCTCTGTTCACTATTCTGATTGGTGAGAATTGGGGAGGTAGAGAAAAAGGGAAAGTTTTGCATTAGAGTGATTTAAAATTCTATGATTAAGTAACAGACATGAGAGTTTAAATATAACAGGGCTGCTATTTTGGGTTTGTCCTTATGAAGTACTTACTGTAGCTTGGCAGGCTAGTTCTCACACTTTTAATGTTAATGTTGGTGTCAAGCCTTTGATGGGTTGATTTATACTGGCCAAACTCACTAAAGCAAAACCAAACCCTCACATTTGTAAAGAGTTTCATAATTTATAGTTGGGGAGGAGTAGATATACTTATCTAAGACCACTGCCAAGTTATCACTGTGCTGATATGAGGTGAGAGGTCCCTCTGGATCTGTATCCAGAGGTAACATGCCAAACATCAAGGAAAGGAAATTAGAGGAAAGAAGATTAACGACTGTGGGTTTCAGATGTGGCCTAGAAGGAGACAGTACATATTTAAGTTAGATTTCTAAGTATAATCATATTGTGGCACATATAAGAAGTCTTAAGAGTACAGAATCACTTATTTCTTAGCCTGGTATTTTCAAGTAGAGTAAGCTGTGAAGTAGTTGATATTCTGAAAACAAATTGCTGAAATAGTACATAGAAGTTAAATTACAACATTGGTTGAGAGTGTTGAGGACATGAGTTTTTTTTTTTTCTTTTTCTGTGATTTGAATTTAAAATCACTTTCAAAATAAAATTAGAAAATTAAAAGAATTAAATATCCAACCAGATTTTCTGTTGTTTGAGATGTGATCATTTTTAGAGATAATTGAAGAGCTCCACCCTCACTTTAAATCTTTTGTATTAGAGGAGGGCTTCCTTTGATGGGCAGTGGGAATCAGCAGATGGAAGAGGAAATGGGGAGGGCAGGGTATTCTACCTGCAGTGTGGGGTTTTAGAAGAATGGGATGATTCTGGGAGGCTTAGAATGTCCAAAGGGACACTTCATTTAATAGTCATTTGCCAGGAAGAGTGTTTTCTGGCTGAAAACACTGAAACTTAGGGCTCTGAATCAAAAGAGTCAGAGTTTGAGTCCCATCTTATAAGATGAGCACTTGAGCATCAACTACTGAATCTGTTTCTTCATTCACAAAATGAGGATGGTAAAAATACCTACCTCAGGGTTGTTGTAAAAATCAGTTGTATAATGTATGGAAAATCACATTGTAATTTTTGACTATTATATAAAAGTAGCCATCATTGAAATAATGCAAAAAGTTGATAAGCAAAATAAAACTTGCCTTCTTCAACACTTATTCATTCAAAAACTGATCAAATACCAACTAAATGTCAGGCAACTGTTAGAGGCTTGGGACACAGAGATGACTAAGACAGTGCCCTGATCTCAGGGAGCTTACAGTGAAGCAGGGGAACCACATCATAATAATCCCTGCTGTTGAGTGTGGTGATAGAGCATCCCAGTTTGGATGATACATTATTTGTATGAAAGCAAAAAGGTGTTTGCTGTGTTAGTTTGGGATGAGGGGAAATATTAAATAGAGTTAAGATTTAAAAATGGAGTTAAGCTTCTTAGAATAAACATACTTTTTTTTTTTTTAATTTTTTCAAAATTCTGGAGGCCAGGTACTTTTTGTTGTTGTTTTTAATGATTTATTTATTTTTGGCCGTGTTGGGTCTTCATTGCTGCACAGGCTTTTTTCTAGTTGTGGCAAGCAGAGGCTACTGTCTAGTAGTGGTGCACGGGCTTCTCATTGGGTGGTTTCTCATGTTGTGGAGCACAGGCTCTAGGACACGTGGGCTCAGTAGTTGCAGCTCCTGGGCTCTGAAGCACGGGCTCAATAGTTGTGGCACATGGTCTTAGTTGCTCTGCAGCATGTGGGATCTTCCCAGATCAGGGACTGAACCAGTCTCCTGCACTGGCAGGCAGATTCTTTACTACTGAGCCACCAGGGAAGCCCCTGAATATACTTTTTATGATACTCTTTTTTATTGGTTTCAAGGTGTGTGAAGTTTTCAGGATTTTGGTTAAAATTAAAAATTTAACACTTGGAGCTACACAATTGAAAACAATACAATTAAAAATATATGTGGACTTGCTGAAAAAGGAAGCTGGATAGTCCCTCCCATCATCTTAGAGCTGCCTCACCAGTTTTCATTCAGCAACATTTACTGAGTACACACTGTGCTGCAGAGAATCGAACAAGCTAAAGTCCTGGCCTTCAAGTTGCTCAGAGTCTAGCTGGGAGACCAACATATGGATAGTTGTGGTAACTTATTCTTATTTAGCAGTTGCTCCATGACACACCTCCTTACAGTAACCCTAAACCCTAGGGAAGATTGTGTGTTAGTTGTTCAGTTGTGTCCAATTCTTCGTAACCCCATGGACTGTGGCCCTCCTTGTGCCTTTGTCCATGGAATTCTCCAGCCAAGAATACTGGAGTGGGTTGTCATTCCCTTCTCCAGGGGATCTTCCCGACCTAGGGATCAAACGCAGGTCTCCTGCATTGCAGGCAGATTCTTTACTCCCAGAGCCACCAGGGAAGCCCCAGGGAGGATTATCATCCCCGTTCTCAGATGAGAGAATTGAGGCACAGATGTAACCTGCTCGAGTTCATACATCTACTAAGTGACAGAGCCAGAATTTGAATCCAGGCAGTCTGGTTAGTCTGTGCATTAACGTCTGCTTTATGTTGCTGTTCTGATGATTTAAAAAATAGCATAGTTAATGCAAAATAAAGAAATAATACACAGTAATATCAAAACCTAAAACACCGGGAGAGGGAGGTCTTACAGAGGACTTTCTGGAGAAGGTGATTAACTGATTCTTAAGAGATATGTGGTGGGTTCAGACAGTTAGCTGAAAACAGACAGCTAAAAACCAGTTAGCATGAATAAAAATGGAGGTAAGAAATACATGAAGTATATGGAGTTGGAGGATAGGGGAGGTGGCAAGCAGTTTGATGCTGCTTGTCTGAAGTTTGAAGCAGTAAGTAACCACATAGGAGACTAGATGGGTGGACAGGAAGGGCTTTTGTATGCTTTCCTTAAGGAGTTTGCATTTCAGTCTGAGGGTATGTGAAAGGACTCAGAGAAGCAGAATGACAAGGTCTGATTTTTGTTCTTTATGATCATCTGAGGGTGAACGATAGATTTGAGGAACCAGTTAAGGAGCCTATTGTAATAATTTAGGACAGGAAAGGTAAGGATGGAATAGAGGGGCAAATTTGAGAAATATTTAGTGAGAAAATTGGTAAAACTTAGTAAACTGAGGCAGAAGTCCTAGGTGACTCACAAGTATCTGGATGGTTAGTGCATGATGGAAGCGGGGGAAGAGCAGTTTTAGGTGGGTCTCAGACAAAATCACAGAGTGAGCATGTTGAAGAATAGGGTTCCACAAAATGAACCCTAAGAATATGAATGCCACGTGCAAAAAGGGACTTCCTGGTGAAGCTGCCTTTTGCTGAGATAAGCCTGCTGTTCACCCAGTGCCCTCTGGTGGTCAGAAGATGCCATGTTGCCTTCTCAGGATGAACAGATCAAAATGTAGACTGAATTAAATGCTTTTCCTTTTCCCCTCCTGGAGAGAGAAAATATTTCAGAAGTCACTGTTTCCTTTGCATTCTGTGTGAATAAATTCATTTCCTAGACCTAGTACCTTGCCTACAGTAACACCTCAGTTATTCAGAAGTTATTTGGTTGACAACCTCAGCAAAGAGTAAGGCAGTTTGTTGCCTATCAAAAATTAAGATAGGTTAAACAAAGTGCATGAATTAAAACCTTATCATACTCATAGAACACTTCCCTAGTCCTCACAGAAAATTAAATTATTTATGTAGACTCAGTTTCAATGAGTTTTTGTTGAATTTCATAACCCATAACAGAAGTGCTGGGCTACAGGAGATCAGCAGACCTTTTAGAGGTGACAGCAGTTGGCCTGGACAAGTAAGGAGACAGAAAAATACTAACCACCCACAAACTACACTCTCCAAAAGTATAATAGCCTCAGGCCGTTTTGTGTAGGTGCAAACAAACCTTGCAAATTTGAACAGTTCCTATTTTTCAGAAAAACAAAACTGATGCAGAGGAGCTAGTAGACAGCCAGATGTTGCTGTATGTGGGGGGCAGCTGTTAGAATTTTAGGAGGAGCCCCAGACCAGAATTAAAGAGGCCAAGGTCCTATCCTGTCATCTACAAAAATTAGATATGACTTTGAGTATATGACTTAATATCTCAGGGCCTCAGTTCATTTTCTCATCTATAAAGCAGCAGGTTGAACTTGATCACTTGGTAAAATTCTGTGAATTTTGTTCACAAGGATGACATTAATGTTTAAGAAAAATTCTATTGCTCTTGGATTAGAAAGACAGTTTTCATCTCTAGTTTATATACGAGTTCCATGAGGAGTATGGTTATCTCTATTTTATAGTTGAGAAAGCAGGCTCAGAGAGGTGAAAATTTGTAGTTGGGTAAGTAGGAGAGCTGGTATTCAAATCTATCAATGTCTGCTCCCTGGGTTCTTATTTAATATTTTCATTTAACAAGCATGCATTAAGTACCAACTCCATGGGAATTGTGCTAGGCACAGGGAACACAAAGGCCATTAAGCTTGTCCCCGTCCTAGAGAGCTGAGTGTAGTAGGCATTGCTGTATAGTCCCTCTGTTAGTGCTAAAGGTGCAAGTATTAATACTACTACAGAACGGTTGGTGCTAGTGGTAAGGAACCTGCCTACTAATGCAGGAGACTTAAGAGACATGGGTTTGATTTCTGGGTGAGGAAGATCCATTGGAGCCGGGCACGGCAACCCACTCCAGTGTTCTTGCCTAGAGAATCCCATGGACAGAGGAGCCTGGTGGACTACAGTCCATAGGGTCACACAGAGTCAATCACAACTGAATTGACTTAGCATGGCATGCTCTGCACAGCACAGCACAGTTAGGACGAATTAATACACAGCCTCATTGGGGTTCTTAAAAGACTTTATGGTGTGAGGACAGAATGGAGCCACCATTTATAGCTTTGTTTCTATGGGAATATGTTTTAAGTTCCAAATAAAAGTTTTGGAACATAACCCAGTATAATTTCAGAACTTCCTGTACTAACTACTGAATTTGCAGTCTAATAATCAGTCAGGATGCCTATTCTAAAAAGTGAATAAAATACTCTAAACTTTATCATGACTGTCCAATTTCAGTACCTTGAATAAAAATCTGTTCTCTTTAGGAAACAAACCTGTATAACCAGTTCTTCCTGGAAATCTCAAGGAAAAAACCAAAAGAATTTTACTTAGGTTAAATTTAGAGATTGGAGCACTGTATACCCTGGAAAACGGTATTCTAGGAAGAATTTTGCCAAGGTGACCTTATTTTTATAGGCAGCAAAGTCATTAAGGCTATGATCTCAGGCTCAAGAGTCATATTGCTTGTGTTCTAATCTCACCAAGTTCTCTATGGTCCTAGGAAGGTTATAGAACATTGTGTTCTGTTTTATCTGAAAATGGGTCTTAGAACATACTTTGTAGGATTGTTATGAGGATTAAATGATCAAATGATATACATATTTACATGCACATATACATGTTTTATATATAATACTATATATCTTACTATTGACATGCCAGGCTCCAGTTTAAGCAGATGTTACACACACACACATCTGCTTGATAGTAAGGCCAGTGAAACAAATTTATCTTCCCTCCCATTACATTTTCAAGCTTTTATTTTTGCTGATGTGTACCTCTCCCCAGTTGTTTTACGTACACACCAATGCAGATATCTGAAATGTCTTTCCCCTTGCTTTCTACTTTTCTTTCTTATCCTCATTTATGGAGACTTTAGTCAAATCCTTCCTAAAAGCCACTGTTCTAGTACAATTCATGCTTTTCTCTTACTGAACTTTATTGAATATAATTTAGTATTTAATTTTTCTCAAATTGTTTCCTGGTTTAAAATGTAATCCCTCAGGGAATTCCCTGGTGGTCTTCTAGTGATTAGGACCCAGCACATTCACTGCCGGGGCACGGGTTCAATCTGTGGTCGAGGAACTAAGATCCCACAAGCTGCACCACTCAGCAAAATAAAAAAATAAAATGTAATCCCTCATATGGAATTAGCTCTACCATATCCCATCCTTCTCTACCCTCCACCTCAGTGCTTTATGCTGTGTTAGGAACATGGTGGGTGTTTAATACATTCTGATATTCTGGTTTATAAGCAGAAGAGAATCCTTTCACTATATTTCAGGCTTCTTAAGAATCTAGTCTATAGCCCTCAAGTTAAGTCCATAGACATACATTTATCATATAAGACATAGAAATAGATATGAGGAAATGAACGTATGTACTTACAATTACCTTTGAGACCCAGAGGTAATTGTTAGTAGTTCAGAGATTCGGATGCTGAACTGTAAACTCAACTGCGTGTGTGTGCTCAGTCGTGTCTGACTCTTTGTGACCCTGTGGACTGTAGCCCTCCCAGGCTCCTCTGTCCATGGGATTTTTCCAGGCAAGAAGACTGGAGTGGGTTGTCATTTCCTTTTCCAGGGATCTTCCCAACCCAGGGATTGAACTCAGCTCTCCTGCATTGGCAGGAAGATTCTTTACTACTGAGCCACCTGGGAAGCCCTGAGCTATGCAAATGGTTCTCAGAGGAGTGTTCTTAGTAATGCAAGTCAGTGACACAGATTAGAGGGTGGTTATTCGCCTTATGGAAGGAGTCACTCCAAAATTCCTTTAAGTTACTTTTTCATTTACTTTATAGGCTTATTTATAGACCCTTACCTTATCATTTGACTAAAGCTATGGCAGTACTCTTGCCTGGAAAATCCCATGGACAGAGGAGCCTGGTAGGCTGCAGTCCATGGGGTCGGACATGACTGAGCAACTTCCCTTTCACTTTTCACTTTCATGCATTGGAGAAGGAAATGGCAACCCACTCCAGTGTTCTTGCCTGGAGAATCCCAGGGAGGGGGGAGCCTGGTGGGCTTCTGTCTATGGGGTCGCATAGAGTCAGACACGACTGAAGCGACTTAGCAGCAGCAGGGCAACAGAAAACATCCAGCAAAAATGTTTTTTTCCATTTAAGAGCTTTAGCAATGAAGGAAAAGTATTTCTGAAACCTTACTATGTCAGTGAGAAATTTACTGAAAGAGCTTAAAGTATAATTTAGGGAACACATCTACTGAATAAGACTAGATGCACATATACAGACACAACCACATTATAGATGGAGTTCAGATATTGTATAGTTTCTTGTGCAAGGATCTTAATAAATCTCGTGTTGAGGACTCATGCCCAATCCTTGCTGACTGTTCTTTGCAGAAGGGCACGCTGCAAGGAGTATGTAGTAACAAGACTGTTTAGTGGTTAGTACCATCTGGATGGTCAGGAATACCAGTTCCTACTTTATCACAGTTAGCCCTCCTTGATACATTGTTTTAACAGCGCTACATCACTGTCCTAGGAAATATGCCTGTTGGACCAGATTATATCTCTAAACTCTAAAAGCCTCTGAGTATCTAAATTACTGAATATTCTTAATGTGCTTGGTAGCTGGTTTTGAATTTGAGAAAGCTGGTTAAACTTTTTCAAACTAAAATTTTAAAAATCCAGTGCATCACCTAACTCCTTACTGCTCTAGAGAACTACATCCACACTGGGTTTCCTTTTAGCCTTGGGAGAACCCTCGGCTTTGGATCAACTTTGGTTTCTGCTCTCAACCCCAGCCCTTGACGTGTAGCTGTACAAACTTGCTCTACCAGTGATGCGGCTAGTAATATACAAACAAAAGCAATCACAGAATGTCATTATAAAAACAAGACTTGAAATCTAAACATTTGTTAAAAACAGGTAACAAGCTTTACTGTAACAAAGTTCACTGTGTTTTTGGGGTAGCATTATTAAAGATATAAAAAAAAAAAAAGCAAACTTCTTTTGGAATTTGAGTGAAACTTGTTTTTTCCTTCCCCCACCCCCGCCGCATGTCCAAGTGAAACTATTGTTTAATAAAAGTGAGTGAAAATAAAGATTTTAATGCAAAATTATTCTCAAGACATAACAAGCTAAAAGTCTCACAGGAATTTAGATCTTTCACCTCCTGCCTTTCTGTTTGTTTTTGTTTTGGTGTCATTAAGCCGCCTTAAAGCTTTTCTGAATGAGGCGTAACAAGAAGAGAGTTGTTCATGCTAATGTGTGAATGATTGCTATTAAAGGTTACTCTCCCTAAAATCAGCTTTACTCAGAACTTGGTTGTAATGTTGTGGAAACTACAGTTTTAGATCAGCCTAAGAGCTGTAGTGTTAGCATTAATTTATGAGGGGAAAATAGAAATACAGAGATGTGGTGGTGGGATTCATACTCAGGTCTGTTGGACCCTGAGCCCTTGTTCTGTCCATCGCGGCACATTGCCTTCGTGCATAGTAGGTGAGTATGTGTTGAGTGAAGTAACTCATCTAGAAAAATAAGTTGCCCTCAGTGATGTATCTTTGAGATTATAGGATACCTATGTTGTTGCTGATTCTCAGTACTTTATACAGTGCCTGGTACACCAAAATACTCAACAGATTTTTTAGTTAATGTGTGTTAAAAATGCTCTTGATTCTTTTACTTGTCTTAGTGTTTTGTTTGACACAGAATGTATGTTCAATAATTTAAGTGAATTATAACTGTAGCTACAGATGCGCCTATCATATTGGTCTATGTGGCTGCATTCATTTTGGTTGCTGACCATAAAACTGCTTTTCCTTTAGATTAGAAAGGTCTTTGGAGCTTTTAGGCTCTTAATGTCATTATTTCAATCATAAGACATTTAAACCTGAAACTTTTAACAGATAAACTGCTGGCTTTCATACAGATGGGCTCTTATTTGGAAGGAAATTTTAAGACTGTCTAGTCAGACTTCCCTCCTGTGCTTAAGGAAGCATCACCACCATCACAACTGCCACTATTACTTCCATTAGTTATCACATGCCAAGCACTAAACATTTCACACATGGCTCCTGTGAAGTCTCATGTTGATACGATTTTTGAGGTGTAATTATCCCCACTTTGACAGTTCAGAAAATTTGGGGTCAATGAGGACAAACAGGTTATCTAAGGTGGCAAAGCTAAGTTGGAACTCAGGCCTATCTGACCCAAAGCCTGTGCCCTTTTCACTGTACTGTCCTCAACAAAGTTTCTTCCCTGCTTCTAGATGGGACAGTCATTATCCTCTAGATGAGTTTGTTTCATTTTTTAACAACTCTTATTATTAGAAGAAAATTTGAGATAATATCTATCCTTCTACCTCTTTATTCATTAAAGGTCTCTCTGAATCCTGTAGAACAGTGGTGTCCCCAGTCTTTTTGGCACCAGGGACCGGTTTCGTGGAAGGCAAGTTTTCCAAGGTCTGGGGCCAGGGGGGTAGTTTTGAGATGAGTCAAGTGCATTACATTTATTATGCACTTTATTATTATGCACTTCATCAGCTCCACCTCACATCATTAAGCATTAGATCCTGGAGGTTGGGGACCCTTGCTGTAAAATGTCTACAGATCTAGAAATCTCATCCTACATAAAATGGGCTTGAGGTCAATACTTGTGTGTGAATGTGTGTTTTAACTCTTTAAATAAGGTTTTGTTGCTGTTGTTTTATGTTCTTGTAATTTTTATATAACTTCATAGCTTGTGGTTATTTACTTGACTTTCCATCCTGAAAACTTTTCTCATTTTCTTTTATAGCCTTCATTCATAAATATAATTTTCATAAAGGCCACATGACAGTGAATTTTAGGAAGTGGATTTACCTTGGTTTACTTACAACTCCCTTATTACCAGGCATTTTGAGTTATAAATAACACATTGATAAATATCTGAGCATACGTTGCATTTTGTATATATTTACATACTGAACATGACTCAATTCTGGTATAGATACCTAAGTTACACAAGGTTGAAATATTATACCTACTTGTAATACTACATGATCTGGCTTCTAGAAGAGGCCCAGACGTTTCAATTTAAAGATGGCAGTAGGTCTCATAAGCCATTTTCATTTCACCAGGGGCACATCCCTACTGTGTAACTCTGATTTCAGGCAGGAAAAAAACAAGCAGGGTGATCTTTAGGCAGTGGGGGACAGGGGTATGTGACCCACATGTGATTTGTGACAGATAAAAAGCAAGTAGAAGTAAGCAAATTTAGATAATTTCTAATTATCACTGCAGAGATTAAAAGGTTTGGAGACATGGATGTTTTATTTTTCTGAACAGCTTGTTCAGTTGTTCTTTTTATGTTCAGTCAAATTGCGTAGGAACTTGTTTTCAAGTAGAAGATAGATTCTGAAGTTTTATTTATACAGGTTAAAAATTAAGGCTAAAATTGGCTCTTCCTTTAGCTTTGTAATATAATTGGACTTACAGTGCTCCTCTCTTTATTCAGCATCAGCTCTGTACCTTAAAAATATTTATATGTTGATAAGTGAAGAAAACTAGTTGCAGAAAGGTATATACAGTACAATATCATTTAGGTTAAAAAAAAAAAAACCCGAAGTAAAACTATTTGTATGGTATGTAGTGGGTACTCAATAGCTGTTGACTCTGTATGCATACATATAAACAGATCTGAAGATAAATAATTGGAGAGGTTATCTCTGGAAAGAGGTATGTGACCTAAGGTGCGTTTTTATTCTATGTACTTTTATGTTTTAATTCTTTTCAATAACCATGTGTTACTTTTGTATATCTTTTTTTAATGATTGAAAAATGAAGAAAAATTTACAATCTAAGGACAGATACCTCCTTCCCAAATAGGTCCCCTGTTTCTTTATACAGAATTATTCCTTCTCCAATAAATTAAGAGACAGGCATTGACCAAACCTATTTGCTTGGTGCCATTTGCATGTAATCTAATAAGCTTTAGCGAGTAGAATTTTTCTAAGGAAACTTTCAAACATACAAAAATAGAAATAAATCTACCTCCTAGCTTCGATAGTTATCACCACAGGACCAGTCTTATATCATTTATAGCCCCATACCCACCCACTAGATTATTTTCAAGCATATCCTAGATGTATCATTTCATCAGTAAACACAGCAGTATGTGTATCTAAAAGATAGGATGCTTTTAACACAACCAAAATACCTGTATCACACTTAAGGATGAGCAATAATTCCTTTATATCAATCACCTGAAGAGTTTTTAATATTCTGCAATTGAATTACTATCTTTAAATTCAAATTGCTATTTTATTTGTTTTCACTGTTTATATTCTTCAAGTACTTTAAAACTAGTGTCTTTTTTCCTTTCAAATTTAGTTTGAAATTGCATGTTTCCTCCTTGAGTTGTAAGGAAACCAAAATGATGGGTTTTGCTTTTGATACCTTTGCTTGTATTTTGTATTTCTTAAAATAAAAATGAGAAGCTTGAATAAATGGCTGGGTATCTTCACCTTTAAGTTTTAAAAATGATTCAGGTATATATTAATTGAGTTTTACTACATTAGAATGGACAGCTTTTTTTTTTTTAAGTGCTTTTCTGATTTCTTGTCTGACTTTAATGTTTTTGTTTTACATAGGTCTCTACTAGAAGATGGCAAAGCCCAGCCACAGCAGCTATGTCCTTCAGCAGCTAAACAACCAAAGGGAATGGGGTTTTCTTTGTGACTGTTGTATTGCAATTGATGACATTTACTTTCAAGCACACAAAGCAGTTCTAGCTGCTTGTAGCTCCTATTTTAGAATGTTTTTCATGAACCATCAACATAGTACTGCACAACTGAATCTCAGCAACATGAAAATTAGTGCTGAGTGTTTTGATCTCATCTTGCAGTTCATGTATTTAGGAAAAATTATGACAGCTCCTTCCAGTTTTGAACAGTTTAAAGTGGCAATGAACTACCTACAGCTGTACAATGTTCCTGACTGCTTAGAAGACATACAGGATGCAGACTGTTCTAGTTCAAAATGTTCATCTTCTGCTTCTAGCAAACAGAACAGCAAAATGATATTTGGGGTGAGAATGTATGAAGACACTGTGGCTAGAAATGGCAGTGAAGCTAATAGGTGGTGTGCAGAGCCAAGTTCAACAGTGAATACACCACATAATAGAGAGCCTGATGAAGAGTCGTTGCAATTAGGTAATTTTCCTGAGCCATTATTTGATGTATGTAAAAAGAGTTCTGTGTCCAAATTATCTACTCCAAAAGAACGTGTATCACGACGCTTTGGACGGAGTTTTACCTGTGATAGTTGTGGATTTGGCTTTAGCTGTGAAAAATTATTAGATGAGCATGTACTAACCTGTACTAACAGACATTCATACCAAAACACAAGATCCTATCATAGATTAGTGGATATTAGAGATGGAAAAGACAGTAATATCAAAGCTGAATTTAGTGAAAAGGATTCTTCTAAAACCTTTTCTGCACAGACAGACAAATACAGAGGAGACACAAGCCAGGCTGCTGATGATTCAGCTTCAACCACTGGAAGCAGAAAAAGTAGCACAGTGGAGTCTGAACTAGCCAGTGAAGAAAAGAGCAGAGCCGCTGAGAGGAAAAGAATCATCATTAAGATGGAACCAGAGGATATTCCTACAGATGAACTGAAAGACTTTAACATTATTAAAGTTACTGATAAAGACTGTAATGAGTCCACTGACAATGATGAGTTAGAAGACGAAGCTGAAGAGCCATTTTATAGATACTACGTTGAAGAAGATGTCAGTATTAAAAAAAGTGGGAGGAAAACTCTAAAACCTCGGATGTCAATAAATGCTGATGAAAGAGGTGGTTTAGAAAACATGAGGCCACCGAACAACAACAGTCCTGTACAAGAAGACACTGAAAATGCTTCTTGTGAGCTGTGTGGGCTCACAATAACTGAGGAGGACCTGTCATCTCATTACTTAGCCAAACACATCGAAAATATCTGCGCATGTGGCAAATGTGGACAAATACTTGTGAAGGGTAGACAGCTTCAGGAGCATGCCCAGAGATGTGGAGAGCCCCAAGATCTGACCATGAATGGGTTAGGAAATGCCGAGGAGAAGATGGACATGGAAGAGAATCCTGATGAACAGTCAGAAATAAGGGATATGTTTGTTGAAATGTTGGATGACTTTAGAGACAATCATTTCCAGATAAACAGTATCCAAAAAAAGCAGTTATTTAAACATTCTGCCTGTCCTTTTCGATGTCCTAATTGTGGCCAGCGATTTGAAACTGAAAATCTAGTGGTTGAACATATGTCTAGCTGCCTAGACCAAGAAATGTTTAAGAGTGCCATCATGGAAGAGAATGAAAGAGATCACAGACGAAAGCATTTTTGTAACCTGTGTGGGAAAGGATTTTATCAGCGGTGTCACTTAAGAGAACACTATACTGTTCATACCAAGGAAAAACAGTTTGTTTGTCAGACATGTGGGAAGCAATTTTTAAGAGAACGTCAGTTGCGTCTGCACAATGACATGCACAAAGGCATGGCCAGGTATGTCTGTTCCATTTGTGATCAAGGCAACTTCAGAAAACATGACCATGTACGGCATATGATTTCTCATTTATCTGCTGGTGAGACTATATGCCAGGTCTGCTTTCAGATATTTCCAAATAATGAACAGTTGGAACAGCACATGGATATTCATCTGTATACATGTGGAATATGTGGAGCAAAATTTAACTTGAGGAAAGATATGAGATCACATTATAATGCCAAGCATTTGAAAAGAACATAAGGATTTTCTACTGTATAATGTTTAGCTGATAGGAGACAAAACACCAAAGCAAAGGATATGACCTGTTTAGAAAATGATTTTATAAGATGACTTGCTGAAAAAAATTTTCAAGGCCCTTTTACCTTTAATATTTTTGTTTAGGATCTTAAGTATCTACATTTTAGGTGTTATTAAATGTTTATCATTTTTGTTATTTCTTAATAGAATTCTTTGTTTTTAGTTTGTTTTAGCTATGATTAAAATTACTTTTAAATGTAGATTACAAGTGGTTGTTACCCCTTCAGTGACTATTGAAGCTTAGGTTGTTTTTTTTTTAATCAATAATGTGATGATGTCACAATTTTTATTTTTTATTTTGTTTTTTAAGGCTACCTTGTGAAATTTTAAACCCAATATCATTGGCCATTCCTGTTTAAATTAAAAAAAAATTTTTTTTAAGTAGTTATTTAAAACTATCCCATTTACTTTAGCTTTTTTTTTTTTTGTAAGTTGAACAATGATTTAGCCACTGTTTATTTCCCTGTCTTACCAGTGAAATTCATATTCTTAAATTGAAAACTTAGTAGGCAGGTTAGGTGCGCTGAATCTAACCTTGAAGGTTGACATGGGCTCAAACTTGGCCTAAAAAGATTGATGGACCTAAGGAAATTCCTATAAATGAATATTTCCTATAATTGATAAAATATTATCATTTAATAATCACATTTAAAACTTATATTAAGTGTAAAAACCCAATGACTTTACTCCACTTGACAAATTAGTGGGGACAAGTCATTTTGTTTTGTGATATTAAATTTAACTATGATAGTTAATTAAAAAAGCATATCTTGTATTCATTTAAAATAATTTAAAATATTTTGATTTCTAAAGTGTGTTAGTTTATCAATTATTTTTGTTTATAAATAGACTTTAATAGCTTTCTAGGAAGATGACATCTAAAGGAAAATGACTTTTCACCTTTAAAATGACATACTTTTGGAACTTACTTTGAGATTTGAGAAAGCTGCCATGTATATTGATAAATCTAATAAAATAAAGAAATCAATCACAAATCTGGTTGTTCTATAAAAGTAGAGTGTGCAAAAAAACATGTCTTGTGTTTTATACTAAGATTTGGAGAAAGTGTGTTATGGAAAATTAGTTTATCAACATGCTTTTTTTTTTCTGTAAAGGACTATAAAATTTGAGGACTATAAAATAATAACAGAATATATAAATGGAGACAGTTTATCATTTTTTAGATAAAGTAGTATTACTGTTAGTTGTTGCTGACACGAGGTCTACATGAATTACATGTGAATTAAAACTGGCCCACAAATCAACACATCTGTTGGATAGAATGCGTTTTAATGTAAATTACTTGCATAGTAATACCCGTCTCATAATGAAAGGGATTTTAAATAACTCCTATATTTAAAAGTATAATTTTGTGATTATGAACAGTAATTTAACAGTATTGTTCTTTTTGTTTACATCACATTTTAAAGATATGCAAGTCATATTTTTGTATACAATTTGCATAAAAGAACAAGTTTGCCAAGAGAACTGAGAGACATATTGACTAGCATAGATTTAGTTGAAAGAGAAGACCAGAGTGTGTGCTCAGAGATTTGTGAGGACATGTTGAGGTGTTAAGTAAGAACTGAAATAGTACAGGAGCCATACAGTATTAGAACAAAATAATGGGAAGTAGAGATAGGGGAAATACACAAAAAAGACAAATGAGAAATCAGGATTTTTTTTAAAAAAGCCATATAGCAGAAAAAGCAAGAAAAATGATTCATCTTAGTTCTTGGATACAATAGTTTATCAAGTTATTAAATCTGAAATGCAACTTAAAATGAAAAATGTATATACATTACTGATAGAAACCTGATAAAAGTTCTGTAACAAACCCAGAGACCATCAGAGAATAGAGAGAAGCTCTCAAACCAAATTTCCAAAGTATATAGCATCTTAGTAGACATCACTTTCTTTGGACGCACTTTTTCCATGACCCTCTTCAAAGCCTCTATTGCAATGGCTTTCCCACCATTAAAGAACAAGTTTGTTGCTTAGTCCCTAGGTTGTGTTCGACTCCTTTTGCGACCCCATGGACTGTAGCCGGCCAGGTTCCTATGTCCATGGGATTTTCCAGGCAAGAATACCAGAGTGGGTTGCCATTTCCTTTTCCAGGGGATCTTCCTGACCCAGGGATTGAACCCATGGCTCTTGCATTGGCAGGTGAATTCTTTACCACTGAGCCACCTGGGAAGCCTTTAAAGAACAGAAGCCTTTCTAAATACTACCACTCTGTAAAAAATGATTTCTAACCCATTGGGAAAGGGGTTTAGTTTTAGACACATACTAACAGCCAATTAGCAAGCAAATATATAAACATTAAACATAATCTCTAATTTTACATAACTGAGATGTTTATAGTTTCACAAAGCCACACCGCAGGATGTGTTTTCCCCGTGTGTTACACAGGACACACGTCTTTTGTTTTGCAGCTAGCTACAGCAGTACAAGTTTCTTTGAGTATATGTATAATTTTCCTCATTAAGAAAGAGTTCATTTAATGACTACATGCCTCCTTTTAAAACTAGGGGGAGTGAAAACTATCCAACACCTCTCTAGCCCAGTTTTCTCTCACTTCTTCCCTCTCACGGAGTGGAGCTACAGAGCTGTGCCTACTTAATACCGCTTCTTGCCCTCCAGTGCTATGAAGACAGTGAATCAAGGTTGTGGATGTTGCCTCCTCCTACTGTCTTTGTCATTTACATGATTAGGCTCCAAATGTGCAAATGAAGGGGAAATCTAGATAGGTATATGTGGAATCTTGTTTTTTCTTACAAATACGGTCTTTCTTAAAGGGCCTTTTGTTCTCCAGCAAAAATCTTGGGGGAATGGATTCAGTACTTAGCAAGCTTGCCACCAATTCCAGTGCAGCTCAGATGTTTATAATTTTTAGTAAACAGGACTAAGAATCTCAGAGATTAGTGGATTAGGACTCAGAAATTTGTCTTAATCCTGTATTTTTAAAGTAAGAATATTCAGAGAAATGACTTACATGAGTAAAATGGCTAATGTTTAAAGTTTGGGTATAAACAAAAAGAAGCACTCCAAGGGCTAGATACAAAAATTAAATAATTAAAATAAGGACAGAGTTTTCTAGAGTAGTCAGCACCAATTAAAAGGAAAAATAATAGACTAAGTAAAAATCACAAGTATTGTAGTTAACAAAAATATGAGACAGGTGGAAACATTGAGTTAAAACAAATGAGGTGAGTAAATATAGAATTTGATAGGCTAAAATAATCTGATTAATTCCATTAGAGCTACAGAATGCCTAATGAAACAGCTTTTATGAACATGCCAAACATAAACATGTGAGATAATATTCCAATGTTTATAAAAAGTGGGAAGAGAAGCTGGTGGTGGTTTGTAACTTTCTCTGGTTAAATAATACATGTTCCTATATATCACTAGTTAAAAAGAACTGTATTTAATAGATCTGTGGAAAATTCCCCAAAGAACCAGAGTTAACAGTAAGTTAAACATAAAACTTGTTAACAAAATGCTAAATTAGTATCAACCAGAAGAGAAAAACCTGAACATGTATATGCATACATAGTTGAGAATAAAGCAGTTTGGTATATTTAATTCTAAATGGGTTTTATGAGTTACACATTTTTTTTTCGCCATTAATCTACTTTGATTAGCTCCTCATCATTCATCACCACCCCAACCTCCTTTGTGACATTTGCTTCTCGGTGATAGAAGTGCTCTGAAGGCTTTGACAATGCCTAAGATTCCAGGGTACCAAAAGGCTCTGTGGGAACATACCTTTGTGGAATGTCTCCTATCTCCTGATACCTGAGGTGCAGTAAACAAAGTGATAGAATGAATGCCAGGGAACTGGCAAGTAAAGTTAGATTTGGTGTTAAGAACTTGTGTCCCAGATTTGGAAATCTATGAACTATCCATCCCAGGGCTCTCAGTAATCCCATCATCCATTTCATTAACACTCTTTTACTCTGCTAAACACTTGATAGAGATGTAATTTTAATGAATCCTCATGGCCTTATGAGGTAAGTATTCTATCAATAACTTTCCAGATGGGGGACTGAGGTTCAGTGAGACTGAATCTTTTTCCTAAGATCATACAGAAACTAAATACTAGCACTGAAACTTGAAACTAGACCTATTTGATTCCTACATTCCTGTACTTAACCATTAAGCAACATACTTTACCAACCAAGAACTACAAAGAAAAGCCTTTTCAGTTCAGGGAACACGTATGACAAAGCTCCTATGAGATTCTTTGCTCCTTGTTCATCATCTGTCATCTACTGTGCCTGGTAAGATAGTTGGTAATAGTGGTACCTAAATGAACATGTTGAATAATGTGAAAATATATCAGTCAGAAGCAAAACATTTTTATTTGATAATTCAGAATGATGTTTTAGAAATATTAAATACTCTATGTTTTAATTTTCCTTTATATTTCTACCTCTGTGATGTTTTGCCTCTGTTTTCCCTATTCCTGATTGATATGTTTTAACCTCTCTGACCAGCCACCATTTCCTTTTATTGGTTATATGATAAATCATTTGAAAATCTCCATTGTGCCCCCCTCAAATCAGGACCCCAGAATGTTTTCCTCTTTTTGCCTTAGCAGGTGATGTGGATAAGAAATTCTTCATTTATTTGGCTAAAGACAAAATCCCTAATTATCATTTTGTAAGGATTCAAGTTTACAGAGCAATCTAAGTCTGTCTAAAAATAAGTTATTCTAGCTATTTATAATTCAATTTACCAAAAATATCTATGTATTTCTAATGTAAACTTACAATCTTACTTGTAAAAGAAATGAAAGATAATTTCAGGAAACAACAATTGTATATCCACCCTAACCTAGCAGCAAACTTTTAGGAAATGGAATAGTCTACTGGTTTAAGTGAAACAACATCCCTCCCCATCTAATCAGATTTTAATTTCATGCATCTACTGCCTGATTTCTAAAACCTATGCAATAGGTTTTCTGTTCCTTAACAAAGCCTACTACTTCAATGATCTCTCTACCATCTGCCAAATGCTATTTTCTTAAACAGTGAGACTAGAAGAAGGAGAAGGTGAAGATTCCGTACAAAAGATCTAACAGTCTTTTAGGTGGCCCGCTCTCATTGCCTTCTATCAAACTCAAGGACATACTCCATGGTAACATAGGGATTGTTGCTGTTTAGTCCCTAGGTCATGACTCTTAGTCATGACTAAGAGTCACTTTAGTCACTTTAGTCACTTTAGTCCCTAAGTGACCCCATGGACTAGCCCTCGCGGCTCCTCTGTCCATGGGATTTCCCAGGCAAGAATACTGGAGTGGGTTGCCATTTCCTTCTCCAGGGGATCTTCCTGAACCAGGGATTGAGCCTGTGTCTCTTGCATTGGCAGGCGGATTCTTTACTACTGAGCCACCAGGAAAGCCCCAACATATGGGTCAAGTCTAGACCAAGTGAAATTTAGCTACTTATAAATTTATATGCTGGCAAAAGGTGAAAGTGCAAGGATTTAGAATGTTTGTCTCTAAATACTGGTAAATATAAACTAAATGACAATAGCAGCTTATAAATTTATGCTAATTTTAAACCAGTTTAATAGCATTTACATATTTATATGCATATGCTTAGTAAACTTAGCATTAAGAAGTTAAATCCATTTAAGTTGCTCCCTTACTATATTTAGGGGAACCAAATCACTAAGGTCCATTATTAGTGACAAAATTTTTCATCCTTTCTGTCAAATTCCACCACAGACCACTAGTGGGCAGGAAGCCATTTATATATTTTTTTTATCATCTTACTTGCAAGAAAAAGATTGTATGAAGATTATAATTCAGTATTTGCCTCTGAATTAAATGTATCAATGTACTAATCACCACTGTAATAAGTAAAAACAGGAAACTCTAGGGCTGAAGGATGACAAAAATGTAAAAAACATGACTTCATGAGTCAGGAATAGTAATAATTTTATGTGCGAACATTTGAATAACTTTGTACTTACCTATCTGAGAAAAGAATCGGTAGACATTTCATGAAATCCCAGTTAAGCTTTGTTTTGAAAGTTACTACGTTGTTTTTATTCTACTTAAACCAATTGCTTATAGCAGAATCAGCAGAACTCATTTTTAGATGACAGAAATATAAACGTCTTGATTATGAAAGTCACTGTTTCTTTCAAATGCTTATGTGTTCCTTGATGTGGAAAAAATAAAAAGAATTTCTTTTATTACAAAATTAGGGCAAATCATTGCTGCAAAAAATAAAATTCTACCCAGAATCATCGGGGCAGGTTAGGAGCGCTATGAACTTAGGAATTTGAAGGAACACTCCTTTTTGTGTGTGGGTGTACTTTATTTCCATTTGCAGAGTGTAAAACAATATTTGAAGAGAACAATGTTAGCCTGATGGCTGAAGGCACTCATAAAAAGAACATGAACTTGTTAGATATATGTTTCATTCAGAGATTTGCTATTAACAAGTACATTGTAAAATTATTTTATTTGAAGGAAAATACTTTTTAACTGCTTCCTTCCTCCCTACTTTACCTGACTGTCCTCCTCTTGTTTCATATTTATGAGTCCTACCCATTCTATGCTAGCCCTTGTAAGAAAAAGTTGCCCCAATGCTGAAAAATTATATTGGTGAAAAGAATACCTTATATTTAAAGGGCACAGTGAATTATATTGGGGAAGAAATTAAGTTTTAGGATCTGTGCTTTTGTTCCCATTTTTGGTTCAATTAACTGTGTGCTGGCCTGGTGCCAAAAGTCATGAAATTCTGACCTAACTAAGATTTATGTTGTATCTTGTAGAGCAGTCAACTTGTAATATTATTTTTCTTGAGTTTTGTCTTTTTCTGTGTGGCAGTGGTCAAATAGGGCCTTCTAAACCTCTGGAGAAGTGAGATCTGAATTTGGAGAGGACATGGGGAAGAATCAATCAACAGATAATCTTTAAGTCCAGACCCAGGAATATCAGATCTGAAGTGACACCATCTTTTCTGTCTTCTGACAAACCTCATCAACCCCAAAAGTTCCAGTTGCAAGGATCCAAGAAAACTCAGTAAAGATCACTTTGGAATCACTTTTTTGTGACAAAATCGATTCACAGTGACTCTATTATTTGTGAAAAATCTGCTAAAGAAAACAACAACATCAGTGATTAAAGCTACACTGAAATGAAACTTTATATGCTAATTATCTTCAAGAGTCCCTCCTAAAATAAAAGGGCTTGTTAGGCTACTAGAAATACATTATAAAGTAAGATAATCACCTACCTGTGTAAACACATATAATTCTAAACTTAAATGGAATTAAAGTTTATATATCATGAAATGTAGTTAGTTTCAAAAATTACATCCCAAATCTGTAGTTTAGGTTATAAATAAAAAGATGTGGGTACAAAGAAGAAGACGTGTAAGACCAATATTTTAACAAGAAAATCTAGTTATTGCTTACTGTAATGTGACATTTGCCTTTTTTTTTTCACTGTATATACCAGTCACAAATCTTGATTATTAATATTAATGAGGCTCCCTTTTAAGTCTGTTGCTTTAAGAAAAAACAGAAGTGGTATTACTTCCACAGTGGTATATATTCACAGATCACAGACAACCAAGAAGAATGTATCAAGTCACATTTTCTTTTCAACTTAGCAATGTAACCTAATAGGCAGAATAAGCTTCTGTTAAACCTTTATTCTTGGTATTAATACATAATACCATGCTTCTCAGTTTTCAAATTTCAAGACAAAATTCAACTAAGTATTGAATGAAACAACTGTTAACATGTTTAAAAAAAGCTTTCATGGGAAAAAGAAATGTTTGATGATATTTTAACCTGATGATAGATATACATACATTTATCAACCATACTAATCTGACAGCCATATTATTTGCATATTGTGAATATATTTGTAGTTTTGGTTAACTGTGTAGTCAACTCAATATCATCATCATAATCATTATTGTTTCATCTGCAATATCAAGATGTATATATTCAGAAATGGTTATTTTGTTTTTATGCCCATGCCATCAAATGTTTTAATAGGGAGTTGCACAAAGAGATCTAACTTAAGAGCATACTTAAGAGCAGATGCAGAATTTAAGTCATTTAACATCTCTAGATATAAAGCAGGATAATAACATGAATATTCTCATAATTAGACTAACAAAAAATCAGAAAAAGTTAATTAAAATGTGATACTGGGTACAGGGGTGAGAAGGGAGATAAGAAATCCACTAAAGATTTCAAATTCATAAGAATTCATCTGCTTTAAGAGAAATAAAACAAATAAACTTAGAGAAGTGTTACAGTCTAAAAAACAAAAACTATAGCCAGTTTCTTCTAGAAATATGAACAAGCATATAGAACTGCAGACTTCCAACAAGTAAACAGAAAACAGTAAAGATAAAAGAATACTATCAATAATTCAAGATAGTAGTGCCAGATCAATGTAGTAGAAACTCAACAATTTTTGATTACTGGTGGAATTAGATTTACAAGAGAAACATGGCTTAAATTTTGACTGTACTAAACTACAAATGTAATAAATCATAATAATTATAAATGATATAAATGCATTCTATAATGTGACTACTTTCTGTATATTAGTATAAAATGGAGTATTGGGTTACATAGAGAATTTTTGTTATACTTTTTAATCCATGCTTTATCTAATAAAATTTCCTCCTCTATGTTCAGAATTTAAAATGTCTTTATATTACTTTTTTTATACTGTACTTTTCTAACCTTGCTCTTTTTAAAAAATTATTTGGCTGAAAAGTTATCTGTTCCTTTCATTCTATAATACCAGAATAATAAAGTATCTGATATAGCTAATTATAGTATTCCTGAGCACCTTAAGAAGTGCACAAAGAATTAACTAAAATTCTAATTTCCAAATCCTGGTTTCTTTCAATACAGAATGACTAGAAAAGTACTATCTCATGGCAGACAGATGGTAACAAATTAGGTTTCCTCATAATATAAAAATAGGTAATTATTTATAAAAATTCACTGACATAGTATTTAGTTCTTTTAGAGGCTTAATCTATTTCTCAAAATAACAATTTATTCAGAGAAATAGCTACCTTATCAATGTAGTTCATTTTGTTAAATTTCCGTTTGAGAGTTTAAAAAATTGTTTTTCTTTTTTCAAGTGATCAGCAATGAGTTTTCTCTTCATTTCAGGTAAGTTCTGAAAGATAAGTGCCATAATTTCACAGAAGTTAATAAGTATTAGCAATGATGGTGTATTGAATTTGATTCTCCATATATAAGACAACACCTTCACTTCTTTTGTGAAAGTTGCTCAGTTGAGTCTGACTGCGACCCGATGGACTATACATTCGCCTGCAATGCAGGAGACCTGGGTTCAATCCCTGGGTTAGGAAGATCGCCTGGAGAAGGGAAAGGCTATGCACTCTAGTATTCTGGCCTAGAGAATTCTATGGTCTGTATAGTCCATGGGGTCGCAAAGAGCCGGACACAACTGAGCAACTTTTACTTTTACTTCTTTTAAATTATTTCGGAGTATTCTACAAGAGGCTTGTCTTTGAGGTTAGCACTCTACAAAACTGAAGAAGGTACAGTTTGTCTGCTATTACACAGATTCACTTTTCTAGAAAAGTCTCTCTTCCAGGTTTGGGACCGTTAGCCTTCCATACAAGGCAAGGTAGTGTCCTATTCCAATTATTGTGTATCTACAATTCAAATAGAACTTTTAAAGACTGAGTGTTTTAAGATTCAAAGAAACAGATGGTGAAATTTTAGTAACAGGTGATTGGAGAAATGTTTTGGGACTGGGTACATCCTAAGAATTATAAAATGGCAGTATTCATAGAGATCTTAAATATAATAAGAAATTGAACTCCAGTTTGCTGATAGGTTCTCAAATTACAGGCTGCTACTGACTCCACTCCTCTCTTCAGGGCAACATTACCTCTTCAATCCACAATCTTTATGAAGCTTGTACCTGGGTAGGGAATGAGAGGGTTTCAGAATATCCGTAAATTTCTTTACTAGTAATTCTGGAAAAAATGTATTCTTGCTCAGGTAATCTCCTTAGGGTAGGCCTTACTACCACCAGCACACAGTTTTAGACCTCATCTCATTCATCTTTGTATCTCTAGGTACAAGTATTTTCAGATGTGAATTTGTTTCAATTTTTGGTCTCTGCAGTATTATTTAGTACAGAAATGTAAGAGGCAAGCAAAGAATCTTCCTGTTATACAGGGAAAAAGTGAAGTTACTATTTCCAGTTTTTAACATGTCTCAGATCACTTTTCATAAACACTGAGCAAGTGAATTACTACTGTGTTCCAAGTACTCTTCTGGGTTTGGGGAGTTCATCAGAGAAAATTTGACACACATATAGTTTTTGTTTCATCCAGACTGTGTAAAATCTCAGTCTTTGGATTTTAAAAATATTGTGAAACACCCTAGTATTTATAATCTGCCAAACAGATCTCACCTGTTGAAAATCAGTAGTAATTTCTATGTAAATAGTAGGATTTGTGAATTGTATTTCAGTTGAATGCTGATAGCCAAGCTTTAAAAATCATCTGTTAAAGAGAAAATTTAGAAAAATTACTGATAATCCCACCCTCTAGAGATAACCATTTTTGATGCAATTCTCATATATATGATTATCCTACATATAGGATAAGATGATACAAAATTGTTGTATCTAATTTTTCCACTTAATTATACCAAGAACATTTTCCTGTGTCATTAAAAATCCTGTAAACAATTTTTAATTCATGACTGTAGGTCAAATAATTATTTCTTATTGTCAGATATTTAAGCCATTTCCCCTTTATCACTGTTATCATAAATAATATACCTGCATGCTCCATTATCTCCCTAAGATAAATCCCACATAGTAATGCTAAATGAAGGGTACGGTCATATTTAAGGTAAAGAAAAAATATTGTCACATAGTCCTCCAGAAAGACTGTACTATTTTACATTCCCACCGGTAGGCAGGGCTTTACCTGTTTTGCCGCACCATTACTGAAGTTGATGAATATCATTTCATCTTAAGTTTGCTAAGTTTGATCATTTTTAATGTGCCACAAGTTTAAGGAATTATGAGCCACAATCATAAAATAGGAAAAAAATTTTTTTAATCAATACAAATGAGGAAAAATATTAAAAAAATCCAAGAAAGGTCAGTATATGATAGTGTTCCAGAACTGCAAAAATTTATTTCATATAAAATAAAAGTGCAAACACTGTGTCTTTTTGGGACAAGCTCAGGATGCCATTTAAAGTATGAAACTTATGAAACATCAATTTGCTGAGTGAAAAGTGAGAGCAGAAAAAATACAGCTAATGAAAATACAGACAAAATTGCTACTGTGGTTTCAGAAAGCTGTACTAAGGAATGTGGTAGTTAGATGGCAAAATGTAATAACTGTGCAGACAGATAGTTACTATACAAAAGAACCTCTCCCTTCTGAAGCTCTAATTTTGGTTTTTGTGTGTAAGAATTGGCATGTCTGCTTTTTCACAATCTTGCTTTGCTTAAGGTAAGTTTGTGAGGACTGAATACAACAGATCTGAAGAGTCAGTGTTTCTCACAGTTCTCTTTTGCTTTCAGTTGTAGTTGGGCCCTATCTCTAAATCACATATCATTAGTTTTATAAAAACTGTGTATTGCTCTCCAGCCCACTAACTCCCTGAACTCCCCTTTTTAACTGCACAAAAGACAAAAATTTCTAAGAATAAAATCAAGAAATCTGTACTTACCATTTAAGGCAACTTCAATAGAAATTTTTGGTTTGATCCTCGTATTCCTAATTTTTAAAAAAAGTTTTCCTAGTTAAAATTTTTTCCTTAACTTCTTTAATGGAAAAAGAGATGGCAACTGTGAAATGAGATTAACAAAGTAATAGCAAATGTACTTTTAAAAATTGGAAATTACATGCACAACTAGATAAAAGAAACTTAAACATCCATTGGTTAACTTTATAGGATTCTGTCAACGTTATTTTTTAAATTATAGATAACTTTTGTTTCTCTCAAAAACTTTTCTCCAGCACTGTCTCAAAGAACTTGGATATGAACCATACATTAACTTCCTTCAAAAGATGCTTCTCTCCGCGACCCCATAGCCTCTGGGAAAAGATCATGGCATATCCCGTCCACCTGAAAAGACTGTTTCTTATTTGTATCCCCCCTCATGTACTGACACCAACCTTCAACTTGTAGTTGCCCCCAGCACAGACTGCTCTCATCTTTGCCCATGCTACAACCCATGCAAAGAATGACAAAGGTCAGAGGCTGGCATGTCACCTCTTACAGGAAGCCCTCGGGAACATTAGTTTCCCCTACTGGATGCGCTGCCTCCTTTGTGTTCCCCATAGCACTTCTCTTGACCTATTTTTAGCTCTTTATTGAACTGTCAACCTCATAAAGACACACTATTGCACTCGTAGTCTTACTCTCACATCCTGGGACTTGGTAAAGCTGAATGAATGTCTCCAGCTTCCCCACAGAAGGTGAAGTGTTATCGCTTTTTTTTTTACTGTCTTCCTTCCGGAGCCCATTTATAGGCGCCTGCTTCTATCACCTATCCCATATTACTCTTAAACACGACAGAATGAATTGCGCTCCTTTCTATCTACCTCCTCTGAGAGTTCTCCCTCAACTGAGTTTACGCTCGCCTGGGTTAAGAGAATCGTGAGAGGCGTGAGACCGGGTTATTTTATACTTCAACGTGTGGGGTTTGACCACAGACGTCCCGGAGAACTCGAAGCGGCGGATAAAGCACTTGAAACGGAAAATAACAAAAGCAGTGGCGAGAGAACAGGGAGATGAAACTAGGAAGCTTAAAGTGGTAGGACAAGCAGGGGAAACGCAAAGTGAGGTCAAGAAAGGGGACGAGTTGCAACCACGCCCATGCCTCCCTCCCACACTGTAGGCCGCTGCGCGCAGGGAAAAATGGTCAGCCTCCCCGGTAGCTCTCCCGGTCTCCTGCTGCCCCCGCCCGCCAGATAAGATACCCAGAGCTCACACCAAGACGCTGCGAAGCACGCAAAATTAAATTACAGGACGCCGACTGCCCATCCTAGAAACTTCATTTCTCACTCCTCCACCCCACCCAGCTCCTCCTCCCGGGGCCGTAGCCGCCCTCACGCCCAGGCCACGCCAAGCCAACGCCCACAAGCGGGCAGAAGAAAAAAGCCAGCTCTGGCTCTAGTTCTTCGGTGCCACCAACTCAGAACGAATTGCCCCGCCCCAGCGAGCTAGGTTGGCCGAGACACTAGTAACTGATCGACACTTTAGGATTTAAGAACTGAGCGAACCGTCTAGATGGTTCCCTGCTCCCGGTTCTGCTTCCGCGACTCCTCCCAGCGCCACGCCCCAATCCTTTCTTCCCCGCCCTACTTGGGGGTCCGCGCTACTCATTGGCTGCGTGCCCTGCCAATCCAACTGACTTCGACGAATCCCGCCTCAGGGAAGGTGAAGATCGAGAAAAAGCGCGTACACCTGGCCTGAGGCGCGAGCCTAACGCCCCCAAGCTGCAGGCCGCTCTGGGGCCGCGGAGACTGCGGGCCGCCTTGGACACGTGGGAGGGGTCTCATTTGCATAACGGCCGCCCCTCGCGTCCTAGCGCGGCCCGGAGTCCCGCCCCTCATCCATCTAGAAGTCTGTTGGGCCTCAGGCCGGTCACTCCGATCCCGGCAAGCCTGTGGCGGGCGGTCCCGAGAGCGGATTGGCTCTGAGAGTTTCCAAAAGGCGGCTGGGAGGCGACTATAAGAGTGGGGAGCCGAGGGAGGGGAGTGAGAAACGCTGGTTGCGTTCGCGGAGTCTGGGGCTAGGTGACCGTTAGTTGAGGCCGCAGATTTTTCTGCCCCAGGTGTTCTCGTCTAACGTCGCTTGCCTGTCTTTCAGTCAGGATGTCTGCCCGCGGCCCGGCTATTGGCATCGACCTGGGCACCACCTACTCGTGCGTGGGGGTCTTCCAACATGGCAAGGTGGAGATCATCGCCAACGACCAGGGCAACCGTACCACCCCCAGCTACGTGGCCTTCACCGACACCGAGCGCCTCATCGGCGATGCAGCCAAGAACCAGGTGGCCATGAACCCCACCAACACCATCTTCGACGCCAAGAGGCTGATCGGTCGGAAGTTCGAGGACGCCACAGTGCAGTCAGACATGAAGCACTGGCCGTTCCGGGTGGTGAGCGAGGGAGGGAAGCCCAAAGTGCAGGTGGAGTACAAAGGAGAGATCAAGACCTTCTTCCCCGAGGAGATCTCCTCCATGGTCCTCACTAAAATGAAGGAGATTGCCGAAGCCTACCTGGGGGGCAAGGTGCAGAGCGCGGTCATCACCGTCCCGGCCTATTTCAATGACTCGCAGCGCCAGGCCACCAAGGACGCGGGCACCATTACGGGCCTCAACGTGCTGCGCATCATCAACGAGCCCACGGCGGCGGCCATTGCCTACGGCCTGGACAAGAAGGGCTGCGCGGGAGGCGAGAAGAACGTGCTCATCTTCGACCTGGGCGGCGGCACCTTCGACGTGTCCATCCTGACCATCGAGGACGGCATCTTCGAAGTGAAGTCCACGGCTGGCGACACTCATCTGGGCGGGGAGGACTTCGATAACCGCATGGTGAGCCACCTGGCGGAGGAGTTCAAACGCAAGCACAAGAAGGACATTGCACCCAACAAGCGTGCGGTGCGGCGACTCCGCACCGCCTGCGAGCGCGCCAAGCGCACCCTGAGCTCGTCCACGCAGGCCAGCATCGAGATCGACTCGCTCTACGAGGGCGTGGATTTCTACACGTCCATCACCCGCGCCCGCTTCGAGGAGCTCAACGCAGACCTTTTCCGCGGGACCCTGGAGCCGGTGGAGAAGGCTCTGCGCGATGCCAAGCTGGACAAGGGCCAGATCCAGGAGATCGTGCTGGTGGGCGGCTCCACTCGCATCCCTAAGATCCAGAAGCTGCTGCAAGATTTCTTCAATGGTAAGGAGCTGAACAAGAGCATCAACCCCGACGAGGCAGTGGCCTACGGAGCCGCGGTGCAGGCGGCCATTCTCATCGGGGACAAGTCAGAGAACGTACAGGACCTGCTGCTACTCGACGTGACCCCGTTGTCCCTGGGAATCGAGACGGCTGGCGGCGTCATGACTCCTCTCATCAAAAGGAACACCACGATCCCCACCAAGCAGACGCAGACCTTCACCACCTACTCAGACAACCAGAGCAGCGTGCTGGTGCAGGTGTACGAGGGCGAACGGGCCATGACCAAGGACAATAACCTGTTGGGCAAGTTCGACCTGACCGGGATCCCCCCAGCGCCCCGCGGGGTCCCCCAGATCGAGGTCACCTTCGACATCGACGCCAATGGCATCCTCAACGTCACCGCCGCCGACAAGAGCACCGGTAAAGAAAACAAAATCACCATTACCAACGACAAGGGTCGTCTGAGCAAGGATGACATTGACCGGATGGTGCAGGAGGCGGAGCGGTACAAGTCGGAAGATGAGGCCAATCGCGACCGAGTAGCCGCCAAAAACGCTGTGGAGTCCTATACCTACAACATCAAGCAGACGGTGGAAGACGAGAAACTGAGGGGCAAGATTAGCGATCAGGACAAAAACAAGATTCTCGACAAGTGTCAGGAGGTGATCAACTGGCTCGACCGGAACCAGATGGCGGAAAAAGATGAGTATGAACACAAGCAGAAAGAGCTCGAAAGAGTGTGCAACCCCATCATCAGCAAACTATACCAAGGCGGCCCTGGCGGCGGCGGCGGCGGTTCAGGAGCATCCGGCGGACCGACCATCGAGGAAGTGGACTAAACCTGCACTCAAGACAGCGTAAAAACCTCTTTTCCTTTCTATTTTCTTTTTCCTTTTGTTTCTGTTTCTTCTTTGAAATGTCCTTGTGCCAAATACGAGATCTATTATTGGAAGTGTTTAACCGGTGTATGCATATGAAAGGAAAGGTGTAACAACTTAGTTTAATGATACAAGATTAGTTCTAAAGTTTGATTTTTTAGAAACATTGAGATATCTCTTTAATGCATTTTGCTTGTTTGCTGACTTGAACGTTTTTTGGTTAGCTTAGTTTGTGCATGGAGATTTGAGACGGGAAAACTGAAGTTTTCACACAGGTTCTGTAGAAGTTTGGTAACAATAAAATACATAGAAGCTTGAATTGCTTATTTGTATGTACTACTTGAAGAGAAAAGTGAACATTGCAGTAATGTTAAAGAAAGGCATACTTTTTGCAAACGCATAAATACAGATTTAAAAGTAAAAAGCTGAAATTGATCTAAAAATTACTGTCTTGGAGTTTTCAATTTTGTATTCTTACTGTTTTACCCATGTGGGTCTTTAACTAAATAAGGTATTAGTATAAGGTGAAATTTGTCTAACTCAATCTTATCTAATTCTCAGATGAGTTTCCTGCTTTGAATTACCAGCAACTTAAGGGGAGAAGATCTGGGTAAACTTTACCCTCCTTTTAATACAGAAACCAGAGTTGGCATAAATGTTCAAGTGAAAATCCACCTGAATATTCCAGCAAAATACAAGCTGTATTCCAGGGTTAAGTACAAAGATTCTTTCTGTAAACAAAAGGAGTTGTCTTCTGAAAATAGCCTAACATAATATGAAACAGGTTTGCTTTCTGCTGCATACAGGTGTCTGAAACAAGATCCAACAGACAAAGGTTAAAGCCACTTAATATTGAGTTCAAATTCAGTCAAACTTTTGTCAACTTCTAGTAAAACAGTTCAAATTCTGGGCATATGACAAATTCAAGAAGAATATGTTTTCAGCACTTAAATTACTTGGATGGTAAAGGAAGATAATAGTTTTTTGTTGTTGTTCTGATTTGACGATCATAGTGCTTTTTCAATACCTGCCTTAAATCACTAGAATATATTTCTTTTTTTAAAAGATAAACTGCAAGATAGTCCTGTATTTTGTCAATATGCAACTTGTTCATTTTCCAATATTTCCAATTTGAGATTGTTACAGATAGAAATATAACCCTTTGAAATCCACTATCCTGGGCTTAAGCTTTAAAAATCCATATCCTTGGAAGAAGGGGGTTCATGTTTATATTTTAGTGGACTGACTCATCTGCTTTGTACTGATTTATTCTCTTTAAGGAGAATTTGGAAGAAATTGAGTAAAGCTGATTGGAAAATGCATAGTTAATCTAATGTTTTCACCATACAGACAATTTAATATCTCCTTCCAAGTGATGTAGATTTACTTCCTGTTGTTCATAAGATAACAGTGACATATAGAAGCTAATTTTAAACTTACTAGTGGACTCTTCCATATCAAGCAGAGAGAGGAATTTTTGAAATATAAAAACTAGAGAACAAAATAGCCTAAAAGTATTGAGCTTCGGTCACAGTCCTCTCATGTAAGCGCTGACTCTTTGTACCTACGATTTTTTTTTTCTTTTAACAAGTCTCATTTGGGTAGGGGGAGGAAGATAAAAAGGCAGTTGTAAAATTGCTTCAAAATAGACATTTTTTTAAAAGGTAGTTGTTCCTTACATTCTGAAAGGTGAACACAACTTGAGTTTTTCATTGCTGTTGCCAGAGTGGAAAGTTTTCAGCAAAGAAGCATTAAGGATATTTCATTGCAGATAGCATCGCATAAATATTTGACAAGTTACCTTGGTATTAAGAGAGTCAGGTAATTAGTAGCCTTAGAGTGACGTTTCACCTGAGTTTTTACCAAGATAATACTCATTCTGTTAACCTTTTGTTCTTTATTGAGTGTTTACCCCTTGCTCTAACTTCAAAGTATACAAAGTATAGTGGGGTCTTTAAGTGCAGTTTGGTATTAGTTTGACTAGACCTCATTTTTAGAAGATACTAGTTTCTAAAGGGTCAAAAAAATGCCAAATGGTCATCTCTTTGATCCTATAGCCTGACCTCTGGTAACTTGCTGTAACACTAACATCAATCTACATAGATACTTCATTTTCTGTTATTTTGAAAAATAATTTGTAAAACTCTTGAGTACTTTTAATTTTGTCTTCTCAAATTTACCTAGATCTAAACATTGCTTAAGATAAAAAGCCACTAAAGTAGCCATTCATGTTTCCAGGGTCAGTTGAAGTTGGTAACCCAATAACTCATGGGAACCCTTTAGCAGATGTTAGATCAGCCATAGTCAAATGACAATGGAAAAAATACTTGAGTTCAGGATGAGGCTAAATTACAGTTTAAGGAATAATTAACATCACTTGCCCTTGAAAGTAATACTATGCTAGGGACTAGTGGTCATGACTACAGCTAATGAAATATGTATAGAATGCTTAGGGATTGAAAAAGTACCTTTCTCATAACAGGGACTTAATTTCTTCTTTCTTGAATGTCTAATTAACATAACTGTCCCTGTTTTGAGGCAATGAATCTAGACACCTGTCAAAATTGTTCAGAGTATTTCAGTTGTATGAAATTTCAAAACAAGATTACTCTAAATTTGTTATCATATTAATTTATATGTATAATGGAAGTTAATGTACCTGACTTGTGCATTAGGAGATACGAGTGCTCTTTACATCTTTAAATTTAGCATGCATATTAAAATACATAATATATTCTGCATGTCAAGGAGAACTAAAAATATTCTGTGTATAATCTTAAACATGAATATAATCTGACTAGATGAAATCAAAAGGTCTCTCTTATGAAGATCAAATACTGGGCTCATGATAAGGTATTTCAATTGGATGTAGTTTTTAAAAGTTGTGAGGCATATTTGTCTTGCTTTTGAACACTGGAACTGAAGTTTTAAAGATTCTCAAATCCATATGATCACAAGACAACTGCTAAAGGTATATATATATATGTATATATATATACACACACACATATATATATAACAACTAATATTCAATTGTTTCTGTATATTTAATGTATGAGGCAACTGTTTTGAAGGACTATCCTTAAGCATTAAAATTAGATATAAAATTTAAATCCTTCAAGAAAAATTATGGATCTTTAGAAGAAGAGCTCAGTATTTATTCTTTTTACAGCTTTTTACAAGTATTTACAGCTTTTGGGATGGAGATATTTTAGGATATATGTATTTCTAAAATTTAATAGTGTGCTACTTAATGTTGAAATGTTTTTCCCTTAAACAAGTGAAAAAGTCAGCCTCTTCCTCCATCCCTTTAAGTACAGATTAGGATGTTTGAATTGAAGATTGGAGAAATAAGCACCAGAAATGGAGTTGCTAATTCAAATACTGGTATTGCTGTTTCTTATATTAGTTTTAAAAGTAGAATTATAACATTTTGAAAATCTGTCCACTGATTTTTTCATAGTATAAATATGCATAATAAACAGTTAATATCTTGGGCCTAAAATTTGAGACAGTCAACTTAGTTTTATGTCATATGCTCTTAGTTCTTTGATCTTGAGAACTTAATTAGGCCAAAAAAAAAAAATTTCCCTTACAGGGCATTTGAAATTATTAAATATTTAGACAGCACCTTTCCCCTACTTCATTGCATTATGACTTTGTTTTTTAAGAGAAAATTATATTTCCATATTAGGTTATGAGTTTCTAATGTCATTAAAAAAAACTAACTGGGGGAAAATCTAATTGATGAATGGGTCACTTTAAAAATAATGATTTAGAGTCATAAAAACAATTTTTACTCCCTCTTTCCTTAGGGTCTAGTGACACAGAAATATAAGATGGTACCTTCAGAGTTATCCAGGGTTTCCTCTAAGTATTAACATGTCCCTCTGGCAAAGCTGTGGTAACTTGTCATGTAACTTTTATGTAGGTCATTATTTTGGGTTCTCAATTCCTTTATTTTTACCTTTAGTTTTGTATATTAGACAGTCTAAAGTTAAACATGGTAAGGTATAAAAGATCTTTGGTTTTCTGTTAGCATTTCTTCACTCATTTAGCTAAACTGAAGAGGTTGCCTGGAAGTGTGGTAAATTGGTACCACCCAGAGTCCTTGTTCTTCCTTGGTCCTTTTTGGAGCTTCAACTCATTATTTCTCCTTGTTCCCACCCAAAGTTAAATACCCAGGTTGGAGACAAGCATTTGATGACTGGGATATTTTGGTGAATTATTTTCAAATGAGTCATCTTATAATAAGCCAGCCTCTAAGGCCATAGCCTCAAAAGCAACATTGCCAGTGTACTGGTGGGTTTCCTTATATCTGAGCCAATTGGAGCAGTTACCAGCAGTGGACTCGAGAGTGGATCATGAATCTTGGTGTTTACAATTTTATACTACTGTGAACAGTGATTGTGTGTTACCAAGTAGACTAGGATGGTGGGGTTAAGGGGAAGCAGTGGAGTGTCTATTGCTCTTGTTTGTAAAGTTTATGCGAGGAACTTCCCCAGTGGTTAAAACTCCACCTTCTGATGTAGGGGGTGCCAAATTCAATGTCTGGTTGGGGCACTAAGATCTCACATGTGTGCAGAGTGCAGCTGAAAAAAATAAAAGAAACCAACTAGTAAATGGGTGTTACCCATCATCCCACCAATGTAAAGTTTATATGAAAATAAAATCAGGTATTTACTGACCATCTATTTAATGCTAATTAAGTTGTGGGGCTAAAACAAAAGCAGAATATATGTGGCATTCCCAGTCATATAGTGTTATTTAGCATTGCTTACCATCAGTGTTAGGAGGGGGAAAATACCAAACAATCTGCATATCAACTCAGTTGCAAGAAGAAATTACGAGACACATGGTTTGAAAAGTAAATGCAGAAATGAAGTTGAACGTGGACTTCCCCAGGTTGCTCAGTGGTTAAGAATCCACTTGTAAAAGCAGGAGAGAGGGGGTTCCATCCCCTGGAGAAGGAAATGGCTCCCTACGCCAGTATTCTTGCCTGGGAAATCCCATGGACGGAGGAGCATAATGGGTTACAGTCCATGGGGGGCTGCAAAAGAGTTGTACACAATTGAGAGACACTGTTGAATACCCATTGACACAAACCAAGGTTCTTTGCTTTCAGCCACACTAATTCTCAGTACTTTACTTCAGGGTGATGCTTTACATACATTGCTCCTTAAGAATCCTCAAACACCGATCATTTGGGTATCTTCAGACGACTTCAGACTTCCACATCTAGTTATGCTGCAGAACCCAGTTTCAAAAACCTTGATTTCCACGGTTGCGCCGCTCACGCCACGCCACCCCACTCGCCACCCCACCCCCCACCCCACCCCACTTAATTTAGTCCCAGTCTGGATTATTTTTTTTGTTTCTCCAACCTGGATTTAAACTTCATTTAGTGCTAGCAAACTTGGGAACAAAGGGAGCTTCCCTATGGAACTGAATCTAGTTTTTCTAATTAAAAACAAAGCCAGTGACGTGGTTGGCTTCTCGGTGGGAAGGCAAGAACTGACCCCTAAGGAAGAAACCCTCGGGCAGCTTCGCAATGAGACACCAGTGCGCCACCGCAGCCCAGGGTGTTGGCAGAGGCGGGAGCTACGCCCACCAGCCACCGCGGCGTAGGAAGCAGGGTCCCGCCCCCAGCCCCGGCCCCGCCCCCAGCCACGGTTTCCAGGCGACGCTCTGAAGCGGCCCGCTGGAGACCATGAGCACTGTCCCGGAGTTTTATTCGAGGCGGCGGCGGTGGGACTCGCACTCTGCCCAGTCGGATGTAAGTGCAGCTTCGGCCGACCCCCACCCCACGGCGGGTAGAAGGACAACCCCGCGGCCCCCGCCAACCTCCGGCGCCCGAAGGGGCTCGGTGGCTGGGCAGCGGCCTTGCCTTCCGCGCTCCCCCGGCCGGGCGCCGCCGTAGCCTGGGGCGAGCCGCACTCGAAGAGACCTGGGCAAAGTGGTCTACGAAAACCAGATGATGGAGGTGTGTTCAGCAAACGGTCAGAATTGAATTCCGGCTCCCCACGCTGATATCCAGATGTAGGGAAGTTCCACCTCACCACCTCTGATGGGTTGTCTGCGAAATAAGAAACCCTCGGAGGAAGCAGTCCTGCTCGGTCCGGCTGGGACCCCCGGAGAGGAAAGGCTCCGGGCTGGTAGCTACGCAGCCTTGGAGAGCGCGAACCTGTAGTACGCTCGCTTGCTTTTGAAGGCCTGGGTCAGGGTTACAACAGGTGCTTAACTTCTCTGAAAGATTGGGGCCGCCTTGGGCACCAGTTTATTGTGGTCTAAGTCCCAATTAATCGGTAAATAGGTATGGTGAGCCTTGAGGTGATGCAGGCTCTTAGCCTTCCGCTGTTCCTTCCCTTCCTTCCTTTCTCCCCTACTTTCCTCCCTTCCTTACTGTTTACTGAAACTACACCCCGAAATAATAAGATAAAATCCTGGCATCAAGTTAAAAAAAAAGTTTAAGGCTCTATAGCGTTAAAGAGCAAATAGAATTATTGTTAAAAGTTCATTATGACGTGTTGCTTTTAAATTGAACCTTTAATTATTTTTGCTGCAATCATTTCGTTTTACAGCAATTGGGATTGCGATTAGGTATGTGGTACTGGAAAGATGAAGCCAAAACACTTGAATTCAGAAGGTAAATTTTAACAATTTTATTATATTATAGCTTTTATGAAAATTACATGTGTTTGTGTAAAAAAAAATTCAAGCAATACAGAAGAGTACAAAGAATAAAATGAATATCTCCTAGAGATAACTATTTTGGCAGCCTTCCAGATATCACTTTCTGATGACGTTTATCAGCTGCTTCCTATGTACCAGAAACTGTGCTAATCAGTTTATTAACCCTTTGAAACAGCTGCATGTTAATCCACTTTTATATATGAAGAAACTGATGTCAAAGGGCTAAGAAGTTTGAGGAAAGCTAACTGACTTGGCCAGATCACACAACTCAGAGGTGACTAAGATGTTTTAAATCTAGGTCTACTTGGTTAACACTCTATATTATTAACTACTTTATAAAATTGCTTTTTGAGTTATAGAAATAGAGTTTTACATTAATGAGACCATGTTATACCTGCTGCAATAGACAGTAAATTTTACAAGGTAAAATTATTAGATTAGAAGAAAGAAAGTGAAAGTCACGTCCGACTCTTTGTGACCCAGGCCAGGATACTGGAGTGGGTAGCCTTTCCCTTCTCCAGGGGATCCTATCTTCCCAACCCAAGAATCAAACCCAGGTTTCCCGCATTGCAGGTGGATTCTTTACCAGCTGAGCCACAAGGGAAGCCCAAGAATACTGGAATGGGTAGCCTATCCCTTCTCCAGTGGATCTTCCCTACCCAGGAATCGAACCAGGTTCTCCTGCATTGCAGGCGGATTCTTTACCAACTGAGCTACTAGGGAAGATTAGAACTAGTTTTAATTCTCCACTGGGAAAATATTGACTCTATTAAAAGTGTTTTTGCTAAACTAACAAGACTAGCCACCATCTGCTATGCACCTGTTATGTCCCAGGCATTTGCATATTTTTCTGATTCATAAAACAGCCTTGAAAAGTGAGTGCTAATGTTTCCTCTCCACTTCATAGATAAAGAAACATGGCTCAGGGAGATTAAGCAATTAAGCCAAAGTTACATAGCCAGAACAGCAGAAATGACATTTCGAACCAAGATTTATCTGATGCCAAAGTCCTTTCCACTTTAAACAGTATCTCCCTCCAATAGACTGTAAGCCCTCAGTGGCAGGAGCTGTCTTAGTCATCTTCACATCCCTGAAGCCATCTCCAGAATTTCACAGAGTAGGCACTCACCAAATGTCTACTGAACAAGTGCATACTGTACTGAGGACATGGGGGCTGTGGGAGGGAATTTGGAGTGTCATATACCCAAATAATCTGCTTTGCAAAGTAACAACTTGATCTCAGGAGTATTCAAGTTCTATCACATCAATTTAAGACCTTGGAAATTTCTTCCATGGTTTTGCTCTCCCTCCACCTAGGGTAGGTAGACCACCTTTTACACCCACTAGCCAACAGGAGTTCACAGACATCTAGGTACTCTCAGATTCAGGTCAAGAGAAGATGACCCCTTTTCCTCTCCCCCACCTTGCAGTTCCTGGCATCTTTCCTGGATGAATGACACTGGGACTCTTACCCTTCAGAGAAGTAGTGCCCTATTCACAGGCAGAGTTTGTCTGACCTTTGCAGATTATACCCTGAGGAGGATAACTGTATCAGAATATAGCAGTATACCCATTATCTCCATGCATGAAATGACACAGTAATGGGCAGGGAAAGGGTAGTCATTATTTCTCAAGAAAAAGACCATGGAAAGCAGTTTGGAGGGAGACCTGGGTTCAAATCCTGGTTCTGCTACTAATTTGGTGGTCATAATTTGTCAAGTTACTTAGCCTTGTTAATTATAAGTTCCCTTATTCAGAAAATTAAATAATAATGCCTTCTGAGGAGTAAATGAGGGCATTGCATAGTTCATCAGCTTGCATGCCCATTTCTTTCTTATTTGTTAAAGAGGGAATACCTTGGAGACTTCCCTGGCTGTCCAGTGGTTAAGACTTCATCTTCCAATGCAGGAGCATGGGTTCAATCCTTGGTCAGGGAGCTAAGATACCACATGCCTTGGGGCCAAAAATCCAAACATAAAACAGAAGCAATATTGTAACAAATTCAATAAAGACTTTTAAAATGGTCACCATCAGAGTATCTTTTACAAAAAGGAATACCTTTATTCACAGGTGAGTTGGCCCACAAGACATGCATCTCTCTGACAGAGTGTCTGTAGTTCTATCGTTTCATGTTTCAGGTGCCTTCTACTTCCAGCTGAGAGAGAATCAGCCCCTGTCTGAGTCTTTGCTAAGGTCATGGACTCCCCTGAGGATGCACAGGAAACTATACCTTCAGAAGCCTTGGACTTATTTTTCACCATAGCCTAAGAAAAGACTCTAGTAACCCCTGAAGAGCTCTAACTGGTGTGGAAGCCAAGAGTGGTCCAACCCTCTGCATCTTAGTGATGAGTTCTAGGAGAAAATATGACTTTTTTCTCATTTGTTTCAGGGCAAAGGAAAATGGCATGATTGTTCTATAAATATCAGGAAAGCACATCAAGACAACATGGTCTAAATAGGTTGCCAGATTGAAGGGGGGACTATGAAGATTGGAAGAAAGTATGGATCTAGGTCAGACTGTGGTTTGGGAGCCAATCAGAGGTGCAATTTAAGGGACAGTTTTCAATTATTACTAGTGCTGCTGCTTAGTGATTCCAAAAGCACTGTGAGCATAGTCTGCTTTCAGAGCTATGGCAGGACACTCACAAGGAGGAATCCATCTCACCATCTGAACCAGAGGATGACTTTAGTCAAGTTAAAAACCACTCAGACAAGTGTGGGAAGGTGTTGTGTGTCCAGAGGTCATAAAAATAAAGATGAAGGTTTAGCAGTAAATGTCAGACTGTTGGCTAAGGGCGTGCACTGCCACAAGTTCCAGATGCTGAGACATGGTCAGTCTCTCTGAGCCTTAGTTCTCCATCAGTAAAATGACATCCATGTACTGGATGATTTTTTTGATGTCCTCTAACCCCAAATTCTATGGTCTTATGACTTTATAATTCTAAGTTCACTTGACTTAGTTCACAGACCTGAACTGTAAGATCCCAAATGTGTCCTTTTCCTTATCATAAGGTTCTCTCATCTCCAGTTTAACTCAGGCAAACTAATAGGGGAAGAAATGTTGAATTGTAGAGATGGATCTGAAACAAGGTTAGGAGGGAAGCAGTTTCATTTGATATTAACTGAGATTGGGTGTTTCTATATTCTCTCATCTTCTAGAGAAGAGAAACCATGGGAAGAGCTGGTGACCTGAAATTTCTTTAGCCTGGGGGGAGAGTTAACAGCCAATGGCTTATAAGTGCCCAAAACACTTTGATGGTCCAAGGGAAAACTGAAAACAGCTTTGTGTTCTTATACAGGGTGGTTATATTAATATTAATGCTGCACATTAGATATCCAGCAAGCAGAATGGACTTCACAGAGCTGTTAGAAAATGTCTGAATGTTTAGGGGAATTGACCATCTTGTTAAAGACTAAATGGTCTGTCAATAGAATGTATTGACCACACCACTTCCTCTATACCTCTATCAACATTTTTTAAGGTATGTGGGTTATATATCAGTACATTCTTTTTATTCTTGGCGGAGGAAATGGCAGTCTACTCCAGTATTCTTGCCTGGGAAATCCCATGGACAGAGGAGCCTAAAAGAAGGCTACAGTCCAAAGGTCACAAAGAGTCAGACATGACAGCATGCACGCGACACAAATTCTTGTTATTACAAAAAAAAAAAACAAACCTCAAATAATACAAAAGTATACAGCTCTCTTCATCACCACACCACCTCTCTGTCCTATCCAATCCCCATCTCTCTCTGGAGATAGCCACTATCACCATTTTGTATCCTTTCACTTCTTTTTTTCTCACCATTCCCTCAGTATTTCAGCACACCCTCCCCCTAAATACCCAATCCATGGAGACCAGTGATAAGAAGAGGACAAGAAAGAATGAAAAGTTCAGGAATCATCCACTAACCAACTTGGTGCCAATGTTCTGAAAAAAAAGAAAAAAGTCATTCCCTTGAGGTGACATATCTAAAAGTATATACATGCTTTTACATTCTAACCTAGTTTTCACTCTGAATATTGCCAGGATGTTGGCAAAAACTCCTGGAAGAAGAAAGTACCAAACTGATTAACTTTATTATTCCCATGGGAGGTATTTCTCTAAAATTATGACTGTGGGCAACCAATGCCAGAAAAAATGTAAAGGAAGTTGTTTCAAAACTTAACGTTGACAAGGAGATGATAAGAGTGTATGTTCATGCTTAGAGAATGATTAGTCTGGGGAAAAGTGCTGCTATGTACTGTATCTACACTTAAACTTAACAAAGAGACCTGTAACTGTGGGCAGAGATTAAGCTTCTAAGTCATGTTATCAGTGTGGCATTATTTCAGGCAGAAAAATAAACATCATAATCCACAATGGCTGCCAAACTAATGTATTTGGTAGACACCACAATTCTCTTAGAAAGTGCATTCTTTATAAGGCAGAAACTGCATCCTGCTGATCTTTAAAACACTTTTTTCTGTTTTCCTATTAAGCATTTCCTAATAATCCTAAGAGTCTGTGCATTGACTGTAATCAGACAATGGTTTTTTTTTTTAATTTATTTTTTTATTGAAGGATAATTGCTTTACAGAATTTTGTTGTTTTCTGTCAAACCTCAACATGAATCAGTCATAGGTATACATATACACCCCCCCACCTTTTGAACCTCCCTCCCATCTCCCACCGCATCCCACCCCTCTTGGTTGATACAGAGCCCCTGTTTGAGTTTCCTGAGCCACACAGCAAATTCCCTTTGGCTATCTATTTTACACATGGTAATGTAAGTTTCCATGTTACTCTTTCCATTCATCTCACCCTCTCCTCCCCTCTCCCCATGTCCATAAGTCTATTCTCTGTGTCTGTTTCTCCACTACTGCCCTGTAAATAAATTCTTCAGTACCATTTTTCTAGATTCCGTGTATGTGTGTTAGAATATGATAGTTATCTTTCTCTTTCTGACTCACTTCACTCTGTATAATAGGTTCTAGGTTCATCCACCTTATCAGAACTGACTCAAACGTGTTCTGTTTTATGGCTGAGTAATATTCCATTGTGTATATGTACCACAACTTCTTTATCCATTCATCTGTCGATGGACATCTAGGTTGCTTCCATGTTCTAACTATTGTAAATAGTGCTGCAATGAACAATGGGATACATGTGTCTTTTTCAATTTTGGTTTCCTCAGGGTATATACTTAGGAGTGGGATTGCTGAGTCATATGGTGATTTTATTCCTAGTTTTTTAAGGAATCTCCATACTGTCTTCCATAGTGGCTGTATCAATTTACATTCCCCCCAACAGTGCAAGAGTATTCCTTTTTCTCCACACCCTGTCCAGATGATGGCCATTCTGACCAGTGTGAGGTGATATCTCATTGTGGTTTTGATTTGCATTTCTCTGATTATGAGCAGTGTTGAGCATTTTTTCATGTCTTTGTTAGCCATCTGTATGTCTTTGGAGAAATGTCTGTTTAGGTCTTTCCCCCACTTTTTGATTGGGTTGTTTTTCTGGCATTGAGTTGTATGAGCTGCTTGTATATTTTGGAAATTAATCCTTTGTCAGTTGTTTCATTTGCTATTATTTTCTCCCATTCTGAGGGTTGTCTTTTCACCTTGCTTATAGTTTCCTTTGCTGTGCAAAAGCTTATAAGTTTAATCAGGTCCCACTTGTTTATTTTTGCTTTTATTTCCATTATTCTAGGGGGTGGGTCGTATTTCTATTCTAGGGGGTGGGTCATTATTCTAGGAGGTTGGTCATAGAGAATCTTGCTTTGATTTATGTCATCGAGTGTTCTGCCTATGTGTTCCTCTAAGAGTTTTATAGTTTCTAGTCTTACCTGTAGATCTTTAATCCATTTTGAGTTCATCTTTGTGTATGGTGTTAGGAAGTGTTCTAATTTCATTCTTTTACATGTGTGTTCAGTTTTCCCAGCACCATTTATTGAAGAGGCTGTCTTTACCCCATTGTATATTCTTGCCTCCTTTGTCAAAAATAAGGTACCCATAGGTGCATAGGTTTATTTCTGGGCTTTCTATCTTGTTCCTTTGGTCTGTATTTCTGTTTGTGTGCCAGTACCATACTGTCTTGATGACCGTAGCTTTGTGGTGTAACGTGAAGTCAGGAAAGTTGATTCTTCCAGCTCCATTCTTCTTTCTCAAGACTGCTTTGGCTATTTGGGGTCTTTTGTGTTTCCATATGAATTGTGAAACTTTTTGTTCTAGTTTTGTGAGAAATACCATTAGTAATTTGATAGGGATCACATTGAATCTATAGATTGCATTTGGTAGTATAGTCATTTTCACAATATTGATTCTTCCTACCCAGGAACATGGAATATCTCTCCATCTGTTTATGTCATCTTTGATTTCTTTCATCAGTGTCTTATAATTTTCTATGTACAATTCTTTTGTCTCCTTAGGTAAGTTTATTCCTAGATATTTAATTCTTTCTGTTGCAATGTTGAATAGGATTGATTTCCTAATTTCTCTTTCTGATTTTTCATTGTTAGTATATAGAAAATGCAAATGATTTCTGTGTATTGATTTTGTATCCTGCAACTTTGCTAAAATCACTGATTAGCTCAAGTAATTTTCTGATACTATCTTTAGGGTTTTCTATGTACAGTATCATGTCACCTGCAAACAGAGCTTTACTTCTTCTTTTCCAATCTGGATTCCTTTTATCTCTTTTTCTTCTCTGATTGCTGTAGCTAGGACTCCCAAAACTATGTTGAATAATAGTAGTGAAAGTGGACACCCTTGTCAGACAACACTTACTTTTGATATTACAGCAATGCCTGACACAGAGTATGGCCTCAGTATATATTTATTGTTGCTTAATTGTGGTCCATTGTTAGTTAGGCCCATTACTGCTCAATAATGGTTGTACAAAAACTAAAGAGTCTAAGAAACCCTGAGTTACGTAAAGGTCCTGAAACCTTCTTAGAGATAATCAAGCTTTTAGAAGAGTCCACAGCGATGACAACTGAGTCCTGCTCGGGAGGCAGGACTGCCTGGTGAGTAAGCACATGGCTCTGTAGCTAGAGAACTGGCTCCAGTTCTGGCTCTGGCACTTGCTAAGTGATCTTGGTCAGTTTACCTGATCTCTTTCTAAAATTCAGTCTTTCTCATAATGGACAAATTGTGACAGTAGTAATATTTTCCTCATAGAGTTGCTGTGAGGATTGAATGATATCATACTTCGAAGCACTTTGCACATAACAAGTACTCAGTAAATAAAAAAAAATCCTTCCAAATTGATCACAAGCCTTCTATTTCTTGTGAAGTTACAGCTGGATTTTCAGATGAAATGTTTTGTTTATGGTGATATTCTGGGGTCTAGTGATATGTAGATGCTGAATACAAAGTCTGATTTTTTCATTTTTTCCTCGGTGGTTGTTCCACATGTGAATACATGGATTAAGTGTGGATGTGCCTCCGATTCTCTCCAGGACACACAATACGTATCAGTCCTAAGGTTCCATGAGCCATGGCAATGCTCTGATTAGTTTCTCCCAAGAAAAGATGAAGTTCCTAATTTTCTCATTTCTATTACAGTTTTACACCTGCAGTAGAACTCAAGGAAAGAGGAAAGAAAGGCAAAGCAGTTCACTTTGTTGAAATTGATGGTCCAGCTTCAGACAGGTAGCTTAACTACCACCATGGCAGTGTTGCTAATAGTGCCTCTTAGCAGAATGGCTTAAGCCTCTACAAACTCTTAAGAAAATATCACTCCCATCATCTTAAGTTGAAATGTAAATACGCATCAAGGAAAGAACATGCCCTATTTCAGAATTATGATGGGAGTTAGTCATCCCAGTGTATCCTTGTGATAATTTGGCTACAAATGAATTTTCAGCTTCTTATACTTCTAAAAAGAATTGAAAAGGATAGATGTGCCAAAAATAGATGAGCTAAATGTTCTATTTTGGGTGAAATTGATATTTTCATTTTATGTCAGGCAGTATGCATTCCTCCTATCCCTAGCATAGTATATGCAATGTTTAATAAAATATATTCCAAAATGATCCTACATTAAATGAAACCCACGCATAACACTCAGGGTCTTCTTACTTTATAGTAAATACTTTCTGTGCCTCAGGATAGATTAAATACAACTAAAACCTTTCAAAGGACTACTAAAGGGCTTCCCTGGGGATTCAGTGGTAAAGACTCCACCTGCTGTGCAGGAGATTCGAGTTCCATCATCCCTGATCCGGGGAGATCCCACATGCTGTGGAGCAGCTAGGCCCATGTCCCACAGCTGTTGAGCCTGTGTTCTAGAGCCTGGGAGCCATATCTGCTGAGCCCATGTGCTGCAACTGCGGAAGTCCAGGTGCCCTAGAGCCTGTGGTCCCCAACAAAAGAAGCCCTGGCAATGGGAAACCTGCTCACCACAACTAAAGAGTAGCCCCTGCTTGTGCAACCAGAAAACCCCTTGCAGCAACAAGGACCCAGCATAGCCAAAAATTTAAAAAAAAAAAAATTTTTTTAAAGCACTACTAGAGACTGTCATGTCCCCTAACAGGTTGACAGATAAACGGTTTGCTCTAAGAGATGATAAGTCACCCAGAGGCTTGGAGAAACGGAGTCAGCAGGGCAACGTTACACTCCACGATGCTAAATGTGAGTAACTGTGTCATCACCCTTACATGTGTTCCCTGGTGTCAGCCTCTAAGGCAGCAGTTTGTTCCTCTTTCAACTGTCCATCTTCTCTCCCTTCAGTTGTGGCTTTGCTTTTACTACAAGATACTGAGATGCCGCGTATCTGTTCCTTTACAACATTTATGAGGTATGTAATGCTTGTGAGACATTTTAGATCTTTTATCTTTTATTTTGAAGTCATTCCATCTGATAAATGATGAAAAATCTGAGTTTAGGAGAAAGAGCTGGCTCTATGCTAGCCATCCTCTCAGGATTCTGTTTCAAAGACTGAGACCAAAGGGAGAAAAAGTCAGGTCACAGGAGCCCAAAATAAAGTCAAGGAGTATGGAGAGCATATTGTCAGAGTTCCAGCAAGTATGCACTGTGTGTATGTTAGTTAAAGGGTATGCTCACTTACTGAAGATCAGTGTTCTCCACTAGTTAAGTCTGGCAGCCCCAAGTGCTAGGTGTGTGACTCTGGCAGAGCTTCTTGTCCTTCCTAAGTGTCAGTTTCCTCAGATACAAGTTTGGAAGTCCTGGTGTCGCAGGTAGCTGTGCGTGGAAGGTGCTCCACGTGACAGCTGCACTTGCGACTGCTCAGTGGAAAATGGGTGTCCTGAACTGTGGGAGTGCCCTCAGATTACCTCAGCATTCAGTGAAGACCATTCATGGCAAACATCTGAGAGTCTCTGCCTGATGCTTTCTTTATTCTATGGCAGGAGCACCCTTGCCCCTCAGGGCAAGCTTGGGGCACTAGGGAGTCAGCGTCCCAGAAACAGCCTCCAGTCAGTGATGTGCTGGAGGGAAAGTTGGCAGATAAATAGCCCACCTTCCCCCTGTCAGGATAACTCTTGAGTTTTCTGCACTGTCTCCCAGAGTCCCCCATGGGACTGAACTCCACAGTGATAATGAACTTGTTAGCACCCCTTTTCTGTCTCACCTCTCCGCTGCCTTACTGATGTTTACTCTGGTCACTTCCAAGTAAACTACTTACTCTCATATCTGTTTCATGCACGTTTCTGAGAGAACCCAGCCTAGGACAGGTAATTATTAATATCGTGGAAAAAAAAGTCTGCACTGCTCATCTTCATCTTGCTCTCAAGGTATGGTTAAGGAAAGCATGCCACAGTAAACGTTTCCATCTGGGGCTAGAAAGGAAGCAGCAAAAATTTTGTAAGAATATTTGGAAAGAAAACAAAGGCTTTTGGTTTTAAAGCACATGATGTAGGACTGTAAATCAATGCAATCTTTTTGGAGAGCAAAACTTATATGAAACTTTAATGTACAGATATTCTGTGTCCTAGCCTTTTCACTTCTAGGAAGTTACTAAAAAATGTGGCTATGAGAATGATTACTGCAGCAATGTCTATAATATTTTTTAAAAACCCAAATATCCATCAGTATAGGATTAAATTATGAGCTACAGAATACTTTATCCAGCTGTTGAAAAAAATGAGAAAAATCTGTACATGGTATCATGGAAAAGAGGTCCATCCTACACAGATAAGTGACAGAAGCAAGTTTCAAAGACTTGTGTATACAGCATTGTCCCATTTGTTAGAAAAAAATTTAAGGCATATATTCATGCATATGTATGTGTGTTGGTAGGGAAGGACCTTATATGTGATTGTCTGTGCTCTAGAAAGGTTAGGATGGATTCATGCCAAACTCTTAACAGTGGATTCCTCTAAGGAGTAAGATGGTGACCTAAAGAGTGAGGGGAGAGCCTTTTTACCTCATACATTTGTGTACATTTTTTAAGCAATAAAGTTACCTATAGTATAAAAACTTTTAAAAAATGAAAACTAATTGATAAGCAAAATTGTAATTCAATTGTGACCTCCTAAAAAGTTTTGTTTATAAAAGTCAGATTTCTTATATCTTCAACAGTTATAGTAGATAGAATTTTAAATGTAAATTAATTGTGTGATGGGTATGCTGACATGTGTTTCTACTTCTTCTTGTGTTGTGTGCCTATGTATTTTTTTATGACTAGCTTCATGATTGAAATACATTGTCATTATTTTCTTTTAATCTCCTCATAGGAATAAGAATCTTGACAATTTCCTTATGGCATTGTTGTACTACTTATATTATTACTTGGAAAAAATCTCACAGGAAAAGAAACCCAAAAGCTATATGATGTAAGTAGAATTTTATAGTGCATTAAAAAAAATTGATTTATTTATTTCTGGCTGAGCCTCGGGGCTTCCAGGATGTTAGTTCCCCACCAGGGACTGAACCCAGGGCCCTGGCAGTGAAAGCACCAGTCCTAACCACTGGACCACCAGGAAATTCCCCATAGTGCACTTCAAAGCTTTATCACTGCCAGTATTAAAACTAACTTTTGTGTAGGCTACAGAGATGATGGAAATTGAGAAATCTTGGATTATTAAGATAAAATGTTATTTAGTATTTCTAAAATAAAAAATAAAATGTTTATTATTATTAAACATTTTATAGGGAGGAGTTCTCCAGTTTTTTTTTTTTTTTTGAGTTCTCCAGTTTTAATGCTCACTGAATAATTCAGATGGGTATTCTGTTAACTAAATATTCCAAATAATATAGACCAGCACTGCCCAATAGAAGAGTATGCTCAACTTTTGAGAGCTATGTATGTAATTGAAACTTTTCTGATAGCTATATTTTCAAATTGTAAAAAGATACAGGTGAAATTAATTTTAACAAGGTATTTTATTTAATCCAGTGACTCAAAAATATAATCATTCCAACTTGTAGTCAATGTTAGGAAGTTATTAATAAAATACTTTGCTTTTATTTAGCAAGTTTTTGAAATGAGGTCTATTTTATAATATTCCTCAATTCAGAGGAATTGAACAATGTGGATATAGATATTATTTCTGTTTTTCATGCTTACAAAGTTCTTGCTAAAGCATTTGTAAGCATCTAATTAAAAAAAACTAAGAATTAAAAAAAATTAACGGGTTTGACCCAAATGATTTTCTGCATTACAGAAGAAAACAAGATTTCTTAGGCTACATATGAAGAATTTAATCACTTTAGGTGGAGGTGGCTCAGAGCTATACAGGGCAAGAATCTGGGAACTCAGCGTCCCAAGCGGAACAATGCCTCTCAGGCATGGTGACCTTTGCAAGCCATGAAACTTTCCCAGTGCCCTCCCCAGTACATGTGGAACCAACCCAATGATTTAGCTCTTAGAAATGTTGGATAGGAGTCATCAGTTTGTTGCTGTGGAATGTTTTCAAAATGCAAAATCCTTGCACATAAACAAGCAGCCTAAAAAAAAAAAAAAACAAAAAAAAACAAGCAGCCTGAGAAACATTTTGTGGACAGATGAATGTATTGGGATAGCAGTTTTCTAAGGAACCAAATAAATAATTCAAACATTGCTGCTCCAGTAAAGCCATTATAATATGCAACATCCAGCAGAGCAGCCAGAGATTATGAAGTGTTTCTATGGTAGCAGAGGGGCTCAAGCTAGCCGTGGGCTCAGAAACTTTGAGGAGTCTTACTGTTTCCAAAGATGAAATTTATTAGACTTTGATAGCATATTAGCTTTTATTTTGTATGGTGTTTTCAAATTCTGTAGATTATTGCTACTCAAGTCAGAGACATTGTTTTGGTTCTTAAGCTATAAGAATAGATAAAAGAAAGGTTTCTTAGTTATTTTTGAAATGTACTAAAATTATAGAACCCAGTAATATTTGGTTGGGGGTTCCTTGGTGGCTCAGATGATAAAGAATCTGCCTGCAGTGCAGGAGACCTGGGTTCAATCCCTGGGTTGGGAAGATCCCCTGGAGAAGGGAATGGCTACACACTCTAGTATTGTTGCCTGAAGAATTCCATGGACAGAGTAGTCTGGGGGCTACAGTCCATGGGGTTGCAAAGAGTCAGACACAACTGAGCGACTAACACTCACCTTTTTTTTCAGTGATATTTGTATATTTTCATAGAATGAATCAGTTACAGAATGACTGAAAAATTCAAGCCTTAAAAGTAATGGTTCTGTGGTGTGATTCTAAAAAAGCATAACTTCATTTTCAAGTTTCCATTAGTTGATTGGTTTATTTATTAAAATAGAAACAAATTAAATTACATTGAGATATCTGGGCATAATTTAAAAATTAATTTCAGTCAAAATAATGAGGTCTAACAGAGAGATAATAGTTAGCACTCACTTTCTTTTTTTTATTTATTTATTTATTTTTTAATTAGTTGGAGGCTAATTACTTCACAAGCACTCACTTTCAGTTATTGTCCAGATTAGATAAGATAATACATTTTATCCTAACCTAGTGGTTGGCACTTGGAAGGAAAGCCTATAACCTGTGAGAGGTGAGTGGGAAGAGATATAGAAAGATGTCAAAGATACACTTAAGATGTCAAAGATACACTTTGATGATCTTAGATGACTAAAAGACCTCATTCCAGAAGAAGAAGCCTTATCCCCATTTTACCGATGATGAGGCTAAGGCTCAGAGAGTTTAAATAGCTGGCTGGAGGTTACCTGCCAAGTTAGTGGTGGAGCTGAGACCGGAACGCACGCCTCTGACTCCGCAGTCTGTCTGTCCCTCACTAGTCAGATTGGCTTTCTGTCGCTAAGGCTATCCATTTGTAATTAGAATTAGGACTTACAGCTTCCGAACAAAGGCTCAATTATGTATGCAGTTTTAAACATCATAAGTATTTTCAAGTTGTTACAAGCTTCAGAATTATAATTTTTAATGTTGGCATAACGTTCCATCAAGCCACTGTATGTTAGTGACTTATAGAGCTGCCTGTTAAGAAGCAATGTAGTGTAGTGATAACGGCACAGACTTTGGTGCCTGGCTTAAATCCCACAGGGACTCATATGTTAGATCCTTGTCAAGTCCTTAAACAGTAACTGGCTGTGTTACTCCAGCCTGTATTACTATTCCTATTATCCCTCCATTTTATATATTTTTGGAGTCTCCAGTTTTTCTGATAGACATAAATAATTGCATTGATATCTTCATATGTTACATTTCTCCCCTAACTTTGGATGATTTTTTAAAAAGAAATTTCCAGGAGAGATTGTTGGATCAAAACTTATGACTAATTGTGTGGCACTTGAAATTATTACCAAAATTTTTTTCCAGAGGATTATACCTGGGTTTGTTTTAAATGCTAGGCTCTACCCAGACTTAATGGAACCAAAATCTGAAAGAGGAGTTGACATTGGAAATTTGGACTTCTAGCAAATACCCCAGGTGAAATTTTTTACACTATTAAGACTTGAGAACCATTTGCCCAAACATTTCAAACCATTTCTTCATTGTTGTTTGGTTTGCTTTGTTTTCAGCAGCGAAAGGAGAGCTTAACTATTGGCAGATCTGGCAAAGTAGAGGTAAAGGCTGAAGGTGGTGCTTCTGAAGGAAACAGGGAGGCAGGAAACAGTGATGGTCACTGGGGTGCTCGTGGGAGCGTGTGTGTTGGGTTATATGATATTTGGGCATTTAAAGTTGGAACCCACTTTTATCTTTTGCAGAAGCTCATGTTATTCTTATGACTCACAGGCCTTCTCACCATGTGTGATAAAGTTTTGTGCTTAGAAACCTCTATGTTCTCCTTAAACCCACTCCCTTTCCCCACAGCTTATCCTCCTGTGGTTAGTCTAGTGGTTAACAACAGAAGGGCCAGTATGCTGTTCCTGTTGTTTAAAGTGCATTTCATCTGGTTTAAATCTTTCTGAAAACAAAAGGGCAGGAAACAAGATAGTGACACTTCATTTTTCAATAGCAACCACTGGAATATATTGTCGGCAATATTGTTTCCTACTGTATTGTACTGCAAAGCTTCTAAAATTAGGCTTCAGACATGCTATAACCTAAAAACAGATTGTCTTTTAGAAAGTACATTTGCAATTCAATTGGATGGGGCTGTGTTTTACTGGGAAGCAGGAAGGTGATTGTAATTGATGCCAGAGTTCCCAGAGTAGTTCCTCACTAGTGCCTTTTTAGCAAATAAAGAACTGAGGGTGGACAAATGTTGAGTAGTTCAAACATTGAGCCCCCAAACGTAGTAGGAACGTCAGAAAACCCATAGGCAGCTAAGGTGGGAAAGTCTCCATGGCTGTTATAGCGAAACAGCAGGAAAGTGGGCTACTCACTGCCTCAGAAACTAGGATAGGGAATTTGTTACTTGAGCTGTTCTCAATTAGGACTGTCTGTGTATAAAATTAAGGGTACATCAGTTCAGTTCAGTCTCTCAGCCGTGTCCGACTCTTTGAGACCCCATGGACTGAAGCACACCAGGCCTCCCTGTCCATCACCAACTCCTGGAGTTTACTCAAACTCATATCTATTGAGTCCGTGATGCCATCCAATCATCTCATCCTCAGCCCCTTTTCCTCCCGCCCTCAATCTTTCATAGCATCAGAATCTTTTCAAATTAGTCAGCTCTTTGCATCAGGTGGCCAAAGTATTGGAGTTCAATCCTTCCAACGAACACTCAGGACTCTCAAGAGTACATAGCACAGTATATAAAGAATCTTTAAAAAATGAATACTCAGGACTTCCCTGGTGGTACACTGGATAGGAACCCCCCTGTCACTGCAGAGGACACAGGTTTGATCCCTCATCTGGGAAGATCGCTCAGGCTGCAGAGCAACTAAGCCCATGAGCCACAACTACTGAGCCGACGCTATAGAGCCTGTGCCCCGCAACAAGAGAACCCAATGTAATGAGAAGCCCTCACACTGCAATGGAAGAGTAACCCTTTGCGACTAGGGAAAGCCCGTGTTCAGGACCGAAAACTCAGCACAACCAAAAATAAATAAATTAATAATATTCGGCATAAACTGGAGATGCTGATTACAATGATAAATGTCAAGGACTTGGAGGACCTTCCTCTGCCCCAGCTCAAATAAAAAAAAAGAAACGATAAGTGAAATGTGTTGACTCACTTCTGTTTCTTTCAAACTAGTTTATACTTCTGACTTTTCACTAGTTGATAAAGACATTTACCAAATTAATCCAGATTATTGTTTTTCTTTTCAGGGGGCCTTGTAGAGAAAAAAGAAATTAATCCAGATTTTTGTTTTTCTTTTCAGAGGCCTTGTAGAGAAAAAAGAAATGGAAATGATTATCAGTAAGTTAGAAGCAGCACAGAAATACTTGGCACAGAAATACTGTGTCCTCGTCCTGGGCTTGGGAATGCCTGATAAGCATCACATGAGCTGCGGAAAGTAAGCACCCATTTAGATCTTCACTTGTGTGTATATCCACATCCTTACGACCCTTAACTTTGACTTTTGGTGCCCTTGAGAAAGGCTTATTCTTTGTTGTACAGAATAAGTGGGCTCAACTGAGACTGTCCCAAACTCACGTAATGTAGTGTTGGGGAGAGAAGTGAGTCCAGGAAGAACCCCAGAATCTCAGCTGATTTTTTTTTTCTTTCTTTCAATTAAAGTTGATTTACAATGCTGTGTTAGTTTCTAGTGTGACAGGTATTTTAACAACCTGCTACCACTTGGGTTTAAGTTTCTTTCAGATTGAATAGGATTGAAACATATACATTACCATATGTAAAATAGATAGCTAGTAGGAAGTTGCAGTATACACAGGGAGCTCAGCCTGGTGCTCTGATGACCTAGAGGGGTGGGATGAGGAGGGACGTTCAAGAGAGAGGGGACATATGTTTACTTACTTCTGATTCACGTTGTTGTATGGCAGAAACCAACACAATATTATCAAGCAATTATCTTCCAAATAAAAGAGTAAGAACAGTAAAAGTAAAAAAATTCTCTCAAATTATATCAGCTCAATGAAATCTTGCTTTCCTGTTGCCAGACAAGGGCTACTTGGCTGCCTTGGGTAAGAAGCCGAGTGATGGGCCAGTGTTGAAGTGGGTATTGGGTGTGTCCTCTGCCCTTCTGCTGCTTGTTTTTTAGAAACAGTTGTGGGTATGAGTAAGGTAGGAGTAGTAAAATGACCCCATTTGTGGAAGGATATTTTTTACCTTAGGAATGACAGTTTATAATAACTAATATAATTAAAATTTTAAACTGTCATATCACAGGAAAGTTGGGGATCACAGGAGAGAAAATTCCAATCCTTAACCCAAAATCTCCCTCTCTGAGTACTAATTTCACAATAGGCTCAAGACCCGTCTCTGGTCATGGTCAAACTTTTAAATTTTTTTTTAAACTTTATTGGCAAAGAACCCAATACATAATTTCTCTTGTCTCCACATTCCCCCACATTTTTCAAAATACAAATATTTGTATTGTATATACTTTTTTGTGTTCCACATTTTTTCTGTGAGCCTTATTCTAGTATTCTGCTTATATAATTTCACCTACTACTTTGAATAGCGCTGTGGTTATTCTGTCATATAATGTACCAGTTTGCTTAACCATTCCTCTTATGTACGCTTGTGTAGTTTCAGTTTTTATGCTTTCTGTTTTAACATTGAATATCTTTATATAAGTAACTTTGTTCATTTGCGCTGTTTTTTTGTTGTTGTTATTCAGTCACTGAGTCATGTCTGACTCTTTGCCATCTCATGGATTGTAGCACGCCAGGTTTCTCTGCCCTCCACTATCTCCCAGAGTTTGGTCAAATTCATGTCCATTGAGTCAGTGATGCCATCTAACCATCTCATTCTCTGCTGCCCCCTTCTCCTTTTGCCTTCAATCTTTCCCAGCATCAGGATTTTTTCCAGTGAGTCAGCTCTTCACATCAGGTGGTCAAAGTATTCTAGCTTCAGCTTCAGCAAGTCCTTCCAATGAATATTCAGGGTTGGTTTTCTTTAGGATTGACTGGTTTGATCTCCTTGCTGTCCAAGGGACCCTCCACAGTGTTCTCCAGCACCACAGTTCAAAAACATCAGTTCTTCAGCACTCAGCTTTTTTTATGGTCCAACTCTCACATCGGTGCATGACTACTGGAAAAACCATAGCTTTGACTATGTGGACCTTTGTCAGCAAAGTGATTTCTCTGCTTTTTAATATGCTGTCTAGATTTATCAGGAATAAAGTGGCTAGGCCAAAGTAGAAACTCAGTTGTGGCTGTCTGGTGGTGAAAGTAAAGTCCAATGCTGTAAAGAACAATATTCCATAGGAACTGGAATTGGAGTTGAAAGGAAAAATATAACAAATCTAGACAGCTTCCTAGTATCTTTTCCTCTTCTTTAAAGGACACTAATCCCATTATGGGGCCACATCCTCTTGACCTCATCTAAACTCAGTTATCCCCCAAAGGCCCCAATTCCAATTATCATCACTTTGGAAAGGTTTTAAGGGCTTCAACATATGAATTAGGGTGGGGGAAAGACACATTCCATCTATAACAGGGTTAAAAGAACACTCTAAAAAACATTTTTAAGTACATTTTTATTACATTGTATTTTTTTATACAAACTTTTAAAAGAACTCATGTTTATAAGTGATTGCCTCAGTACATTACCTAGAGATGTTGGTCTTTCTGCCATTGTGGGCCATGTCACCTGCTTTGGAGAATAATCAGTTTTTTAGCTCACTACCCCCATTCACGTAACAAATTTTATATAGGCCAAATTGCTGAACAATGGATATTGAGTAAAACAGATTATAACATGACTTTACCAGAAAAAGTTGTTAATCGGCCATGGGTGTTGATTATATCCTTGCATGAAGTTTGTATTGCTCTTTTTGGTTGTTTTTATTTAGAGAAGATAAGGACAATGTTTTTGCCAGTTATGAGTTATGAACTGATTTTAACATTATTTAACTTCTTCCTGTTGTGAACAAGCTTCTATTTTGTGTATTTTCTGACTTTTTTTTCTAATGTATGCATACTTAATGTTGGACTAGAAGACCTTATGCTGTTTATCTCTGGAGATAAAGATTTCAGTAGAACCAGTAATTTAGCGGCTGTTAATTTAGTGCTTTCATGATTTTTGAGAAGTAGGAGGACATGTCTTTCTGTTCTAAATACATCTGTGAAATCCTGATATTACAAAAGCTTCAGCAAAATTTTGATGAACTTGTTGAGTAAAAGTGCTGTGTTTTCCGGGATAGATGAGAAAACCTCCAAATGGCACAAGCCCATGGAACTGGATTTGATCTTTGGTTATGGCCAATTCTGGCTCCAACCCCACCTCTACACTAGAAGACATACCCTCCTCCTCTGCGCTCAGGGCACGTGTCATCTGACTGGCGGTGGGGATGGGAATGGGGACAAAGAGGTTTCTTTGAAGCTCAGGTGCTTAAGTCATCTTTAAGTCCTTCTTCCCAACCCTTACCTTCAGTCACTTGCACCAAGGCCTCTTTTCCCTCCCCCAAGCACATGCCTTTGAAATTTCTCTTCCCTTGTACAGAGCAGGCCTTGACCATCTTTTAAACCTAAGGCTGCAGGGGTCCTAGTGGGAACACAGTTTTTTTTTCTCTCCCTAGCCCAGAACCCCATGGCTCTAGGCTTTACACACCTTCAGGAATGACTGAAAATATGATTTGGTTTAGAGCTAAGAGTCTCATTTAGCATGAAGGAAAAAGAAACCACATAACAGACCATGACAGTCTCTGAGTTTACCAACAGCCTGGCTTCCCCCTCTTTCCTTTGGATTTCACCCTCACGGGTAAATGTAAGCCCTCTTTGTTGACCAGCATGGCAGCCACTTACCGCCTGTGGCTACTGAGTGCTTGGGATGTGGCTGATCCACATTAATATGTGCTATAAGTATAAAATATGCACTGTACAAACAGTTTAAAAGTGAATAAAATAGCTCACTGATAACTTAAAATATTGATTATATATTGAAATGATAATATTTGGGGGTAAAATAAGTATATTATTAAAATTAATATCACCTGTTTCTTTTTACTGTGACTCCTAGAAGGTTTTAAGTCACATTTGTGGGTTGTATTATATTTCTTCTGGATTACGCTCTTATCAACCTGTGTCTGTTTTGTTTCTGACTCTTTTTGTATCCAATAGCCATAACCACTGTTTGAGATTTTTTTTTTCTTTATTTTAAAGTCAGTCTCTAGTTCTTTATTTCCATTCCTGCTAACACCTTGTGTTACCTCTTCACCACTGTTTCCCTCTTCTCACCTCCTGGACATACACTTTACCAGATATATTTGGAAGAATACATTTCCTCGCTGGCTTGTTTATCCTGAATTTATACTCATTATGTATATCTTGAATTTCTATTAATTTATTTTAGCTTTTTCTATGAGTCCCACTTTATTTTTTTTAATAAAGTGTAGTTAATTTACAATGTTGTGTTAATTTCTGCTGTACAAAGTGATTCAGTCACATAAACATCATTTTTCATGTTCTTTTCCATTATGGTTTATCACAGGATATATTGATTAACCAAACACTAGGGGTTTTGAGCTGGGTAACCTCGGAAGTTGAAGAAGACGACATTGGCACTCATTCACAGTGCCTTTTTGATAGCGTTTATGTGAGTAAATAGTTATGAGATCATTGGTAATAATCTGCAAAGAGCCCTTTTGAAGATAAAGGATTGCCTAGATCACTGAAATATTGAACTTCCCTTTTAACCTATAGTTGTGATTTGTTTTATTTCAGGGGAAAAATATCAGATACACAAAAAGACTGGAAATTCTTTGAGGTGAGTTACTTACCTTTGGGGACTCTGCTCTTTGACATGAAACATGAAGTATAGCAATAACCAATAGTTACTTTTCAGGCACATATTTTTAGTAAATATCTTCTAAAAAGGATCCTAATAAGCTGTGTGCCATTCCTTAAATCTTTGGTCTGATTTTCCTCCTGCAAAAGTGAGTACGTGTATAAGTTCCCACAGCTCTTCAGGCATGTGGAGAGAGTGGGTCATCTTGGTTTGCGTCTCCTTAGCGGTGTTCCATAGACAGGAGTTTCCCATGTCATTTTTCATGTCATTGCTGTGGACTGTGATTCTTGTCTGTCTTCTGTCGTAGTCCTTTTATACATTCTGTACATATGTAGCCTGGATTGTCTTCCGACGTCAACACTTCACAGAGATTGAGGAAGAAATAGGAAGGCTCTTTCGTTCCAACATGTTCAACATTCCTCGAAGGAAGCGCGAGGATGAAGAGTCAGGAGGGGAAAAGAAGCGCATGACTTTTGTACAATTCAGGTATGACCTTTTGACTCTCCTAAGTTCAAGGACGTTGCTAGAAAACAGGATGATGTGACCTAAATGTCATCCCTGCTTCTCCCTGCCAGGAGAATGATGGCAAAACGCCCAGCGATTAAAAAAGCCATTCACATGCGCTCTCCAGTCATGTCCACTCTGCTGCCCTCTCTCAGAGAAAAAGCTCAGAATGTCTCTGAGAAAAAGTACCGTCAAATAGGCACGAAATTCCCAGCCCAGATGCAAGAGCCCAGGGAAACTCTGGACTCTTTGCACATGCCAATGTAAGTGGCCCCAGGGGAGAGGAAGGAGAGACGGAGAGTTGTGTGTGGCTTCCTAGTTGGGACCCAGGAGGGGCAGGGGCTCAGACACAGTGCTTCTGCCAGAAAGTTGAAAAAAGGTGGAAACACAGTCTTCCCACCATCCCTGGCTCCTGTCCACCTGTTTTCTTTCCAGATCAGCTCTTGGTATCCGCATCTAGGCTAGAAAAAACTAGAAAGTTATACTAGACTTCAAACAGTTTTAATTTGGTGAAGTGAGTAGCAGACTTTGTAAGACTGAGGTTTTCCCATTAGAAGAGTAATCTTTGGGAAATGTGGTACAAAATCTTGCTCGGTGTCAAGTTTTTGGACCCATATTTAAGACTACAGTGGTGGTTCATAGAAATAGGGAAAGCTTAAAAAAAGTAATAGGTGCATAAATCTGTGTGGGGGGGTGTGTGTGTGTGTGTATCAGTCTTAGCTTTATACACATACAAAGCACCACCTTAGTTGTGCCTTAGTCTTTGACCTCAGCAAAGATTCATCTATACCAATAATTCTTTCCACAGAGTTGGCATCTTGGGGGAGCCTCGATGTCAGTTCAACCCCCATACCCTTATCCCCCTTGATCCAGAAGAAAGCATGAAGTCTGGGAAATCGTCTTCCCTGATAGAAAGAAATAACTTGAGGATTCAGGATACACTGGACTTAGTCATGAGAACACTGTCCTCTCAAACAACATTCCCTAAATAATCTATACATTCCACTTCTGTAGTTAATTCTTATATTTGAAGTAAACTACTTTGACTTAATCACTTATATAAGACTAATGTTTATTATTAAACTTTAAATCTTATCCAAATTATTTTGCTAACAGTTCAACAGTAGACTAAAGAATTCTAGGAAGCTTTTGAAAAGCTCATTTTTCTATATTTAATAGTTTGTTTTGTTAATTATTTACTTTCTTGGCTTTACCATGACTATTTAGAGTAATGTATTAGGACATTTGCCTTTTTATACTGCTCAATGAACAATGCAAAGAAGTAGAAGAAAACAATAAAATGGGAAAGACTAGAGATCTCTAAGAAAATTGGAGCTATCAAAGGAACATTTCATGCAAGGATGGGCATGATGAAGGACAAAAATGGTAAAGACTTAACAGAGGTAGAAGAGGTTAAGGAGAGGTGGCAGGAATACACAGAAGAACTGTACAAAAAAGGTATTGATGACCCAGATAACCATGATGGTGTGGTCACTCACCTAGAGCCAGACATCCTGGTGTATGAAGTCAAGTGGGCCTTAGGAAGCATTACTACCAATAAAGCTAGTGGAAGTGATGGAATTCCAGCTGAGCTATTTAAAATCCTAAAACATGCTGTTAAAGTGCTGCACTCAATATTTCAGCAAATTTAGAAAACTCAGCAGTGGCCACAGGACTGGAAAATGTCAGTTTCCTTCCCAGTTCCAAAGAAGGGCAGTGTTAAAAAATGTTCAGAAGTGAAAGTTGCTTAGTCATGTCCAACTCTTTGTGACCCCATGGACTATAGCCCGCCAGGCTCCCCGTCCAGGGAATTTTCCAGGCAAGAATGCTGGAGTGACTTGCCATTCCCTTTTTCAGGGGATCTTCCCAACCTGGGGATCGAACCTGGGTCTTCTACATTGGAGGCAGATTCTTTACCATCTGAGCCACCACACCACCAGACAACTGGGCTCACTTCCTATGCTAGTAAAGTGAAAGAAAGTAAAAGTCACTCAGTCATGTCCAACTCTTTGCCACCCCGTGAACTGTACAGTACATGGAATTTTCCAGGCCAGATTACTGGAGTGGGTAGCCTTTCCCTTCTCCAGGGAATCTTCCTAACCCGGGTATTAAACGCAGGTCTCCTGCATTGCAGGCGGATTCTTTACCAGCTGAGCCAACAAGGGAAGTCCAAGAATACTGGAGTGGGTAGCCTATCCCTTCTCCAGGGGATCTTCCTGACCCAGGAATTGAACTGGGGTCTCCTGCATTGGAGGAGGATTCTTTACCAACTGAACTACCAGGGAAGCCCCATGCTGGTAAGCTTATGTTCAACATCCTTCAAGCTAGGCTTCAGCAGTACTTGGATGGAGAACTTCCAAATGTACAAGCTGGGTTTAGAAAAGGCAGAGGAACCAGAGATCAAATTGCCAACATTCGTTGGATCATAGAGAAAGCAAGGGAATTCCCCAAAAACATTTACTTCTGCTTCATTGACTACACGAAAGCCTTTGACTGTATGGTTCACAGCAAAGTGTGGGAGGTTTTTAAAGAGTAGGAATACCAGATCATTTTGACCTGGCTCCTGAGAAATGTGTATGCAGGTCAAGAAGCAACAGTTAGAACCTTACATGGGATAACAGACTGGTGCAAAATTAGGAAAGGAGTAAGACAAGGCTGAATATTGTCACTCTGTTTATTTAACTTATATGCTGAGTACATCATGCAAAATATTGGGCTGGATGAGTTACAAGCTGGAATCAAGATTGCTGGGAGAAATGTCAACAACCTCAGATATGCAGATGATACCACTCTAATGGCAGAAAAGGGTACTGAAGAGCCTTTTGATGAGGGTAAAGGAGGAGAGTGAAAAAGCTGGCTTAAAACTCAACATAAAAAAAACAAAGATCATGGCATCTGGTCCCATCACTTCATGGCAAGTAGAGGGAAAAGAGTGGAAGTAGTGACAGATTTTTTCCTTCTTGGGCTCCAAAATCACAGGCTGGTGACTGCAGCCATGAAATTAAAAGACCCTTGCTTCTTGGAAAGAAGGCTATGACAAACATAGATAGTGTATTAAAAAGCAAAGGAAAAGAAAAAAAGCAAAGACATCACTTTGTCAACAAAGGTCCATATAGTCAAAGCTTTGGTCTTTGTAGTAGTTATGTAAGGATGTAAGAGTTGGATCATAAAGAAGGCTGAGCACTTTAAGAGAATTGATGCTTTTGAACTGTGATGCTGGAGAAGACTCTTGAGAGTCCTTTGGACAGCAAGGAGATCAAACCAGTGAATCCTGAAGAAAATCAACCCCAAATATTCATTGGAAGGACTGATGCAGAAACTCCAATACTTTGGCCACCTGATGTCAAGAGCCAATTCACTGGAAAAGTCCCTGATTCTGGGAAAGATTGAAGGTAAAGTAGAAGAGGGAGACAGAGGATGAGATGCTTATATAGCATCACCGATGCAATGGACATGAACTTGGGTAAACTCTGGGAGATGGTGAGGGACAGGGAGGCCTGGTGTGCTGCAGTCTCAAAGAGTAAGACATAACAGAAGAACATTCTGTTTCTTCATTTTTGAGTTCCTTTTTGTTTTATGAGAGAGAGTAATTGGTACATCTGAAAACAAAATATCATAAAAAGGCAAAATAAAATTTTTTTAACATTAAATCTCTTTCTATGGCTGTATTATTATTGGCATTGGGATATAAAGTACATCTGACTCATTTAAAGGCCTTTTAGCATGTACATTTCATTCATTTTTTTCATTTGTTTATTTAAAAAAACTTATGTTTCTAGCCCTTGCTCTATCCACAGCCTTGTGCTGGTTTATGTAAGGAAAAAAGATCATCAAAACGGAGACCATATCCTCTGGTCTGAGTAGTCAAGAGAGGATCAGTAAAACATATGCCTGCTAGTGATACAACACTGAATGAGTTAGACCTTCAAAGAGAGAAATCCAAGTGCCCTTTGAGGACAGATCAATAGATCGCTACAGCCCTCACTTCCAGGGGAATCGGGCTTCCCTCATAGCTTAGTCGGTAAAGAATCCACCTGCAATGCAGGAGACCTGGGTTTGATCCCTGGGTTGGGAAGATCCCCTGGAGAAGGGAAAGGCTACCCTCTCTGGTATTCTAGCCTGGAGAATTCCATGGACTCTATAGTCCATGGGGTGGCAAAGAGTCGGACACAACTGAGCGACTTTCACTCGCACTTGTCACTTTTCCAGGGGAATCAGGAGCGTTCAGATTTTGAAATTGGTGTTGTGGGGACTGGGTGGCACTAAACAGGAGCCTCCAGTCGAGAAAGACAGTGTGTAGAGGCACAGAGATGAAAAGGTATGTCCTGTGACCGAGGAAGGCAAGAGTCCTGTGTGTACAGGGGGAGGGCGTGCGAGGCGGAGAGGAAGAAGAGCGGGCTGCAAAGGGGAGCCTAGCCCTGCATGCCCTTGCAGGGAGCCAGCTGGAGGAAGCTGTTTTTTGACTGCTGATTGTATACAGTATTATCCTTTAAAAAGTCTTGTAGGAGTTTCACCAACTAAAACAACTGGTGTATTTACCTTCCTGTGGCCATGGGTTTATCCTCAAATTTCAAAAATCCTCCTTTTTGCATTTAGCTAAAGGTTCCCCAGATTTAATATCAAGAACAGAGGAATAGCAGCTCCAGCCTGTTGATCATGCAGGGCATCTTCTGTACAACACACAGCCTGGCTTCACTGTCATCCCTTATGTTCCAGGTCAACTCCTGTTACTCATGTTAAAATTGCAGCATTTTTCTCAAATAAAGATCCTGGGGGGAAAAGGCGGGGAGAAAAGGAAAAAATCTTGAACTATGAACTAACCCCTGTGGAACTTTTTATTTGCTTAGGGAATTTGGTTATAATGCACTCTGTCATAACAAATTTTTATCTAGAACATGTTGACATGGTTTTATTTTTGTGGGGTTTTTTTTTATATTTAAAAAAGTAAATTCTGGGAATTTTGAGACTTTTATTACTGTCTTTACTAAGGCACTGGGCTTTTTTTTTTTCCTCCTGCCTTCTTTCTGACCTGTGAGGCTTTATTGTCCTTTATTTATTAATTCCTTCAATTTTTTATTCATTTTTTTCATTAACTCTGTGCTAGGTACCATGTTTGGTGCGGGGAATTCAGTATAGAAAAGATACAGGTAGTTCTGACTTGACAGTCTTGGGGAAGAAGCTCAGTCTTGGGGAGGAATTCAGGTAACTGATTGCAGTGGTGGGGAATGCTGCAAAAGAGAGGTCATCTGCTTCCAGCATGACTCAAGTGGTTGTTGGCAGGACTGAGTTCCTGGCATGCTGTTGGCCCAAGGCCTTCCTCTGTCCTTTTCCACGAAAGTCCCTCCAAAAAGAGCTTACAACATGCCAGCTGACTTTATCATCGTGAACAAGTGAGACAGGATATGCAAGCAAGAGTGAAGTTGGGTCCCTACTTTATATTGTATGTAAAATTTGACTCAAGTAAACCGTAAGCCTAAATATAAGGGCTAAAACTAGAGAACTCTTAAAATGTAGGAGTAATTTTCCTGATCTTGGGCTAGGTAATGGTTTCTTAAATGTGAATAATATCAAAAGCATAAGCAGCCAGAGAAAAATTGATCAATTGGACGTCATCAAAATTAATAACTTTTGTGCTTCAAAGAAAAAATTAGGGGGAGTTACCTGTTGGTCTGGTGGCCGAGACTCGGCACTCTCAGTGCAAAAGACCTGAGTTCAATCCCTGGTTGGGAAACTAGATCCCACACACTCCTACTAAGACCCAGCGAAGCCAAATAAAAATAATAAAATAGAAAGAAAGAAAATTAGGGTAATGATTGTACCACAATTTGTGAATATACTAAGAAAATGGAATTGTACACTTTAATGATGAATTCATGGCATATGAATTATATTTTAATAAAGCTGTTAGCAATTGATATATAATTCAGTATATACATTGTTTGTTTTTATCAATAAAGCTGTCATAGAGAAAAATGTGAAAACACAATCCACAGAATGGGAGGAGATATTTGTAACTCCTATATATGATAAGGGTCTAGTATTAAGAATACATAATAAACTCCTACAATTTGACAATAAAAAGTAATCCAATTTAAAACTTGGCAAACAAACAAACAAAAAAACAAACTTGGCAAAAGGTTTGAATAGACATTACTCCAGAGAAGATGTACAAATGGCTACTAAGCACATGAGAAAGCATTCAACATTTTTAGTTGTTAAATCAAACCCACAGTGAAATCTCACTTCACACCCACTAGGATAGCTATGAGCAAAAAGCTAGAGAAGAGCAAGTGTTGATAAGGATGTGGAGGAATCAGAACCTTCACATCATTCCTGATGGGAATGTAAAATGTTGCAACCATTTAAGAAAACTTTCAGTTCCTCAAAAAGTTAAGCATATACCACACGACCTAGCATTCCACTCTTAGGTATATACCCAAGAGAATCGAAAACATATGTTTACATCAAAACTGGTCCACAAATATTCAAAGACAAAGACATCATTCATAATAGACAAGTGGAACAAACCAAATGATCAGCAATTGATGAATGAATAAACGAAAATATGGTATATCCATGCAATGAAATATTATATCGTCATAAAAAGGAATGGTGTACTAATTCTTGCTACAAGGTGAATGAAACTTGAAAAGTGAAAGAAGTGAAAGAAGCCAGAAGTGAAAGAAGCCAGACAGAAAAGGCAACATATTCTGTGATTACAATTGTATGAAACGTCCAGAATAGGGAAATCCATAAAGACAAGGTACGTTAGTGGTTGCCAGACACTAAGGAGAGGAGGAAATGGGGATTGACTGCTAGCAGGATTTCTTTTTGGGGTGATGTAAATGCCTTGGAATTAGATAGTGCTAATTTTACACAACTTTGTCAATAGATTATCCCTGATAAAAGAGTGAATTTTATGGTATGTGAATTATATCCTAATTAAAACAAGGGAAGTCTGAGAAATTGCCATGTGATGACTAAGTCTAATCTAGTATCCTGGATAGGATATGCAGAAACTAAGGAAATCCTAATGAAGTATGGGTTATAGTTCATTACAATGTAGCAGTATTGGTTCCTTAGTGTACCATGGACTTTCCAGGTGGCTTGGTGGTAAAGAATCTGCCTGCCAATGCAGGAGATGTGGGTTCCATCCCTGGGTCAGAAGATCGCCTGGAGAAGGAAATGGCAATCCAATCCAGTATTCTTGCCTGGGAAATCCCATGGACAGAGGAGTTTGGTGCACTACAGTCCATGGGGTTGCAAAATAGTTGGACACAACTTAGCGACCAAGCAACGGTAATAACGAATGTACCATACTAATATAAAATGTTAATAATCAGAAACTGGATGTAGGGATACAGGAATTTTCAATATATCTTTGCAACTTTCTTTAAAACTGTTCTAAAATTAAAAAACTTTAAAAAAAATGTTCAGCAGATATTTATGTCAAATCTGATGTGTGGGCATAGAGCTGGACCACATATGGTCTTTATTCAGGTTGCTTTCTGGACAAAAGTGGAAGGATAAGATAAGCACATGTACAGAAAGGAGTCTAGAAGTCAGAAATCAAGAAACACAATGCAATAGGTCTTAAAGGAGAGAGCCTCTCAGGTCAGGAGATTGGGAGATGAGCATAGAGCATTGGTCTTGCAGCACATTTTCCAAACCCCTGGAAGATATGACAGGTCTGGAGAGGCAGAGATGGGGTGGGAGTATCAGGGGCTATTTCCTGGGTTTCTAATAGGGTTCAGACCCAAAAACCAGGTGGCAATGGGGCTTGTGCAGTTAAGCTGGGCTGTGGGCTTGGTTAGGGAAGCAGGGAAGACTTCGTGAAGCAAAGATCATGTTATTTCTTAACCTTTTCCAAGGGCTGCAAAATGTTTTCTATTGTCTTTGTTCTCAGGCTGACCCCTGCAGGCTCCTGTAACATTTGAACTGTCACCCTCTTCTAGGATTCAGCCGGGTCAACCATGTCAGCATTTCCATTCTTACCTCTGTTTGAGCTTCAGTTCCATCATAGATACAAATCACCCCACTTAGAACTTGACATATGGCATTCTGGTCTCTAGCTAATTTTTTTTTTGGCTGCACTACAAGGCTTAGAGGATCTCAGTTCCCTGACCAGGGATTGAACCTGGGCCCAGAATCCTAATCACTAGGCCACCAGAGTGTGCATGCTAAGTTGCTCAGTCAGGTCCGACTCTTTGCAACCCCATGGATTGTAGCCCGCCAGGCTTCTCTGTCCATAGATTGTCCTGGCAAGAATACTGGAGTGGGTTGCCATGCCCTCCTCCAGGGAATCTTCCTGACCCAAAGATCAAACCCATGTCTCTTATATCTCCTGCATTGGCAGGCGGGTTCTTTATCACTAATGCCATCAGAGAACTCTAGCTAATTTTTTTTTACCAAGAAAGAAAAATAAATGTGCCTCCTCCAGGACCATTGCCCTTCAGCTCTCCTCCCTCTGAGCAAGTTTCAGGTTGCAGAAAGCAAGCGGTTTCAGGGCACCAAGAGCACAGGGTGAACTATGCCCTTGTTTTTGCAGGATGTCTCCAGAGCAGTCTGTGTCTGGCAGTGGGTTTGCTGTTCTCTGCCTGGAGTTTCTGTCTGTGGGCAGGGCCTGAGGCAGTCTAGGTGGGGGAGCCATGCCAAGTGGCTTGATGTCCTGCACCACTGGTTTTGTACCTTGGCCCCCCTCATCCTCTTTGTACAGAAGTGTTTGATCTCATTTCCCTTACTTCTCCTGTCTCTAAGCCAGAGGCCTGGGCAGAGCAATAGGAGAAAGCCCTGGGGCCCAAGAGCTCAGGTCACTCTGAAACCCTGCACGAAGATGGCCACCCACACCTGGTACCTTTGCAGGGAACACCTGTCCCACCCCAACTCGCCAGTGTCAGAACACTGGAGCTATTTAGAATCAAAGTCTATTTGTAGTTGCCCCATATCAACCTGTACTTCTAGGAATGATTTTTAATGCTACCATCTGCCTAATTTACATAATTAATCCTTGTTCAATGCAAAAAAAAAAAAAAGAACCTTAGAAAACACAAAGAAAAAAAATGCCCATAATCTCATCACTCAGGATAACTCATTGTTAATGTTTAGGTAAATCTCCTTTCAATCATTTGTGTGCATGTATGTACAAACAAAAATGAGGTCGTGCTGTGTACCCTTGTCTGCAACCTCCCTCCTACACAAAGTGATACATCTCAAACATTCTCCTGTGTCAGCCAGTACCCATCTAAAACATTTTAATTATTTACTTTTAAAATATTTCATGTGGAACCTAGTTCCCTGAGCAGGCATCGAACCTGGGCCTCCTGCACTGGGAGCATGGAGTCTTAGCCACTGGGCCACCAGGGAAGTCCCCTTAAAACATGATTTTAATTACCCTGTGGTATTCTATGTTAGGGCTTCCCTGGTGGCTCAGTGGTAAAGAATTTGCCTACCAATGCAGAAGATGCGGGTTCAATCCCTAGGTTAGGAAGATCCCTTGGAGAAGGAAATGGCAACCCACTCCAGTATTCTTGCCTGGAAAATCTCATGGACAGCGGAGCCTGGTGGGCTACAGTCCATGGGGTGGAAAAAGAGTTGGACACAACTTAGTGACTAAACAACAACGATCTATGGTATGAATAGGTCACTATGTCCTTGCCCAATCCCCTACTTTCTTGTACACATACTGCTTTTTTCCTTAGGATAAAGGCCTGTGAATGACATTGCTGCATCAAAGATCACACACCTTCTTGAGAACTTATGATTGCCAAACTCCCTCCCCAAGGCCATCCCAAAAGCATGCTACCTCCGTCTGGTATGAGAATACTCACCCCTCACCTGGGCATTACCATTCCTTTGAATCCTTGCCAATTCTATGGTAGTGAAAAATGGAATCATATGTTTGTTCTAATTTACATTTTTCATTAACAGTAAGGATGAATAGTTCTTCATACTGGTCATTTGTGCTTCCCCTTTTCTGATTTACCGCAGAAATAATTTGATGTATGAGTTTCTTGGAGTAGATGCATTGCCCAATCCAAGAAACTATGTTCTAGTGTCACAGATAATAAAAATAACAGTACCTTATCATAAATTCTAGATCAAAGCGAATGGTCTCTAGGTGTTTGTTCTTAGTTGATAAAATCTATTTGTCCGTCTTTTAACTCAGAATCTCAGAATGCTTTCCAGATCCCAGTTAAACCTGTTAAAACGCTTTCTAAGGTACTTATGATAGGAGTTCCATCTGCCTCAGTAACTTCTGACCCACCAGCCTGGTGTGCTGCTATGCTGTGCGTGCTGAGTCGTGCCCAACTCTGCGACCCCATGGACTGCAGCCTACCAGGCCCCTCTGTCCATGGGATTTCCCAGGCAAGAACACTGGAGCAGGTTGCCAATTCCTTCTCCAGGGGCTCTATCCCACCCAAGATGGAACCCACATCTCCTATGTTGGCAGGCAGATTCTTTACCACTGAGTCTCCTGGGAAGCTCCCCAGTCTGGTAGTGATAGGAGAAAAACAATATGAACACAAGAACCTGATCGTTAACCCATTCATATCCTTTGCTTATTTTTCTATTAATGGACTTTGTCTTTCTTTGATTGATTTGTCATTCCTTGAAGAAATTGCAAAAGTTCCTTTGAGGAAAACAGGTCACAAAAAGCTGAAGATAGTAAAATCCCATGTGTGTAAAAACCGCATATCATTATATATGTTGAAAGTCTGGAAGTAAAGAACTAAATTACTAACAGCGATTCTCTCTGAGAAGTAGGATTATGCATGACTTTTCTTGAAACATGTATTTTCTGGGTTTTTTTAACAATAGATTTTTTTTTTCCCCAAAGGTGTCCCTGATTTCTTGCAGCGTGTTGACATCTACCCCATCCAGCACAGTACAGTGCAGAGTGCTCTGGAGTGTCTAGAGCATAAGTTATGAATAGGTAATCAGTCACAAAAGGAGAAGACAAATGACCAGTGTGATGGGGTATTCATTCTCAGTACTGATTGGAAGTATAAATTAGAACGTATGATTCCGTTTTCACTTCTAGAATTGACAAAGAGTCCGAGAAGTGATAATGTTTAATCTTGGCAAGTGGGTGGGGAAGTAGGCATTCTCATACACTGATGGGAGAGTATACTCTCGTATGAGCCTTCGGAAGAAAATTTGGCAGTAATAGATTACCTTTTGAGTATATTTGGGTATTTTGTGTATGCATTTACGGCTGGTTCAGGTATCTGGCTCCTTCATGTCAACTTGTGATGGTGTTGTCCATCACTGATTTAAAACTCATTTAAAGTGTGAGGACTTCCCTAGTGGTCCAGTGGTTAAGATTTTGCCTTCCAGTGAAGGAGGTGAGGGTTTGATCCCTGGTTTGGGAGCTAAGATCCCACAGGCTTCTTGGCAAAAAAAACCCAAAAATTAAAGAGAAACAATATTGTAACAAATTCAATAAAGACTTAAAGAGTCACTTCCAAACAATAAATAAATGAATAAATAAAAGCTTATTGAAGGGTGAAACTGTCTTTCCATGCAGCCCTGTGACCAGAGAAACACTTCAGAAGTGCTTTTGAGGATGGCTCAGAGGTTAAAGTGTCTGCCTGGAATGCAGGAGACCTGGGTTCAATCCCTGAGTTGGGAAGATCCCCTGGAGAAGGAAATGGCAACCCACTCCAGTATTCTTGCCTGGAAAATCCAGGAGGATTCAATTGGAGGGAGGAGCCTGGTAGGCTACAGTCATGGGGTCGCAAAGAGTCGGACACAACTGAGCGACTTCACTTTATGATAGTGATAAAGAACTTTTCTTGAGTTTACAGACAGTCATCAGTCATTTACTAATAGTCTTCTCAGGGCTCAATGCCTTGCAAGGTTTACCAGGGACTCAAGTATAGGGTAAACTTCTTGTCCTCAGAGCTGACCTACAGAGTCAGGATGAAGCTTAATAGCAGCCGCAGGGAACGTGCAGATAGGGCAAAACTGTGACCTGGAGACTACAGGCTCAGTAATGGGTCAGCTAAGAATTATCTGTGCAGAAACAGTGAGGATCCTGGAGAGGTGTGGAAACTTCTCACGTCCACTGGTCTCTCTACCTCCTCCTGCACCAACGCTTTTATGAACATTCTTAGCAAGCAGCGTGGCTAGTGCATTTGAATTTGCCTCTTTTCCAATACTTGGGCCACCTGATGTGAAGAATTGACTCCTTAGAAAAGACCCTGATGCTGGGAAAGATTGGAGGCAGGAGGAGAAGGGGACGACAGAAGATAAGATCATTGGATGGCATCATTGACTCAATGGACGTGAGTTTGAGCAAGCTCTGGGAGTTGGTGATGGACAGGGAAGCCTACAGTCCATGTGGTCCCCCATGAATTGCAGCATGCCAGGCCTTCCTGTCCATCACCAACTCCTGGAGTTTATCCAAACTCATGTCCATTGAGTCGGTGATGCCATCCAGCCATCTTATCCTCTGTCGACTCCTTCTCCTCCTGCCCCCAATCCCTCCCAGCATCAGGGTCTTTTCCAATGAGTCAGCTCTTCGCATGAGGTGGCCAAAGTATTGGAGTTTCAGCTTCAGCATCAGTCCTTCCAGTGAACACCCAGGACTGATCTCCTTTAGGATGGACTGGTTGGATCTCCTTGCAGTCCAAGGGACTCTCAAGAGTCTTCTCCAACACCACAGTTCAAAAGCATCAGTTCTTCAGTGCTCAGCTTTCTTCACAGTCCAACTCTCACAACCATACATGACCACTGTAAAATAGATGGATCTTTGTTGGCAAAGTAATGTGTCTGCTTTTTAATATGCTCTCTAAGTTGGTCGTAACTTTCCTTCCACGGAGTAAGTGTCTTTTAATTTGATGGTTAGAATTTTACCATCTTGCAAAACCTTAATGGAATAACGAGTCCCTGCAATGATTATCACAAGTGATTAACATCACGAGAGACATCTGGTCCTCAGATGCCCAGATGGGAAGATACAACACCACCTATGAGGTGTTCCTTCCAAAAAACAAAACCCAAAGCTGATTGAGCCTCTAAATCTAACATTTGATTTATAGGAAATTCAAGGGAGGAGAAATATGCTAAATAATATGACAGAGTTTACATCAGAAAAATTTAAAATGCAGGAAACTCAACAGAAAAAAAATACCCTTCTTTTTTTTAATCTTTATTTTGTATTGGGGTGTAGCCGATTGTGCGAGTTCCTGGGTGGGAAAGGTACCCTGGAGGAGGGCATGGCAACCTACTCCAGTATTCTTGCCTGGAGAATCCCATGGACAGAGGAGTCTGGCAGGCTGCAGTCCATGTGGTCGCACAGAGTCGGACATGAAGCGACTTAGCACGCATGCAAGCACATAGCCAATTAACAAACAATATTGTGATAGTTTCTGGTGAATAGCGAAGAGACTCAGCCATACATACATGAAAAATAATCTCTTCTTTTTTTTTTGTTTTTGTTTTTGTTTTTTTTAACCTCTTCTTCATAAATGAAAAGGGGAATAAAGGACGGAGAGAGAAACTTTAGGTTAAAAAAAGAGACTTAGAAGACATCTAAGGTCCTTGCTTGGATCCTGATTTGAATAAGCTAATTAGTTTAAGATATAAATACTATATAATGTGTTGTACATATGTATATGTACAAGGGAAATTTACTACTAAGGAAATATTTGTTATTGAAGAATATTTGGTAAATTTGTTTTGGTGTTATTGTTTTCTAACACTCCATCCATTTTTAGAGGCATGAACTTAAAGATTTATAGAAGGGGAAAAAAAGGCAGGCAGTGGAAAGGAAGATGAGAAAAAAATGAGTAGCTATCAACTCTCCGTATGTGATTGCAGGTTGATTTTTATACCATCTTCCCCAGTCCTGTTACTTTACAATGAGTGCGGACCAAACCATGCGTGAGTGTGTTAAACCAACACAGTGCATTAAAGCAAAACATACCCTCCAGAAAAAGAAAGCAGTAACAAAAAGCAGTGAATCGATGACATGCTCGCAGAGCTAGGATCAACCTGAGACCCTGCCAGCAGCAGGGCAGTGGGTTTAGAGCATACTTCCTCCTTCAGGGCCGTGCGTTCTTCCGTGTGACTTCTCTGAGCCCACTGACTCTGGATGAACGTGCAGCTTCCTCCCCACACGCTGCTGCTTTACTGGGGGGTAATGATCTCCTCCCCCACACGCAGCCTTTTCCCTTCACGCACGTGCCTCACCGTGGCTGATAATCACACGCTGATGCAGACATACAAGGCACAAATGGAGCGTTTGCTTGAGGACTGAAGAGTCTTGTGTCACTGCGCACAGAGAAGAAACGAGGAGGAGCCCTAAATGTCATTGCACACTACCCACTAACATGCACGCATTAAAGAACATAGTGGGTGGGTTTTTAGAGCTGGAGAAAATTTTTCCATTATTTCTCACAGCGAACCAGGAAGAATGGGGGTTACACTGCTGCCTTTTCAAGCCAGGATCCTGAGTTACAGAGGTGGTGTTACCCTTTAAGAATCATCAATTTGTCTTACTAAAGCCTTGCTTTTATTTTGTTGCATTTATTTATTGTTAGTCACTCAAGTCATGTCTGCCTGTAGCCCTCCAGGCTCCTCTGTCCATGGGGTTCCCCAGTTAAGAATAATGGAGTGGGTTGACATTCCCGTCTCCAGGGGATCTTCCCGACCCAGGGATCGAACCCACGTCTCCTGCATCACAGGCAGATTCTTTACCATCTGAGCCATCAGGGAAGCCCAACTCATTGCTTAATTATTTCACAAATATTTGTTGTGTACCTCTGCATGAAGCCCTGAAGATACTTCTATGACAAGGCAGACATAGCCTGTGGCCTTCCACATAGCTGGAGCCCCTTTCTGATAGGGGGTGGATTGAGAAGGAGTTAGCAGGGAGCAGACAGTTTGTGCTCTGTGGGTTGTGGCAAGATGTTGGGACTTTATCTAATTGGGATAGGGATCAGATGGAGAATTTTAGGCAAAAGAGTAATATGATCCCATTTCATTTGAAAGGATTGCTGTGGCCACGGTATGGAAAACAGGGCTGGGGTGGAGGATGGAGAGTGAAGGCTGGGAGGCCTGTTAGAGGCTACAGAGGTGGCCCAGGAGAGGGAAGATGGCCTAGTGAACTAGGGATGGGTTCCGGATAAGGAAGGGTTGACAGGATTTGCTGGTGGATTGGATGTTGAGGATGAGAAAAGTGAAAGCAAAGAAACCTCTAAACTCTTTGGCCTGAGGAATTGGGTGATTGGTGCTTCCACAAGGGACAGTGTGTGAGGAATAGGTTGAGGGCGAAAATCTTGAATTCTATTTGGGAATGTTAAATTTGAGATGTCAGCCAGCCACCCATGCAGAGATGAGTTGGCCTTTGGATGTAGAGATCAGGTGTTCTGGGGAGAGCTGGGGATACAGATTTGCAGGTAACTGGCCATGGGCCTGGGTAAGATGACCTAAGGAGAATGAAGCTGGAGAAGACAAAGGACCAGCTTAGATCACTCTCCAGCTGAGAGGGGATGGAAGAGGAGGAAGCAACATGCAGTAAACCCTTCCATGCTCCAAAAACAAAACTCAACTTCAGAATGTGCCACCAGCCAGTAAGGCAAGAGGAAAAGTCATGGAAGACCAGAGGAAAAAATGTGACATGCTGCGGAGGGAATTAGTAAGAGGACAAGAGAGAGGTGACCATCAGATTTGGGGGCGTGGAGGACAACTGTGCAAACTTTAAGGTGTGGAGCCCCCTTGAAATGGGCTGAGGTGAGAAAGTGGATAGTGGATACTAAGACCATGGACAATGGAAGGTTTGCTGTGAAGGGGAGGAAAGAAATGCGGCAGTATACCTGGGGAGAGGTAGGATCAAGGGGGTGCAGTTTTATTGTTGGATTGTCTTGGATTTTGGCTTTATAGAGACAGGAGATGGGCTGGGGGTGGGAGATGGAGAATGGAGTCTGGAATGTGTCTGTACACTGATACAGATGATCCGGTAGAGGAAGGGGATGTTTGTAGGAGCTGAGACCTTGAGGGCTGGGATGTGAAGCACAGGTTGGGGGTTGCCCTAACTAGGAAAGGCACCTGGAGTCACAGGACGGAAATCAGAGGGTGTGACACTCTTTCCCCAAGTTCTTTTGATTACCTTAGATGCCCAGAGGCCCCTTCTGTGTGTACTACTTGAGCAAGGTGCAGTCTCTGAATTTTCAGTAGACTTACTTAGCAAAAGTACTTAGCCAAAGAAGTGCATTCTAAATGGTGGACTTTCAGACACTGCAGGAAGGAAATACATCCCTGGGCTGGGAAGTGTCTTTTTGGTTTCCCTGAAGCCAAACTTTTTGGGTGGTCATCTACTCCACTTCTGTGTAAGACCAGCTGGGAAAGTTGTATCATTTTTTTCCTCTAAGATTCATTAACCAAGTCATGGACCATCAAGGATTAAAAAATTAACGGCACCTGAGCTCTGAGTCAGCTTCAATTCTGTAGATGTTTTTTTGTGCCCTGTATGTTCTATTTTAAGATTAAGTTCATTTCTTTTCTAGAATTGACTGCCAGGGAAAAGACAGTCTCTTCTAAAATTTTTCTGTGATTTTTTTCATCACAGAACAAGACTATTTAACTTATCATGGTTTCCTCTTTATCTTTTGCTTCAAGGAAGCACAGAAATAAATTTACTGCTTAATCATAAGAACTTAGAGCCCCAGTCTCTCAGATTTTTTTTTCTATCTTCCCGATTTTGTGTTGCTTATATCTTTTTTTGTTGTTGTTCCTTTTTAAAATTAAATTTTAAAATTTTGAAATTTTTTGGCAGATTTACATGAATTTGTAAGAAATAGTACAGAGGGATCCTGTGAACCCTTTACCCAGTTTTCTCAGTGGTAACATCTTGCACAATTACAGTACAGTTTCACAACCAGGATATTGATATCGATCCAGACAAGATACAAAGCATTCCATTCCTCATATTGCCCATTTATCGCCACATACCTCTTCTGTCTCCACCCTCAGCCTCTGACAACCATTAATCTGTCCTCCAGTTCTATAATTCTGTCATTTCAAGAATATTATAAACATGGAATCATACAGTAGCTAACTTTTGGGCATTGGTTTTTTTCACTCAACATAATTTCTGGGAATTCATCCAGGATGTTGCATGTATCAATAATTCATTCTTTGAAGCACTATTTACAATATCCAAGGCATGGATAGATGAATGGATAAAGAAGATGTGATATATACAATAGAATATTACTTGGACATAAAAAGAATAATGCCTTTTGCAGCAACATGGATGGACCTAGAGTTTATCATACAAAGTGAAGTAAGTCAGACAAAGACAAATAGCATATGATATCACTTATATGTGGAATCTAAAAAAATGATACAGATGAGCTTTTAAAAAACACACTATTTACAAAACAGAAAATAAATTTATGGTTATCAAAGAGGAAAGGTGGGAGAGAAGGATAAATTAGGAGTTTGGATTAACATATATACATTACTATATATAAAATAAATAATAAGAACCCACTGTATAGCACAGGGAACTCAGCTCAAGGTTCTGTAATAACCTATATGGGAAAGAATCTGAAAAAATTAGATATATGCAAATATATAACTGAATCACTTTGCTGTACACCTAAAACCAACACAACATTGAAATCAACTATACTCCAATATAAAATAAAAATTAAGAAAACTAGTTTGTTCCTTTTTATTGCTGAGTTGTATCCTGTGATGTGAATGTACCACAACTTGTTTAGTTTACCCTTCTAAGGACATATGAGTTGTTTCCAGCTTGGAGTTATTACAGATAAAGCTGCTATCAACATTTATGTACAAGTTTTTGTTTGAACATAAATTTTCATTTCTCTGAGCTTATATATTTTATAATTAATTTTATCAGATCTTTTTCTGTGAGTGGATAGTATACAATCATAAGTAAACAAAAGACCATCCACTAATTTTGTATCATGATTGTTGTTATCATGTTATTATCCTTCATCTTCCAACTCTTCTCCTGGCCTGGAAAAAAGCAGATGAAACTTGGAAGAATTACATAGGGTGTTTGCAGGTCCAGTGGAGACTGAATTCTGATATGTGTTCTCTACTTCTGGCTTTTTGTGGCTACTATGAAAACCACTGTGTGGTTCTTCAGGTAGGGTTTATTCCTTCTTCCTCTCTCCAGAATCCTGGTCAACATGAACTGTATTTGGTTTTGAGTTGCTTGCTTAGGAAAAGCTCAGAGGTATGGCTGGATATTCCTTCATGTGTGTAGGCAATTGAAACAGAAGTCCTAAAAGATGCAGGTACAACTGACTCCTAAATTCACTTCATCTGGACTCTTATATTTGAAATTAAGATAACAACTACATGGCACCATGGTTTTATGCAAATCTCTGCTAAAAAGAATGCTCACTTTAGAGAAAGAGGCAGAAATGAATCCACCACAAAACCCAAGCCATGTGTTTTTGTTGAAGCCATGTTCAACCAACCATAATGGAGGAATGAAGGGTAAAAATTGTTTTCTGAGGCTCTAAGGTGACACAGATAGCCAGGTACAGTTCTTACCCTCTCTGCCTATATTAGTCTAATACCTGGCAATTAAATTCTATTTGCTCTTTTATTTCACTCAGCATTTTGTTCACTTTGTGTCAGGGACTGAAGTGGGGACTGGAAATTGGGAGATTAATAAGATGCTCTTCCTATGCTCATGGGGATCACAGTCCAGTGAGAGGGAAATGTGATGTCAAAAGATGATGTGTGAAGTGCTATCCCAAAGTCTGCAAGTGGTGTGGTGCCAGCAGCAGTGACCAGGGGTGGTGGCAGCAGGGGCTCACTGGACTGGTTCAGCAGTGTAGTCTTGTCTGTGGTTATCGCAGGTGGCCCATTCTTTAATTCTTGATATTTTCTGAGCCTTCTTGGTGATTTTACCTAATATGCTCCTAGTAAGTTCTCTTTCTACTTAGATCAGTGGGTGTTGATTGATAGACTGCTTATTTCAGGTTATTAGGAATCCCTCCAGGATTGTTTTATGAATGAAAATGTGAGACCAAGCCTCATCCAGTTGTGAAAATGATGAAATACTTCTGTGACAGTTGGTATTGATAAATAAGCACTGCTCCCAGCCCCCCTGAGATGCCAGGCTTCCAGATCCCTCCCCTGGGACCCTCTCTTCTTCCCTACAATCCATCATCTCACTGGTTACACTGGGAACAGGTGCTCTGGTACTACACGTATTTCTGATTAACAGGTACCTCTGGTGATGCATCTAAATGTACACAGTATACATTGTAAGTGTATGTATATAAGTATATATAAATATCAAAAATTTAGGACAAATTCATGTCAAATCGGAACTTACTTCACATTCTGTGTGGCTAATGTAAGATCTTTTTGCATATGTACATGTAGATTTATTCCCTTTTCAAATGACTGCTTCATTACATTAACTATAAATGATTTAAGCAGTTTGGGGAGGTTTTAAAAAATAGAGATGTCCTTCCCCCATATCTCAATACCACCTGCAAAAGTGTGGACAAGATGACAGAGTAAGTGAACCCGGAGCTCATTTATTTCCACATTCACACCAAAATTATAGCTCTTTATAGAGCAACTGTCAATGAGAACAACCCGAAGATTATCAGAGAAGATCTTCTACAGCTAAAAATATAAAGGAGACACAAGGAGATGGGTAGGAGAGGTGGAGTCAGGGTATAGTCAAGACCCACATCCGCAGGTAGGCGACTCACGAATGAGAGGATGATCACAGTTGTGGAGGTTCTTCCCAAGAGGTAAAGGGTCCAAGCCCTGCTTTGGGTGCCCACCAGAAGGCCCTGCCCTGGGCGAATGAGCACTCAGAACATTTAGCTTTAAGCCAGTGGGGCTTACTTTCAGGAGATCATTAGGACTGTGGGAAACAGACTCCACTCTTAAAGGGCACATACAAAATCTCACACTCTGGGACCCAGGGAAGAAGCGGGAATTTGAAAGGAGCCTGGGTCAACTCACCTGCTGACCTTGGAGAGCCTTCCAAAGAGACAAGAGACAAGTGGGGCGCCCCCTGGGGACACACGCACTGGTGGCAGTCTATTTTGGGAGCTCATCTGTCTCAAGGATGCTGGTGCTGGCAACTGACATTTTGGAATCCTCCCTCTTGAGCCCAGGACTTAGACCTGCCCAGTACCAGTCCTGGGAGGCCCCAAGCCAAGCAGCTAGCTGGACTGGGACACAGCCCCACCCATAGGAGGTCAACTGCCCCAGGCTCTTCTGAGCCCCCAGCCACCCTGAGACCCACCCTGCCTGCCACTGGGCTTAGGAGCACTGGGACAAAGGCTCACCCATCAGTGGGCAGAGGGCAGGGGGTACCAGCCCTGGGACTCCCCAAGCCTCAGCCGTGCCCACCAGCAGTCCGACATCAGCTCTAGGATTCCCAAGGCCCCACACCCAGAGATCCTGGGACCCAGCTCTACCCACTAGAGGGCTAGCACTAGCCCTGGGACCCCCGCCCTGCGGCCAGCCGTCCAGATCTGACCCCACCTACCAGCAGGCCAGCAGTAGCTCTGGGACCTTGAGTCCCACAACCAGAGACCCTGAGATTTTGTATGATGACTCATGGTAACTAGACTGCTCTAGGTGGTTATTTTTTGTTTATTTTATCATTTTGAAATATATAGAAATATCAAATCAATATGTTGTACACCAGGAACTAACATAGTGTTGTAGGTCAAGTATATTGTACTTCAAAAATGAATAAACAAACTCATCAAAAAGAAGATCTGATTTGTGGTTACCAAGGGCAGAAGAGAGGGCTGGGTTGGGTGGGTGGAGCGGGGAGCTAGATGAAGGTAGTCAAAAGTTACAAACTTCAGTTTACAAGATAAATAAGTACGAGGAATGTAATGTATGACCTGATAAATGTAATTAACACTGCTGTATGTTATATGTAAAAGTTAAGAGTAAATCCTAGGAGTTCTCATCACTAGGGAAAAATACTTTTTTCCATTTCTTGAATTTTGTAGCTATATGAAAGGATGGATGGTCGCTTAACTTGTGATAACACTTTCAGGTTGTATGTAAGTCAAGTCATTATGCTGTATACCTTAAACTTGTGCAGTGCCATATGTTTGAAAGTGAAGTGAAAGTTGTTCAGTTGTGTCCAACTCTTTGCAACCCCATGGACTATACAGTCCACGGAATTCTCCAGGCCAGAATACTGGAGTGGGTGGCCATTCCCTTCTCCAGGGGATCGTCCCAGCCCAGGGATGGAACCCAGGTCTCCTGCATTGCAGGCAGGTTCTTTACTAGCTGAGCTACCAGGGAAACCCGTATGTTTATTATATCTCAATAAAACTAGAAGAAAACAAAAACAGAAACATCAAAAAAAAACACACCACCTACAAGATGGTGAGTCAGGAAATATAAGGAGAAGTTGACCCTGTGAATTTTCCAAACTCTCCAGGTGGTTCTCCAGGTCTGGGATTTATTGGCATGAGCCATGCATCAGTTGACCCTGCAAACATGAAAACAAAGAAACAGCCATAAAATTTCCTTTATAAAAGAAGGCCTGTGTTCTCCTTTATAGGATACAATATATAAAATAAACAATATAAAAACCTGTGTTTTAAAGACTTCCAATCCTTAAGTTTATAGTTGCCCTGGCTTGCTACCAGATTGTAATTTTTCTCTGTTTAGCAATAACTAAAAGGAATGCCAGTCTAGAAACAAAATGAGAGCAGAGCCCTCACAAGAAGTTCCAGATATACAGGCCAAGCTTTTGCTTCCAAAGAACATTGCTGTCCCTCCTGTATTTAGAATAAATTCAATCTTGGTTGTCTTCCAGAAACTGGGCAGTGGCCAAACATCAGTATTTCTTCAGATTTGGAAGTAAATCGTGATTGTTTTTTTTTTCATAAGTCAGCAAAAAGCTCAGATAATCAAGTATAGTTCTTGGAAAGCATTAAAACGTGAACTTAGTTCAACACTCCCAGGCAATCTGGAAACCAGAAAAATATACTTGTGGGAAAAGACTTATATGAATACTTTATCAGTGACCCACATGATAGAGCTGAGAATAAGCATCTTGTGTTGGCTGATACCAAATTAGGTGGAGTTGCTAACGTCCTAAATAGTGAGAACTTAACTCATCATGACCCTTTTAAATTGGCCTTGACACATTTAAAAAAAAAATGAGCCATACCGCAAATACAAGATGAGAAATGGCTCACAAGAGCTATAGTGAAAAAAAAATTATGATGAGATTTTTAAAGTTAGCAACTATGTCACTAGCAACAGAATTAGTCAGCAGTAGAGAAACTATTGAGAAAATAAAACAACACGATGCTGGAATGTTAATGAGGAAAGATAAGCAAAACTGAATACTTTTCCCACATATGGCCTTGATCAGGCCTTAACTGGAAAATATTCCTATCCAGTTTAGGCCTTCATAATTTGGAAGTCAGTTAAAAAATTAAAATGTGCCCTGAAAAATGTGGGTGACTTATAAAATAGGAAAAGAGGGGAAATCTCTGGGAGGAAAATTAAGCTAATTTAAATTGCAGAAATAAAACTCAGAGCTTTAGAACCCTCTTCAAATATTCATGGTGTGATTATAGAGTGCCAAATATCTTTTTTGCACAAAAGACACAACTGGAGATGAAGAGGTCAGTCAGTTTAGTTGCTCAGTTGTGTCCAACTCTTTGTGACCCCATGGATTGCAGCATGCCAGGCTTCCCTGTCCTTTACCAACTACTGGAGTTCGCTCAAACTCATGTCCATCGAGTTGGTGAATCAAGAGGTAAACATTCAGTAATTTGGATTAACTTGGATCTAAGGCCATGTTTGGGCTTCCCACGTGGCACTAGTGGTAAAGAACTCGCCCTGCCAATACAGGAGACATAAGAGATGTGGGTTCAATCCCTGGGTTGGGAAGTTCCCCTGGAAGAGGGCATAGCAACCCACTCCAGTATTCTTGCCTAGAGAATCCCATGGACAGAGGAGCCTGGTGGGCTACAGTCCATAGGGTCGCACAGAGTTGGACATGACTGAAGCGACTTAGCATGCATGCAAGCAAGGACATGTTTGCTAGAGGTAGATTAGTTGTACTGGGTAGCTGTGTTTAACACCTGGAATGTAGAGACTGTGGACTCTGAAACCGGCTTGGGTTTAGATCCCACCTTGGCCACTTAATATCTATGAGCCTGACTTACCCTCAGTCTGCCTCCATTTGCACATCTAAGAAGTGAGAGGTCAGTACTGACTGCCTCATGAGGTTGTGGGGAGGACAGTATGAGATGATGCAGGCAAAGTCCTGAGAAGGGTGTGATTACTGGTTGACCACTAAGGATAGTAAAACTTCTAGAACATGTACCTGGAGGGGATCCATGAGTCTTTTCTGAGGCTGTCTCAAACTTGCAGTTAAATGTATGGTTCTAGTTTGAGTCAACTCTGTGAACAATACATGGTGTCTATGCAAAACACTCTCACACAATATTTTTGCCATCATTTCAAAACTGCCTCACTCTATCACATTCTTGTATCTCAAAATTATAAATCTTGTGCATTCAATGTGGCTGTCTTGCCCACAGTACGCATGTACAATCACATGAGTGACAAACTTGGACATGGCTCATGAGAATGTTTGCTCCTTGTTCTTTTGATACTGCAGATATATTATCATATAGGCTTCCTGTCATACTGTGAAATGAAAGTGAAAATCGCTCAGTCGTGTCTGACTCTTTGCGACCCCATGGACTATACAGTCCATGAAATTCTCCAGGCCAGGATACTGGAGTGGGTAGTCTTTCTCTTCTCTAGGGGATCCTCGCAATCCAGGGATCGAACCCAGGTCTCCCACATTTCAGGTGGATTCTTTACCAGCTGAGCCACAGATAAATTCTTATCTGAATTTTGAGTTAATGAACCATTTTAACTCAATTCAAATAAATTCCATTCAGTTCAAGTAACCATTATTGAGGATGTAGCTAGGCCTTTAGAATGACAAACTACTCTTTTTCTCTGCCTTTAGAGATCTCACAGTCTAACAAGAAAAAGAAGATGATTAGTTCACTTTAATATCACGTGACAGAGGGCACGTTTCAGGTGCAGACTGCCATGGAACAGAGCCTGATTGATGATTTTTTCCTAGGAATCACCAAAGGCTCCCAGAAACCCAGACACTTAAGTGAACTTTGAAGAAAGAAGGGAGGGGAGAGAAGTTCTGAGGTGAGGCTGAGAGGAGGTCTAGAGAGCGACAGTTTCTATTGGATCCAGGGGCTAAGGGGATTGTCATTATGCATTACCATTATTACTTTGCCTAAGTCAAGTTGGCACAGATCGGTGACAGTTCTAGATAGACATGAACATGATGCAGTACTTGAGGCAAAAGAACTCAGTGGTCATGGGTTTAAGTTGTACCTCTGCTTTGAAGAAAGATTTCAAAAGCACCAGTAACTGATAACTCAGAGTAATCATCTTGGTGTGTGGGACTTCTCTGGTGGTCCAGTGGCTAAGGCTCCACACTCCCAATGCAGGGGGCCTGGGGTTTGATCCCTGATCAGGGAAATAGATCCCATATGCTGCAATTAAGACCCAGTTCAGTTCAGTTCTGTCACTCAGTCATGTCCAACTCTTTGCAACCCCATGGACTGCAACATGCCAGGCCTCCCTGTCCATCACCAGCTCCTGGAGTTTATCCAAATTCATGTCCATTGAGTTGGTGATGCCATCCAACCATCTCATCCTCTGTCGTCCCCTTCTCCTCCTGTCCTCAATCTTTCCCAGCATCAGGGTCTTTTCAAATGAGTCAGCTCTTCACATCAGGTGGCCAAAGTATTGGAGTTTCAGCTTCAACATCAGTCCTTCCAATGAACACTCAGGACTGATCTCCTTTAGGATGGACTGGTTGGATCTCCTTCCAGCCCAAGGGACTCTCAAGAGTCTTCTCCAACATCACAGTTCAAAAGCATCAATTCTTCAGTGCTCAGCTTTCTTTAGAGTCCAACTCTCACATCCGTACATGACTATTGGAAAAACCGCAGCCTTGACTAGATGGACCTTTGTTGGCAAAGTAATGTCTCTGCTTTTAATATGCTGTCTAGGTTGGTCATAACTTTCCTTCCAAGGAGTAAGGCTCTTTTAATTTCATGGCTGCAGTCACCATCTGCAGTGATTTTGGAGCCCCCCAAAATAAAGTCTGCCACTGTTTCCACTGTTTCCCCATCTATTTGCCATGAAGTGATGGGACCGGATGCCATGATCTTAGTTTTCTGAATGTTGAGCTTTAAGCCAACTTTTTCACTCTCCTCTTTCACTTTCATCAAGAGGCTCTTTAGTTCTTCACTTTCTGCCATAAGGGTGGTATCATCTGCATATCTGAGGTTATTGATATTTCTCCCAGCAATCTTGATTCCAGCTTGTGCTTCTTCCAGCCCAGTGTTTCTCATGATGTACTCTACATAGAAGTTAAATAAGCAAGGTGACAATATACAGCCTTGATGTACTCCTTTCCCTATTTGGAACCAGTCTGTTGGTCTATGTCCAGTTCAAACTGTTGCTTCCTGACCTGCACACAGGTTTCTCAAGAGGCAGGTCAGGTGGTCTGGTATTCCCATCTCTTTCAGGATTTTCCACAGTTTATTGTGATCCATACAGTCAAAGGCTTTGGCATAGTCAATAAAGCAGAAATAGATGTTTTTCCTGGAACTCTCTTGATTTTTCAATGATCCAGCAGACGTTGGCAATTTGATCTCTGGTTTCTCTGCCTTTTCTAAAACCAGCTTGAACATCTGGATGTTCACGGTTCATGTATTGCTGAAGACTGACTTGGAGAATTTTAAGCATTACTTTGCTAGCGTGTGAGATAGGTGCAATTGTGTGGTTGTTTGAGCATTCTTTGGCATTGCCTTTCTTTGGGATTGGAATGAAAACTGACCTTTTCCAGTCCCGTGGCCACTGCTGAGTTTTCCCAATTTGCTGGCATATTGAGTGCAGCACTTTCACTGCATTATCTTTTAGGATTTGAAATATAGGGTTGAAGTGCAACCAAATAAATCAAAATAAATATTTTTAAAAAAGAATCTAAAAGAAAAAAAGAATCTTGGTGTGTGTGTGCATCCATCTATGCACTTATTTATTTATTTTTGCCATTCTTATACATTTGGACCAAAACAATTTGTACATAGTAAATGCCAGAGAAAGAAGTCCTGTCTGTGATAAATAAAAAGAGAAGGAACTCTTTCTGGGTTCTCATTTATTTGTAAGGGTTCTGGTCACATCTGCCCAATCATAGGAGTGTATGAAGAGTAGACACTCTTCCCCTTTATCATTATGGTCCAAACTGGTGAAAGCATAGAATACTCTACACATAATAAGGGAAATGTCCAGAAATCTCACCCCCCTGCATGCTGTTCAGTTCAGTTCAGTTCAGTTGCTCAGGCGTGTCCAACTCTTTGCGATCCCATGAACCTAAGCATGCCAGGCCTCCCTGTCCATCACCAACTCCCGGAGCCCACCCAAACCCATGTCCATTGAGTCAGTGATGCCATCCAACCATCTCATGCTGTTACTGATGCTTAAAGTGACCTCTATACAACGATGCTGAATCAAATCTTGGAGAAAGAGTTTTGGGTGAAGTAGAAAAGAATAGCTTTATTCCTTTGCCAGGCAAAGGGGGACACAGGAGGCACAGCCTCAAAACCTGTGTGTCCTAACCTGGGGGCATTTTGTGAAGAGTTTTATCTTGTGGCTCAGATGATAAAGAATCCTCCTGCAATGTAGGAGACCTGGGTTCGATCCCTGGGTTGGGAAGAATTCCCTGCAGAAGGAAATGGCAACCTACTCCAGTATTCTTGCCTGAAGAATTCCACGGACCGAGGAGCCTGGCAGGCTACAGTCCATGGGGTTGCAAAGAATCAGTAGCCATGGTTCAAGGGTGGGGTTGCTGATAAGGATCAGGGTGTGTGCAGGGCCTATTTTCCTTTTTTAATCTGGCTAGGTGATCTTCTGGTGAGCTTCTGTGGTTTCTTTAATCTGACTGCAAATTGTCTCTTGATTTTCTCTGAAAATGACATCAAGTGGTAGCATCTTCCATTTGTTGTGGGTTTTAGTTCTGCAGAAGAGCTCAAAGGTATTGTTATATGTACTGCTTGACCTACAAACAAAAAACAGGACACGGAAAGGCTTTCAGGCCCCAGGAACCCCACAGGGTCTCACAGGTTGAGCCGGAGTTCCAGGGGTCTCTCCTAATCTCCCTCCAGGCAGTGAGCTTGTTCTCTTGCTGATGTTTTCCTCAATAATAAGAACGGAATCCTGTTACAAGATAGGCCCTTCCTGGGGTTACAAGGAGGGCAGCGGTGGCGCCACTGACCAGGCTGGTCCCCACCCAGTAGACTCAGGATCCTTAGGGGACAGAGCTACATGTCTGTCCCTGGGCACTGGCAAGTCCCTGGAATGGCAGACAGCCTGGCACCATTAACAGGAAGGCTTTATTTTCAGGGCTGGGTTGGGGAGAGGCAGCTGAACGAGGACTGTTGGGTGCTTTGCGATGGGGCAAGGTCAAGGCTTTTTTCAAAGCAAATGACAGATTGTTCTTTGTCCATCTGTAGCCAAGTGACACCCGAGGCCCCAGGAGGAATAGTTGGTGCCCATCACGAGACGCCACGCCCTCATCACATGCTCGTGTCAGGCTCTAAATGGAGCCTGATGAGCCGGCCTGAGGCCCTGCCCCTGACCTCTGGCCAACAACTCTACTTTCTCCTCAGTCTCTTCTTCAGTGTCTGGTTTCACAGATGCCAAATAAAAACCTCATTGATTCAGCATTTGAAATCATTGGAGCTGAACTAACTAAAGTTTTCCCTTGCAATACATTAGCAAAATGTTTAATAAATAAACAAAGATAAAAAGTCATCAGAGGAAGAGGGGATTTAACCCAACTAAAATGATAAATGTATTGAAAAGACTTTAGGGTTGATTAGTCCTTGGTGGTGGATGGATTATATATTTTGGCTCATTGCTAACTTATTGACAGAATAAGGAAGATTATACATTAAAAAGAAAAAAGGAAGGAAGTGCTGTTTATTTAAAACAACACTGTGATTTGTTAGCAATGTCTCTGCTGGGCTTGAAGAAGACACAGGAGTGGTGGTAAATAAGCCAGGTATTTGCTCCTTTGGGTTTCTCCCAACCAAGTACTAACCAGGCCCGACCTTGCTTAGCTTCCGAGATCAGACGAGATCGGGCGCGTTCAGGGTAGTATGGCCGTAGACTCCTTTGGGTTTCTCAAGTGGCTCAATGGTAAAGAATTCCCCTGCCAATGCAGAAGATGCAAGGTTTAATCCCTGAGTCAGGAAGATTCCCTAGAGGAGGAAATCTCAACCCACTCCAGAATTCTTGACTGGAGAATCCCATGGACAGAGGAGTCTGGAAGGCTACAGTCCATGGGGTCGAGAAGAGAAGAACACAGCTGAGCAACTGAACACACATCTGTGCATTTGCTTCCTTAATAGAGATCAAATCTCTTTTAGAAACAGAGCTGTGTAGAAAACAAATACAGTGAAAGTAAATAGCACTAGTTAATCCTTTATTGTGTTCGAGACCTATGCTAGAATCAATGGGAAATTGTCACCTGCCATGGGCACTTGTCATCTACCTCTACAAGGATTAAATCATGTGTTGCTGCAGCTGATGATTTTCAACACCCTTCGAAGGGAGTTCAGGGTGGAGAGCAGAAATGAGGCACACTGTGTTCTGGAAAAACTGGCAGGACAGGTCTTAAGATAGTTAGATATTTTCAGGAGCTGGTTTTATGAGCCCAATTCTAGCATCTCCTCATATCTAGAAAAGCACTGAATTCCTTCATGGTGACATTTGTGACGAGCAGAAACCTTCTGCAAAACTATGTGCTTGATTTCATATACTTCCCCCTCACCAAGATCACATATATACTGATCTTCCCCTGATTGTTTGGAGCAGTTTCTCAGTTATCTGAAATATTATCTCCTGGGCTATAGGCCTCAGTTCAGTTCAGTTCAGTCACTCAGTTGTCTCCAACTCTTTGTGACCCCATGGACTGCAGCACGCCAGGTCTCCCTCCTTCACCAACTCCCGTAGTTTACCCAAACTCATGTCCATTGAGTCGGTGATGCGATCCAACCATCTCATCCTCTGTCGTCCCCTTCTCCTCCTGTCCTCAATCTTTCCCAGTGAAGAAGGAATTCATAGGGCCTGGATTCCATCTCAGGCCTGTCCATGCTTGTCGTGCGCAGCCACCTCTCCAGTGGACTCTGAACTCTGTGCTTAGCGCCTGTGGGAATGACAATGGAAGGATAACACCCCCTCTGGGCAGGGGAATCTTGAAGATCACATCCAGGTTACTCATTGCCTAAGAGAAAACAGACACTAATCACCCCTGCCTCTGGACAGTATCTATCGGAATGTAACCACAGGCTTATTGATTATTAACTGTTTGAACACATAACACATGAATGATGGGGTTATTGTGATTGTATTTACCCTTCCTTTGTAAGCCTCAAGGGATTTGGGCTGGTGGGTTTGGACACATGGGGTATAAAAGATTTTCACAAATGCTGGTCGGGGTCCTTGGCTAAGAGGAGACTCTGCCTTGGGCCCACCAGTGTAGTAAACTGCACTCCACTATCTGCATTGTCCTTCTGAGTGAGTTTGTTTCCCAGAAAGCATGGCTATAACACCAGCATCAGGGTCTTTTCAAATGAGTCACCTCTTCACATCAGGTGGCCAAAGTATTGGAGTTTCAGCTTCAACATCAGTCCTTCATTGGAAGGATTGATCTCCTTTAGGATGGACTGGTTGGATCTCCTTCCAGCCCAAGGGACTCTCAAGAGTCTTCTCCAACACCACAGTTCAAAAGCACCAATTCTTTGGTACTCAGCTTTCTTTAGAGTCCAACTCTCACATCCATACATGACTATTGGAAAAACCGCAGCCTTGGCTAGATGGACCTTTGTTGGCAAAGTAATGTCTCTGCTTTTAATATGCTGTCTAGGTTGGTCATAACTTTCCTTCCAAGGAGTAAGCCTCTTTTAATTTCATGGCTGCAATCACCATCTGCAGTGATTTTGGAGCCCCCCAAAATAAAGTCTGCCACTGTTTCCACTGTTTCCCCATCTATTTGCCATGAAGTGATGGGACCGGATGCCATGATCTTAGTTCTCTGAATGTTGAGCTTTAAGCCAACTTTTTCCCTCTCCTCTTTCACTTTCATCAAGAGGCTCTTTAGTTCTTCTTCACTTTCTGCCATAAGGGTGGTATCATCTGCATATCTGAGGTTATTGATATTTCTCCCAGCAATCTTGATTCCAGCTTGTGCTTCATCCAGCCCAGCATTTCTCATGATGTACTCAGCATATAAGTTAAATAAGCAGGGTGACAATATATACAGCCTTGATGTACTCCTTTTCCTATTTGGAACCAGTCTGTTGTTCCATGTCCGATTCAAACTGTTGCTTCCTGACCTGCATACAGATTTCTCAAGAGGCAGGTCAGGTGGTCTGGTAGTCCCATCTCTTTCAGAATTTTTCAGTTCATTGTGAGCCACACAGTGAAAAGCTTTGGCATGGTCAATAAAGCAGAAATAGATGTTTTTCTGGAATTCTCTTGCTTTTTCAATGATCCAGCAGATGTTGGCAATTTGATCTTTGGTTTCTCTGCCTTTTCTAAAACCAGCTTGAACATCTGGACGTTCATGGTTCACGTATTGCTGAAGCTGGCTTGGAGAATTTTGAGCATTACTTCATTTCGCCTCAAATAAAACTTAACTCACAACTCTCAAATTGTGCATTTTTTAAAAGTAAGCATTAGATACTGTAAAATTTTTTCATTTGATTTTTACTGTACTCAGAAGAGTAGTAATGATCATCCAGTTTTACAAATGGGGAAATTGAATCCCATAGAGATTAAGTTGACAAAGGCCAGATGGCCAGTCAGGTTAGCAGAGTCAGGTTTCAAATTCAGGTTTGGTAGATTCCAAAGTCCACTGTTATTTCAATTAAAATATAAAGGCGGAGGCGGGGTGGTGGTTTCCCTGATGATTCAGTGGTTGGGAATCTGCCTGCCAGTGCAAGGGACACAGGTTTGATCCCTAGTCTGGGAGGATCCCACATGCCTCAGGGCAACTGGGCCTGTGTACCACCACTACTGAACCCAAGCACTCTAACTACTGAATCCCATTTCACCTAGAGTCTAAGCTCCGCAACAAGAGAAGCCACGGCAGTGAGAAACCCACACACAATAACTAGAAAATAGTCCCCGCTGCAACTAGTGAAAGCCCACATGCAGCAACAAAGACCCAGAGCAGCCAAAAAAAAAAAAAAAAAAAATTAAAAATAGAGCTTCCTTGGTGGTTCAGTGGTAAAGAATCTGCCTGCCAACGCAGGAGATTTGGGTTCGATCCCTGATCCGGGAAGATCTCCCAAGTCATAGAGTAATTAAACCTGTGTGCCACAACCACTGAGCCTGTGCACTAGAGAGCCTGTTCTCTACAAGAGTATGACAAGAGACGCCACTGCAGCTAGAGAGGAGCCCTCAATCACCACAACTAGAGAAAAGCCTGCTCAGCAAATGAAAACCCAGCACAGCTATAAATAAATAAACACATAGTGCTTGAAAAAAATATATAATGCATTAAATGAATCAGTATGTCAAAAGACTTCAGTATGTGTGAGAACGCTTTCAATTAAGGTAGTTTAAGTGGAGGTAAAATGAAATAATTTAAAATACTAAATTAATTCAAAAGAAGAGAGAAAAAGAGAAAAAAGGAATGAAGACAAGTTGTGACAAATGGAAAACAACTAGCAAGATGAAGGTTGTAAATCCAACATAGCAATAATTACATCAAGTATAAATAGTCTAAGCCACCGCTAGTAAAAGTCAGAGATTATCAGATAGAAATTAAAAAGCTGGATCAAACTGTAGGCTGCCTATAAGAAACATACTTTCCATATAAAGATGCAAGTTGTTTAAAAGTAAAAGGATAAAGAAGGATAAATCAAAAGAATGCGGGATAGATTAAAAAATAAGAAATATTACCAGGGATAGGAGGTACATTACATAAAGATAAAAAATAATTTTATTGAAGACATAACAATTCTAAATGTGTAGCACCTAATAATAGAGCTTGAAAAACTGATAGAATAGAGAAATCTATAATTATAGTTGGAGATTTCATGACTCTTCTCTAGTAGCAAGAAAGAATAAGCAGATAGAAAAGTGGGAAAGATAGAGAAGACCAAAACTATTAGCCAACTTCACCTAATTAATCTTTATAAGATACTCCACCCAAGAGTGGTTCCCCAGTCTTTTCAAGTGCACATGAAAAATACCCCACTATAACCTGGACCCAAAAAACAAACCTTCACAATTTAAAAAGAATTGACATCAAAGTATGTTCTCTAACCACAGTGAAATTAAGCTAGAAATCAATAAAAGAAAGATTTCTGGAAGTACCCCATGGATCAAAGAAGAGATCACAAGGGAAATTAGAAATATTTTGAATTGAATGCAAAGTCAAACATGCTGACATTTTACAAAGTCCATCTGGTCTGAATCAGTGTGATTTGCCTACAGGTTTTGAGGCAATGTGCCACTGAGGCTACTTTATTAAAACACAGGGGCAAGGATACCATGCCTTCAGCAGTCTTTAAAATGAAGAGCATGTGAGTAATGTCTGTACAGCGCCCTCCCCTCCTGCTCCCACTCTTTCTGCAGCCCTGGCTCTTCCCTGGTTTCAGGGAAGGAACACATACACAATAGAATTTCACTTTAGACACTGTGCGTGTGTACTAAGTCACTTCAGTAGTGTCCGACTCTTCGAGACCCCATGGACCATAGCCCTCCAGGCTCCTCTGTCCACGGGATTCTCCAGGCAAGAAGACTAGAGTGGGTTGCCAAGCCCTCCTCCAGGGGATATTCCCAACTTAGGGATTGAACCCACGTCTCATTATGTCTCCTGCATTGCAGGCAGGTTCTTTACCACTGGCACCAGCTGAAAAGCCCCCTAGACACTATTGTGGTGTGAAGTATTTCTGGGACAACATCTTGCCCATGATAATAAAATCACTGTACAATGAAAAAAGAGACAGGAGGCTTTCACCTCAATGAGCAGGAGTCATGGCAGTGATGATTTTTAAATGTATTGTTCACCTGATTAAAAAAAAAAATGAGCAGGAGTCAGCTATCTTCCTGGCTCTGTGTTTAAACACTTTCCAACCACAACACCAAGCATGTCTTGCCCTGTGGCAAACCTCTGAAGAGAACCAGAGGCCTGTGGGAAATTCATGCCATCATCATGGGTGACACAGGCAGAATGGGGCCTTACATGACAGGGAAAAAACCAACCTAAGTAGGGGGAGGTATAGATTACAGTGTTATTAATATAATCACAGCATGTATGTACTGCTCACTCAGTCCCAGGCATCATCTCTTTGGACCTTACAGTAACCCTATGAGGTGGGTCCATTCTGCAGAGGAGAGACTGAAGCCCAGCAAGTTAAATTACTTAGAATTCCATAACCAGCAAGTGGACAGGAGTCCCCATGGATTCCATTCAAGCAGTTTGCTCTGGCAGCTGAGTGGCTCCAGGGGTTTCATACTGAAATACATGGTCTCAGCTAGTCCCCACAAGGACCCCGAGGGAGGCCTTGTATTCAAATGGGGAAGTGATGCTGGGGAACTGACAGAGATCTGGAGAGGTTAAATGGCTTACCCGTGGTCATTAGGCTGTTACGGCAGGTCTCAGGCTAGTACTCAGTCCTTCTAACCCCCAGGCCCATGCCCTTTGTGCCACACAATGCTGCCTCCCTCACCTGGGAGCCCTGGGAGAATCACTCATATTTCTTCCATCCTGCTATTATACTTTCCAAAGTACCAGTGTGACCAGGTGTAGATTCACGTGTAGATACAATGACCAGAGCAGAGGCGGGATGACTGCGGCCCGGTTCAGAGAACTGCCAAGTATGGGAGACAGGGGAGGGACTGGGAATTACAGGACTATGTGGGTCCATATAATTAGGGCTCTGGTCCAAGAGGCTCAGGCCATACATATGAGCTGTGTGATCTCAAGCAATTTGCTTAATTTCTCTGAGCCTCTATTTCCTTGTCTAAAAAATTGGGGTAAAAGTATTAATGATTTCATAGAGTCACTGTGAATATTGAAGGAGTAAATGCACATAAAGCATTGAATCCACTGCCTTGCACGTAGGAAGTACAAAGGCAACACAGGAACATTTTCTAAGAGTTTCTTCTAAGTACTTGCTTGTATCTATACTCCTATAGCTATAACCCCTGGATGGAAAAAAAAAAAAAACAAAAACACAAAGTTTTTCTCTTCCCTCTTCCCTTCTTGAGAGTGGTGGGTTTTGCCTGTGTGCTCACCAGCCTGAAGGCTTGGAGACATTCGCCTGTCAGGGCCTGTCTCCATAGTCCAGCAGGGCCTCTCTGCTTTTAGTACACCCCCAGCATTTAGGAAATTCTCCCTGGGTCCAGAGATGGTGTGTCTAGCAGTTCATTCTGCCTTTTTAAAAATATATTTATTTTTGTTTTTTACCGCCTCAGGTCTTAGCTGCAGCATGTGGGATCTATTAATAGTTCCCTGACTTGGGATCAAACCCGGGCCCCTGCATTGGGAGCACAGAGTCTTAGTTACTGGACTACCAGCGAAGTCTCAGCTGAGATTTTTAGAGATGATATCTCTGAGTCTGCCCTGAGATTTGTAGGGGATTGCCCTTGCGGTGGGCCTTCCCAAGTGGCTCTAGTGATAAAGAATCTGCCTGTCAATGCAGAAGATGCTAGAGTCAAGGATTCAGTCTCGGGGTCGGGAAGATCCTGTGGGGGAGGGCACGGCAACCCACTCCAGTATTCTTTCCTGGAGAATCCTGTTGTCAGAGGAGCCTGGTGGGCTGTGTTCCATAGAGTTTCAGAGTCAGATAAGTCTGAAGCGACCTAGCACACACGCACGCCCTTAAGGTAGGTGATTATCCTTAAGGTTCAAATCCTTTCAATTAAGAACATCCAAATTTGCCCACTGAACAGATGAAATGCTAGAATCTCTTTTTCTTGCACCAAAATGCTATGCATGTATCAGTATGTATCGAGTCCTAAAAATGTTCATTCTCCACTATGATCCTTTAAAACTTTTTCAAATGGACATAGCTTTGAAGAAAATTAACCTTATTTCAAGATACAGTTTAGTGCAGTGAACAAAAAGAATGGACTCTCAAAAATGTAGGTACTAGCTGGTTAGCTAGTTAGTTGGAAAATTTTACCCTAAATTGTTGAAAATGGTTTTCTCACAGTGGTGAAATTGTAGATGAGGTTTTCCTTCTGCTTCTGTATTTTACTAATTTTTATACCATAAGAAAGAATTACTTGAGTAATTTATCCTAAGGAAATAACCACTTACTCTGACAAAGATGTTTTAACAGCTTTATTTATGGAGAAAACAACAAATAAAATAAATGTTCACCAAGAGGGAATTACTTAACTTGAATATGGGTCACCCATATAGTGATATATAATACATCCACAGAAAATGGTGTTTCCAAAGAATATTTATTATCATGGGGAATACTCATGATGTAATGTTAAATAAAAAACACTGTATATAATAACACACTCAGTAGAATGACTAGAGGGCTTCCCTGGTGGTACAGTGGTTAAGAATCCGCCTGCCAATGCAGGGAACACAGGTTAGATCCCTGGTCTGGGAAGGCCCCACATGCCGAGGAGCAAATAAAGCGGGTGGGCCACAACTACTGAGCCTACAGGGCCCCTATTGAAGCCTGCGTGCCTAGAGCCGGTGCTCTGCAATAAGAGCCGTCACCACAAAGCTAAGCCCGTGCCCACAATGAAGAGTAGTCCCAGCTCGCTGCAATTAGAGAAAGTCCTGCGCAGCAACAAAGACCCAGCCCAGCCGAAATTAACTAATAACAGAATGACTAGAACGAAAACTTCTGACCAAACTAAGTGTTAATGGAGAAGGAACTGGAACACTCATCCACAACTGGTGGGACTATAAAATGGTGCAATTTTTTTTTCTGTGGGACCCTCCCAGCCCTGACCTTCCCAGTGACCATCTCCTTCCTTGAGCCCCAAAATAGTGGGGACCACAGGTTCTCTTTTGGGGGGACCTCCCACTCCCATAGCTCCTATATGTAAAGGTATCCAATGACTATTTTTACCAAATTAGATCATTCGTATTTAGTTGGTTTGGCGGGACAAAGGAAAGGAGCCATCTCCCTTAACAGAGGGTGCCGACGCTAGGGCCAAGGGAGAGAGCAGGGACCATGACCCTAAACCTCTCACAGGATTCAGAAATTCCTGGGTGGTTCCATGCAGTCCTCGGGATAGATAGTAAAGTTAGCCAAACCCTTTGCTGGCCCAGATCAGACTAGGTGCTTCGTCACTCTCTTCCTGCCTTCTGTGCCTCTTCACCCAGGCTGGTTTTGCCACTGGAATATATATTCCATGGCTTTGATTCTGTTCATAAAGAACTAGCAGTTTTGGTTGGAACTTGGCCCATCTTGTTCAAACCATCTTCACAGTGGCTCACTGTGTGTTTCCGGACTATGCTCTTTGGCCTTAATTCTAACTTCCCCGGACTGAGAAGAGAGCTGAGGAAACTTGGCCCCGCTGTGCCTTCTAAGCCTGCCACCCACCACGGGAAATGGATGTGGCAGAGTGAGAAACCAGACCGGCCCTGCCCACAGCACATAATCACCGGGTTTCGTATTCGGACGGTCCAAGCCAGTGCCAGGCCTCTTGTACGTGTAGGAGCCAGGACATGAAATCCCAGCCTTTCTTCCAAAACAAGCCTAGGGAGCCTTTATTCAGTGTTGCTTTCCTTTGATGAGGTTTTCCAGGGCCCGATGGATGACTCTGTTCTCTCACCTTGGCCTCTAATTACTGCCCACACTTGGTCCCGTCTGTTGTGGTTTCTGAGCTAGGAATGGACGTGTACCTGAATGTTTTATCATCGGTTTGGAACATGAGCCCAGAAAAGCATGACGTTCCCTGTAATTTCCACTCCTTTGGATTCCTATTCAGCCTCGGTTTTTTGCTGAGGCAGCATATGAAGCAAAGAATGATCAAGGTCTGGGCCCCTCCCCAAAGTGCCAGCTACCTCCCTGTCTTACCAGGGGTGAAATCAAATGACGCAGCAAGTTCCCATCTTCAATCAGCCGTCCATCAGCAAGGTCGTCCATACCTCCCACTCACCATCAAGGTGCCAAGGGGTGAGAGAGGTTCCCAGAGGTAGAGGCCTGGCTTCTGTCCCAGAAGAGTTCGCCATGTAGACTCTGCCCTCAAGCATCTTCTCCACAGAGACGAACATGGCCGATAACCAGCAGGACCAGTTCCCGACCCAGGAGAAGACACCCCGCACTGTGACTGGACTTGTTGCGTATACAATGACAGCTCTACAGACTCAGAGCAACTTGAGGTCGGTGTGGACTGGAGGACTCTGAGACTGTGACCTGGAAAAGGAGCTGTTTGAACTGAATCTTAAGAACTAAGTAAGGATTATTTAGGTGGAAAAGGAGGGAAGAAATTAAAGGTGCTCCACACTGCATAAAAGTGAGGGTGAACCCAGCACTCCTAGGGACCCATGCTGTGGTCTCTTTCTTCACTCTGAAGTTCTTCCAGACTCTCTCCTTCAACTGCTTTACCTGAGTAGAAGGCCAATCCTAAAGCAAGAGATGATTCAGACCCCTGAAGGTGATGGTTGTGGTGATTTAGTTGCCAAGTTGTGTCCAACTCTTTGCGACCCCATGGACTGTAGCCCGTCAGGCTCCTCTGTCCACAGGACTTTCCAAGCAAGAATACTGGAGTGGGTTTCTGTTTCCATCTCCAGGGGACCTTTCCGTCCCAGGTATTGAACCCACGTCTGCTGCGTTGGCAGATGGATTTTTTTTACCTCTGAGCCACCAGGGAAGTCCTCCTGAAAGTGAAGTAGCCCCTAAATCCTAGCTCCCCCACCCCAGTCCCAAGGAACACAATGCATGCATATATAGTCACTGAAGTAAAAATAGCTGATTACAGAACCTGAGGCAGGAGGTGGGGGGAGGGGAAGACTGAGGCAGATAGCTTTGGGTGCCCCGAGGTCAGGAAGGGTGGAAGATGAGAGGGTGGGGGAGACCCCAGAGGAACTGCTGAAGCAGGCTGAAGGTCAGTGCTGAGACTCGCTGTGTCGTGGGAGGAGGTCGGATGACTAGACAGCTGTTTGTCTTGTAGGTGTGGGCAGAGGCAACTGGAAAAAAGGAGTCAAGGGCTGATTTGTCCAGCCTCTGGGTTCTGTGTGGAGCCTTCATAACCCAGTAACAAGATTTTATTTGACGTAACAGACTGTATCTTCCCTCCCTTCCATAGCTACAAAGGATGTTATGGTTAAAAACCTGTTCATGGAGAGAAAATAACAGGAAGGATGTGTGTGGTGAGCTCTGTGACCCTGTGTCCCTGGTTAGCCTCAGAACCTCTGCAGTATCTCCCTGCACTTGGCCTGGGCGGTGGGGTGGGGGGGGGGTTCCCAATTACTGCCAACCCAGAGCCAGCTCTTGCCTGCCCCACCCCACACGCCCTAGCAGTACTGGCTCTCCTAACTCCCATGCTAACAACAGCCCAGGCAAGACTGGAGTGTCCCAAGCCAGCCCAGGCTCTGCCCCTGGGTCAGAACCAGGGAAGGGGAGGGGGTAGGGAAGGCAGCCCAGTACATGGGAACAGGGAACCCAGAGGAGGACGCCAGGAGGGCCCCTGTACTTGAGACAGGGGCTCTAGGACTATCAAACTGCCTGGGAGCTGCGAATATTTTGATTTGAGTGTGGGACTAGCTTTGATTGATATCCATGTATTTAGTCAGAGCTTCCCAGGTGGCGCTGGTAGTGAAGAACCTGCCTGCTAATATAGGAGATGTAAGAGATGTGGGTTCGATCCCTGGGTCAGGAAGATCTCCTGGAGGAAGGCATGGCAACCCACTCCAGTATTCTTGCCTGGAGAATCCCATGGATAGAGGAGCCTGGTGGGCTATGGTCTGTAGGGTCACAGAGTCAGACACAGATGAAGTGACTTAGCATGCATGTATTTATTCATCAGGATTGTAAATCTAAAAGGTCTTGTCTGTGCCCTTCACTGCTATCTTCCCAACAAGTGGCATCAGAATGGCACTGCCAGGCGGAGGTCCCCACAAAGATTTCATCAATGAAAGGAGAATATAAATTCCATGAGTTAAAGAGGCTTGGCTGTTTTTTTTACTGCCATATCCCCGTGCACAAAGTAGGGACTAAATAAACACTCGTTTATTGAATGGATAATGAGTGAATGGATGAATTGGGCACTTAAAAATCACTCGATCAAGGATGGAAGGCTTTTAAAAAGGTTGTAATTGGGGCAAGCTTGGGTAGAAATTTTGCAAAGCCTGAATTCCAGATCCATGCATTCATTTATTGAGCACTACTGTATGCCAGGCACAATGATAGATATTTGAGATACAGAAATGAATCAGATATGACCCCTGTCTTCAAGAAGGTCACAGGAGACTTTAAGCAAAATAAAGGTCAAAAATGACACTGGAATTTAACCTCAAAACAAGTCAATGAGGTTGGTAACATTATTTGCTTCATTTTATAGTTGAGAAAATAGGGGCACAGAGAGGTTAAGTAATTTGCCTGAGATCACACAGCTAGGAAATGGTCAATGTAGGCTTCCAATCCAGACATTCTGACCTAGAGTTGGAGCTCTTAGCTACCACTCTGAAACATAAGGAAGGGTAGAGAATCACCCTTTACTGTTTATGATGGCGTAAAAACCCCTGAAGTTTGCTTCAGGAGTAGTAGAGAGTTACAGTCAGCAAGACATTTTCAGTTCCTGGGTCCCAAAGACTTTGACAATCTAAAGACTATCTGGACACCCTTCCCAGAAAAACATGCAATTGCAAATATAATTCTGGGGTCTTGCTGCTTCCCTGGTGGCTCAGAAGAAGAATTGGCCTGCATCAGAACTTCCCTGGTGGTCCAGTGGTTAAGAAGCCACTTCCCAACACAGGGGATGTGTGTTCGATCCCTGGTCAGGGAACTAAAGATCCCACATACTAAGGGGCAACTGAGCCCATGCGCCACAATTAAAACCTGAGGCAGCCAAAAATAAATGAATTAATTTAAAAAAAGAGAGAGAATCTTCCTGCAATGCAGGAGATCTGAGTTTGATCCCTGCGTTGGGAAGATCCCCTGAAAAATGGCAACCCACTCCACTCTTGCCTGGAGCATGGACAGAGGAGCCTGGTGGGCTACAGCCCAAGGAGTGGCAAAGCATTGGACGCAACTGAGCAACCAACACATGCAGAGGTGGGTCCCCTGAAGCCTATCTATTGGCCCTTCAGGCCTGTGGACTTGAGGTTAATGGGTCAAAGGTTTCCAGTTTGGCCTGGAGGTGGCGGTTGGGGTGGGGGCTGGGTTTTCAGACTGGGATCAAGGTTCTGATTCTGAGGTCAGGGCCAGGCTCAGCTGAGCAGAGCAGGTGCTACTCAGGCCGCCGTGGCTGCCTGCCACCCTGCTCAAGTTCCTCGGGGATGAAAGCACCCACTTCAAACTCTGAGTCATCTGGTGCTATTTCTTTACATATTTTTACAAGAAAAGAGACTTTATTTGGAATGATTTACCAACATATTATAAACTGAGACATACAAAACAGACTTTAAGGAACTCCAGAAACTTACAGTTTCCAGAGCTATAAAAATAAACTCCTTCCAATGTCCCCATAGGACATGTAAATTCAACTCCAGAGAAAAGAACAGATGAAATCAATTCACTTTTCAAGCTGTTACAAACCTAGCTAATAGAATTATAGCTATTTTCTTCTTTAAAAAATTAAATCAATGTAATACATGACCAGGATTAAAAAGCAAACCCTTTGGAAGATTTCCCTGGGGGTCCAGTGGTTAAGACTCCATGCTTCCAGTGCAGGGTGTGTGTGTTTGATCCCTGGTTAGGGGACTGTGATACCACATGCCAAGTGGTACAACCCCCCGCCCCCAAATTTTTTTAATCAATAAATAAAAGTAAAAAGCAAAACCTTTGGAAAATCCAGCAATGAAAAGCTACAGCTGTGTCTTTTCCTATCTTGAATCCCAATCCCTAAAGGTAAGTACTTTTACCTGTCATGTTTTTACTGCCTCTGGAGGCTACCTCTTGATCGCTAAATAATATGCTTGACATCTGGTGTCCTGCTGTCAAAGCAAGCTTTTAGCTTGTGTCACCACCTCTGTCACACCCCTCCCACTTCTTTAATAGTTAAATTGCTAGTTCCCCTATATTGCATTGGTTAATGTTGTAACTTTGAAAACCATATACTTCCACCTCTATCTCTTGCTCATTCAACTTCTGACATCTCCCTTGTTCCGGGATTTTACAGATGAGAAAATGGAGGCTTGGGAGGATTACCACTTGCCCAAGGCCACATGGGTGGGTACAAGCCTAGCTCAGCCCCCAAGCCTGACTATGGTCCCAGAAACATTTGTGTCCGGCACCAGTCATGGTGCATGTGAAGTGGAGTCATGTGATATTTTTTTCACCTATTACTATGCAAAGACAGCTGAAGCCCCAAGAACTCAGCTCCTCAGCTATTAAAATACTTTATTAGCTAGTGGAGGAGGGGTGTTTATAGAGAAGATTGCTGCGTTCTGTGGGTCAGTCCTGGAGATCCCTCATTCTCTTACTTCAGGGAAGCAGGATTAAACGAGTTAGTCCAGGATATGTTATGGAGATATGGACGGTTTCGTAGAAGCTAGGGCTTCGCTGGTGTTTCAGTAGTGAAGAATCTTCCTGCCAGTGCAAGAGATGCTAGTTCAGCCCTGGGTGTGGAAGATCCCCTGGAGAAGGAAATGGTAACCCACTCCAGTATTCTTGCCTGGGAAATCCCACGGACAGAGGATCCTGGCAGGTTGCAGTCCATAGGGTCTCACAGAGTCAGACACAACCGACTGAGTGAAATAGAGACGCAGAAATAGAGAACAGGCTAGTGTACACAGTGTGGGAAGGAGAGGGTGGAACTAACGGAGAGAGTAACAAGGATTTTTTTTTTAAGTCTTTATTGAATTTATTGCAACAATGCTTCTGGTTTTATGTTTTGTTCTTTTGGCATGTTCACAGGCATGTGGGATCTTAGCTTCCCAACCAGGGACTGAACCCACTCCCCCTGCATTGGAAGGCAAAGTCTTAACTACTGGACCACCAGGGAAGTCCCCCTGGATTTTCTCTTTATTACATTCCATTACAGGTTGTTATAAGATATTGAATAAAATTCCCTGTGCCATAGAGTAAATCCTTGTTGCTCATCTATGTTACGTATAGTAGTTTGTATGCTCAGGCACTCAGTCGTGTCTGACTCTTAGCAAACCCACGATTATAGCTCGGCAGGCTCCTCCGTCCATGGGATTTCCTAGGCAAGAATACTGCAGTGGGTTGCCATTTCCTTCTTCAATAGTAGTCTGTACTATACTCCTAACTTGTCCTTCTTCCTCTCCTTTTCTCCTTTGAAACCATATGTTTGCTTTCTATGTCTGTGTATCTGTTTTTGTTTTGTACATGAATTCATTTGTATTATTTTTTAGATTCCAGATATAAATGATCATATAACATTTGTTTTCCTCTATCTGACTTATTTCACTAGGCATAATATTCTCTCGGTCCATCTATGTTGCCTTAAATAGCATTCTTTCTTTTTTTATGGCTGAGTTATAGTCCATTGTATAGGTATATATATCGCAATTTCTTATACGTTGACTGATGATGGTAAGTTGGATTGTTTCAATGTCTTGGCTATTGTGAATAGTGCTGCTATTAACATTGGGGTTTAAGTATCCTTTCAAATCAGTGTTTTTGCTTTTGTTTTGTTTTGTTTCAGATTTACACCCAGTAGTGGAGTTGCTAGATCATATTGTAGCTTCTAGTTTTTTAAGGAATCTCCAAACTGTTTTCCATAGTGGCAGGATTATTATTATGATTCCAAATATATCTTATATATCAAAGTCATATTATAAGACTGCTAAAAGGTCAGTGGTTACCCAGGGTGGCAGAGATGGGGTAATGAATAGTCTGAGTCTAGAGAACTCTCAGAATAATGAAAATAATCTGTATAATACTGTAATGATGGGTTCATGTCCTTATACATTTGGTCAATCTCACAGAATATACATCATTAAGAATGAACCATAAGGTAAACAAACTATGGTCTTTGAATTAGTGTGATATATCAATATAGATCCACCAATGGTACAAAGGAACCACTCTTCTGTGGGATGTTGAGAATGAGGGGAACTATGCCTGTGTGGGAGCAGGAAGTATATGGGAAATTGCTATTATATTTTTACTTTGACTGTTATATATTTCACTCTGAACCTCAATGGCTTTTTAAAAAATGACTGAAAAAAATTAAATACATTGGTAACTAGATCATAAAATGCTTATGGAATATATTAAAAGATTAAAAAATCTTTTTTCCATTGTATATCCTTGCTTCCTTTGTCGAAGATAAGGTGTCCATAGGTTCGTGGATTTATCTCTGGGCTTTCTATTCTGTTCCATTGATCTATATTTCTGTCTTTGTGCCAGTACCATACTGTCTTGATGACTGTGGCTTTGTAGTATAGTCTGAAGTCAGGCAGGTTGATTCCTCCAGTTCCATTCTTCTTTCTCAAGATTACATTGGCTATTCGAGGTTTTTTGTATTTTCATACAAATTGTGAAATTATTTGTCTAGTTCTGTGAAAAATACCATTTGGAAAAAAGACAACCTCTTTAACAAGTGGTGCTGGGAAAACTGGTCAACCACTTGTAAAAGAATGAAACTAGAACACTTTCTAACACCATACACAAAAATAAACTCAAAATGGATTAAAGATCTAAATGTAAGACCAGAAACTATAAAACTCCTAGAGGAGAACATAGGCAAAACACTCTCCGACATAAATCACAGCAGGATCCTCTATGACCCACCTCCCAGAATATGGAAATAAAAGCAAAAATAAACAAATGGGATCTAATGAAACTTAAAAGCTTTTGCAACAAAGGAAACTATAAGCAAGGTGAAAGACAGCCTCAGATTGGGAGAAAATATCATAAGCAAACAAGCAACAGACAAGGGATATAATCTCAAATAATATACAGCAACTCCTGCGCTCAATTCCAGAAAAATAAAATGACCAAACAAAATGGGCCAAAGAACTAAACAGACATTTCTCCAAAGAAGACATTACAGATGGCTAAAAACATATGAAAAGATGCTCACTCACTCATTATCAGAGACATGAAATCAAAACCACAATGAGGTACCATTAGATCAGTCAGAGATGCTGCTATCCAAGTCTAAAGCAATATATCTGGAAGGGTGTGGAGAAAAGGGAACTCTTACACTGTTGGTGGGAATGCAAACTAGTACAGCCACTATGGAGAACAGTGTGGAGATTTCTTAAAAAACTGGAAAGAGAACTGCCATATGACCCAGCAATCCCACTTCTGGGCATGCACACCGAGGAAACCAGATCTGAAAGAGACACGTGCACCCCAATGTTCATCGCAGCACTGTTTATAATAGCCAGGACATGGAAGCAACCTAGATGCCCATCAGCAGGCGAATGGATAAGAAGGCTGTGGTACGTACATATACACCATGGAATATTACTCAGCCATTAAAAAGAATTCATTTGAATCAGTTCTAATGAGATGCATGAAACTGGAGCCCATTATACAGAGTGAAGTAAGCCGGAAAGATAAAGAACATTACAGCATACTAACACATATATATGGGATTTAGAAAGATGGTAATGATAACCCTATATGCAAAATAGAAAAAGAGACACAGATGTACAGAACAGACTTTTGGACTCTGTGGGAGAAGGCGAGGGTGGGATGTTTCCAGAGAACAGCATCAAAACATGTATATTATTTAGGGTGAAACAGATCACCAGCCCAGGTGGGATGCATGAGACAAGTGCTCGGGCCTGGTGCACTGGGAAGACCCAGAGGGAGTGGGTAGAGAAGGAGGTGGGAGGGGGGATCGGGATGGGGAATACATGTAAAACCATGGCTGATTCATGTCAATGTATGACAAAACCCACTACAATATTGTAAAGTAATTAGCCTCCAACTAATAAAAATAAATGAAAAAAGGAAAAAAAATAAAAGATTAAAAAATCTAAAAATCGAGCTACCATATGACCCAGCTACTCCACTCCTGGGTGTATATAAAAATTTTTTTAAAAAAGGCCTGAAACACTAATACAAAAATATACATGCATGCCAATGTTCAGAGTAGCATTGTTTACAATTACCAAAATATGGAAGTAACCAAAGTGCTCATCAAAGGATGAACTAATAAAGAAGATTCAATACTACTTAACCACACACATACAAAAATGAAAGTTTTGGCATGTGGGAGCTTCCCATACCAGGGATTGAACTGGTGTCCCCTGCATTGCAAAGCAGACTCAACCACTGGACCACCAGGGAAGCCCCATAATTTTTTTATTTTATTGGAGTAACATTGGTAATCAATGTTGTATGTGTTGTAGATGTTGCTGTTGTTCAGTCACTAAGTTGCGTCCGACTCTTTGTGAACCCATGGACTGCAGCCCACCAGGCTCCTTCCTCTGTCCTCTATCTCCCAGAGTTTGCTCAAATTTATGTCCATTGAGTTGGTGATGCTATCTCACCATCTCATCCTCTGTCGCCCCCTTCTCCTCCTGTTCTCAGTCTTTCCCACCATCAGAGTCTTTTCCAATGAATCGGCTTTTCGCATCAGGTGACCAAAGTATTGGGGTTTCAACTTCAGCATCAGTCCTTCCAATGAATTCAGAGTTGATTTCCTTTAGGATTGACTGATTTGATTTTCTTGCAGTCAAATGGACTCTCAAGAGTCTTCTCCAGCACCACAGTTCAAAAGCATTAATTCTTTGGCACTCAGCTCTCACATCTATACATGACTACTGGAAAAACCACAGCTTTGACGATATGGTCTGTCAATGTTTCCACTTTTCCCCCTTCTATTTGCCTGAAGTGTTGGCACTGGATGCTATGATCTTAGTTTTTTGAATGTTGAGTTTCAAGCCAGCTTTTTCACTCTCCTCTTTCACCCTCAAGAGGCTTTTTAGTTTCTCTTCACTTTCTGCCATTTAGAGTGATATCATCTGCATATCTGAGGCTATTGATATTTCTCCTGGCAATCTTGATTTCGGTTTGTGATTCATCCTGTCTGGCATTTAGCATGATGTACTCTGCATAGAAATTAAGTAAGTAGGGTGGCAATATATAGCCTTGACATACTCCTTTCCCAATTTTGAACCAGTGCATTGTTCCATGTCCAATTCTAATTATTGCCTCTTGATCCACATACAGGATTCTCATGACACAGGTGAGGTGGTCTGGTATTCCCATCTCTTTAAGAATTTCACAGTTTGTTGTGATCCACACAGTCAAAGGCTTTAGCCTAGTCAGTGAAGCAGAAGTAAATGTTTTTCTGGAACTCTCTTGCTTTCTTCATGATCTAACGAATGCTGGCAATTTGGTCTCTGGTTCCTCTGCCTTTCTGAAACCCAGCTTGTACATCTGAAAATTCTTGGTTCATGTACTGCTGAAGCCTAGCTTGAAGGATTTTGAGCATAGCTTTGCTAGCATGTGAAATGAACACAACTGTATGGTATTAATAGTTTGAATATTCTTTGTCATTGCCCTTCTTTGGGATTGGAATGAAAACTGACTTTTTCTAGTCCTGTGGCCACTGCTGAGTTTTCCAAATTTGCTGACTTTGAGTGCAGCATTTTAACAGCATCATCTTTTAGGACTTTAAATAGCTTAGCTGGAATTCCATCTCCTCCACTAGCTTTGTTCATTGTAATGCCTCCTAAAGCTCACTTGACTTCACACTCCTGGATGTCTGGCTCTAGGTGAGTGACCACACAATTGTGATTATCCAGGTCATTAAGACCTTTTTTGTATAGTTCTTCTGTGTATTCTTGCCACCTCTTCTTAATCTCTTCTGCTTCTGTCACATCCTTACTGTTTCTGTCCTTTATCATGCCCATCCTCACGTGAAATGTTCCCTTGATATCTCCAATTTTCTTGAAGAGATCTCTAGTCTTTCCCAATCTATTGTTTTCCTCTATTTCTTTGCTTTGTTCACTTAAGAAGACCTTCTTATCTCTCCTTGCTATTTTCTGGAGCTCTGCATTCAGATGGGTATATCTTTCTCTTTCTCTCTTGTCTTTTGCTTTTTTTTCTTCCCTCAGCTATTTGTAAGGCCTTCTGAGACAGCCACTTCGACTACTTGCATTTCTTTTTCTTTGGGATGGTTTTGGTCTCTGCCTCCTGTACAGTGTTACATGCCTCTGTCCGTACTTCTTCAGCCACTCTGTCTACCAGATCTAAGCCCTTGAATCCATTTGTCACCACCACTGTATAATCATAAGGGATTTAGTTTAGGTCATACCTGAATGGCCTCGTGGTTTTCCCTACTTTCTTCAGTTCAAGTCTGAATTTTGCAATAAGGAGCTCATGATCTGAGCTACAGTTATTTCCAGGTCTTGTTTTTGTTGACTATATAGAGCTTCTCCATCTTTGACTGCAAAGAATGTAGTAAGTCTGACTTCAGTATTGATCATCTAGTGATGTTCCTGTTAGAGTTGTCTCATGTTGTTGGAAGTGGGTGTTTGCTATGACCAGTGTGCTCTCTTGACAAAACTCTATTAGCTTTTGCCCTGCTTTATTCTGTACTCCAAGGTTAAACTTGCCTGGTAATCCAGGTATCTCTTGACTTTCTACTTTTGCATTTCAACCCCCTATGATGAAAAGGACATCTTTTTTTGGTGTTCATTCTAGAAGGTGTTGTAGGTATTCATAGAACCAGTCAACTTCAGCTTTTTCAGCATCAGTGGTTGGGGCATAGTCTTGGATTACTATGATGTTAGATGGTTTGCCTTGGAAATGAACCAAGATCATTTTGTTGGTTTTCATGTTGCACCCGAGTACTACATCTCGGATTGTTTTGTTGACCATGAGGGCTACTTCATTTCTTGCCCAGAGTAGTGGATATAATAGTCATCTGAATTAATTGGCCCATTCTCATCCATTTTAGTTCCCTGATTCCTAAGATGTTGATGTTCAATCTTGTCATCTCCTGCTTGATCACGTCTGATTTACCTTGATTCATGGACCTAACATCCCAGGTTCCTATGCAATAGTGTTCTTTACAGCATCAGACTTTACTTTCACCACCAGACACATCCACAACTAAGCGTCCTTTCCACTTTGGCCCAGCCCTCTTTCTTGTGCTATTTCTCTACTCTTCCCCAGTAGCATATTGGATACCTTCCAACCTCGAGGGCTCATCTGGTGTCATATCTTTTTGCCTTTTCATACTGTCCATGGGATTCTTGTGGCAAGAATACTGGAGTGGTTCACCATTCCCTCCTCCAGTGGAGCACGTTCTTTACTGTGACCCGTCCATCTTGGGTGACCCTGCACTGCATGGCTTATAACTTCATTGAGTTTTGCAAATCCCTATGCCATGACAAGACTGTGATCCATGAAGGGGTTGTAGGAGTATATAATATTTTTTCTGTTATACAAGGTTTCTGGGTCAAGGTTACTTCTCCGTTTAGTTTTTTTTTTTTTTTTTTTTAATAAAGCTCTGTGTTGTTCTCCCTAGCAAATGTACCAATTTTTATTCCCAGTTACAGTGTAGGAGGGTTCCCTTTTCTCCACATCATCCCCAGAATTATTGTTGTAGATTTTTTTAGTGATGGTCTTCCTGACCTGGGTGAGATGATAACTCATTGTACTTCTGATTTGCAGTTCTTTACTGAATATCTTTTCATGTGCCTTATGGCCATCTCTATCATTTCTTTAGAGAAATGTCCATTTAGATCTTTCATTCCTATTTTATTGGATTGATGATTTATGTAATACTGAGGTGCATGAACTGTTTGTCTGTTTTGGAAATGAATTCCTCATTGGTATATTTGTTTATAAATACTTGTTTCCATTTTGAAGGTTCTCTTTTTTTGAGTTATGGTTTCCTTTGCTGTGCCAATGCTTTTAAGATGAATTAGGTCCCATTTATTTATGTTTGTTCTATACTGTTCTCTTTATTGATGTACTGATTTTCATTCTTAGCAACAGTTCAAGAGGATTTCCTTCTCTCCACACCCTCTCCAGCTTTTATTGTTGTAGATTTTTTGAGATAGCCTTTCTGACCAATGTGAGATGAGATTTCATTGTACTTTTTTTTTTTTTAAGGTTTGAAATTTATTAGTTTAATAAGTAAAATTACTGGATCTTTAAAATTCCAGTAACTATGCATAGACTTTTTTTTTCTGTGCCCTCGACTATCAAAACACACAAACTTGCAAATATCCTGCTTCCTACAGCTGAACCTAGCCAGCCTATCCCATTGTTTTATTTATTTATTTATTTATTTATTAGTTGGAGGCTAATTACTTCACAACATTTCAGTGGGTTTTGTCATACATTGATATGAATCAGCCATAGATTTACACGTATTCCCCATCCCGATCCCCCCTCCCACCTCCCTCTCCACCCGATTCCTCTGGGTCTTCCCAGTGCACCAGGCCCGAGCACTTGTCTCATGCATCCCACCTGGGCTGGTGATCTGTTTCACCATAGATAGTATACATGCTATTCTTTTGAAATATCCCACCCTCACATTCTCCCACAGAGTTCAAAAGTCTGTTCTGTATTTCTGTGTCTCTTTTTCTGTTTTGTGTATAGGGTTATCGTTACCATCTTTCTAAATTCCATATATATGTGTTAGTATGCTGTAATGTTCTTTATCTTTCTGGCTTACTTCACTCTGTATAAGGGGCTCCAGTTTCATCCATCTCATTAGGACTGGTTCAAATGAATTCTTTTTAACGGCTGAGTAATATTCCATGGTGTATATGTACCACAGCTTCCTTATCCATTTATCTGCTGATGGGCATCTAGGTTTGATTTACCTTCCTCTAAGAATTAGGACTTCCCTGGTGGCTCAGACGGTAAAGCATCTGCTTACAATGCGGGAGACCCAGGTTCGATCCCTGGGTCGGGAAGATCCTCTGGAGAAGGAAGTAGCAACCCACTCCAGTACTCTTGCCTGGAAAATCCCAGGGACAGAAGAGCCTAGTAGGCTACATACAGTCCACAGGGTCACAAAGAGTCGGACACGACTGAGCAACTTCAATTTCACTTTCACTTTCAAGAATTAGTGATGCCTAGCATCTTTTCATAAGTTTTATGGTCATATGTATGCCTTCTTTGGAGACATGTCCATTGATACCTCAGACTCATTTTTTAAAATTGAGTTTGTATATATATGAACTGCACTAGCTGTTTGTGTGTTTGGGAGATGAATTCTTGTAGATATCTTTGTTTGCATATATTTTTTCCCATTCTGAGGGTTACCTTTTTCTTTCATTTCATAGTTTTCTTTGCTGTACAACTGCTTTTAAGGTTAATTAAGTCCCATTTGTTTATATTTGTTTTATTTTTCATTCCTCTGAGTGGTGGATCAAAAAAGAAGTTGCTGTGATTTTTGTCAAAGCGTGTTCTGCCTATATTTTCCTCAAGAGTTTTGAGGGATTTGTTTTTCTGTTTATATCTTTAATCTATTTGGAGTTGTTTTTGTGTGTTTTGTCAGGAAGTATTCTAAGTTCATTCTCATTTTCATAGTACAAAGAACCTCCACACTGTCTTCCACAGTGGCTGTTACCAATTTTCATTCCCAGCATCCATATAGGAATGCTCCCTTTTCTCTACACCCTCTCCAGCATTTATTGCTTGTAGAGTTTCTGTCTATGGCCATTCTGACCCATGTGAGGTGATACCTTGTTGAAGTTTTGATATTCATTTCTCTCATATTTAGCGATGTTGACATCTTTTCATGTGATTTTTTTCAAAATGGTGTGAGTTAAACTTACCTCTTGAAATTGGCTCCTTGACCGTCTGCCCTGTTTTGAACTCTTTCAATGAGCTCTTTTTCGATGAGATCTCTAGGACATTTCCTGAGGGTAGGTGTTTTTCAGTTACTGCCGGACAGACCTAGTGAATGTTAAGTGCCCAATCAGCACAGGTTTTAAAGTTGTTGTTTTGGAAAATGGCCACAAGGTGGTAGCATTTCTTCATGCCCCCCCCCCCCCACTTTTTCCGGTAATTTAATTGTTATTTTATTTATTTCTGACGTTGTATTAGCTTTAGGTGTACAGGAGCTTGATTCAGTTATCCATAGACATTTATTTATTCTTGTTCAGGATTTTTTTCCCATATAGGCTATTACAGTGTGTTCAGTAGAGTTCCCTACACTATTCAGTAAGTTCTTTTTTATTATCTATTTGATATATATTAGTGTATATGTCAACCCCAAACTCTTAATTCATCCCCCAACTAACTTTTTTTGGGTAATCACAAGTTGATTTTCTAAGTCCATGAGTCTATTTCTGTTTTGTAAATTAGTTCACTTGTATGAATTTATAGATTCCATCAGTAAGTGATATCTTATATTTATCGTTCTCTCTCTGACTTAGTATAATAATATCTTGGTCAATCCATGCTGCTGCCAATGGCACTATTTCATTCTGTTTTATGGCTGAGTAGTATTCCGCTGTATATATGTACCACTTGGATTTCCTTTTTCTGTTGAAGGACATTTTAGGGCTTCCCTAATAGCTTAGTTGGTAAAAAAAAAAATCCGCCTGCAATGCAGGAGACCCCAGTTTGATTCCTGGATCAGGAAGATCCACTAGAGAAGGGATAGGCTACCCACTCCAGTATTCTTGGGCTTCCCTTGTGGCTCAGCTGGTAAAGAATCATCCTGCAATGTGGGAGACCTGGGTTCAATCCCTGGATTGGGAAGATCCCCTGGAGAAGGGAATGGCTATTCACTCCAGTATTCTGGCCTGGAGAATTCCATGGACTGTATATTCATGGTCACAGAGTTGGACATGACTGACTGAGAGACTTTCACTTTCATTTTTGGTTGATTCTGTCTCGGCTCTTATAAATGATGCTGCCCTGAAAAGAGGGATGCATGTGTCATTTTGAATTACGATTTTCTCCAGATCTAAGCCCAGGAGTGGGATTGCTGATCATATGATACCTCTATCTTTAGTTTATTAGGGAACCTGCATACTGTTTTCCATAGTGGCTAGACTCCATTTACAACCCCACCAGAAGCATAGGAAGATTCCCTTTTCCTTATGCTGTCTTCAGAATTTATTCTTTGTATATCTTTGTGATGATGGCCATTTTAACCTGTTTGAAGTGATACCTCATTGTAGTTTTGATTTGCATTGATTTAATAATTAGTAATGTGGAGTGTCTTTCCATGTGCTTTTTAAAAAAATCTTATACAGTGTGAGTACAATTTACTTCTTGAAACTGGCTTCTTGAAAGTCAGCCCTGTTTTGAATTTTTCCCGATGATTTACCCCAGGACATTTCTTGAGGACAGGTGTCTTTTACAGCCCCACAGGCCTTGTGAATATTAAGTGCCCATCAAGTCAGGTTTTAAAATTGTTGTTAGGGGAAAGAGCCACAAGCAGCAGTGTTTCTTCATTCCCCCTTTTTTTGCCTTTCAATTTGATTTTTATTTTATATTGGGATAGAATTGATTTCCAGTGTTGTATCTGTTTTACCCCCTACATGTACCATTGTAAGAATCTGGGGAGGCCATGTATATCTGGCACCCTTAAGGATAGGCTTCAGACTTTGACCCTTCAACATTTTGGTGTCCAGCCACTGCTTTAGCATTTCTAAGGACCCAATGCTCACTCTAAGGGTTCTGTAATCTGGCCTCTATCTGTCCTTAGTGAGACCCATGCTTCTGGGATCCTACAGAGCAGGGTCTGTGTGACTATTCTGTGGTTTTTCTAACAATCGACCACAAGCTGGGTGGTTTAAAATAACAGGAATTCATCCTCCCCCAGTCCTGGAGACCAGATGCTTGAGATCAAGTTGTTGCAGCGCTGAAGTCCCTCTGGAGGCTCCAGAATAAGGTTCTTCCTGTCTTTTCCAGCTTCTGGGGGTCCAGGCACCCCCAGGCCTGCGGCTGCATTCCTGCCATCTCTGCTTTCATCTTCACGTGGCTTCCCCTCTGTGTCTGTGTCTCTCCTTTTTGTCTCTTATAAGGAACCTGCCAATTGGATCAAGGGCCACTCTCACCCAAGATAACCTCACCTCCAAATCCTTAACTACATCTACAGAGACCCTTTTCCCAAATATGGTCCTGCTCATGTGTTCTGGGGGGAAGCATCATTTAGGGCCACCGTTGTGTTCTGGGGGGAAGCATCTTTTAGGGCCACCATTCAATCCATTATCTGTGCATAAAATAATCCTCATTTTAGGAGAATATCAAGGTCACATATGGATTGAGTCCACATGCCCATGCATGGTAAAGCCAGCCTAATGATACCAGGTTGTGGTGAAGGAAACTGAAGCAATAATTGTAAAAGCAGCAATACAAGGAGGACAGGTGGCTTGTGTTCTGAAACCTTGAAATCCTTGAAGGGTTTCAGCAAAGCAATTTTAAAGGCCAGATGAGGAATGTGGGTCACAGGGTATGTGATCAGCTGGTGCACAAGTCTCTGGTTGGTGGTGAGGTAACAGGGAGTTTGTTGTTGCTTAGTCACTAAGTTGTGTCTAACTCTTTGCAACCCCATGGACTATAGCCTGCCAGGCTCGTCTGGCCATGGGATTTTCTGGGCAAGAATACTGGAATGGGTTGCCATTTACTTCTCCAGGGGATCTACCTGACTCGGGGAATCCAACCTACATCTCTTGCATCTCCTGCATTGGCAGGTGGATTTTTTTTACCACTGAGCCACCAGGGAAGGCCCAGGTAGTTGACCTTACAGATTCTCAGGAACTAGTAGCTCTGGGGCCATGTGTTCATGATCATCAAGTAGTTAATTTCTTCCATTTAGTGGTGATCTTAGCATCTGTAAAGCAACTAAGGAAGTGTGTTTCAGATGCTACTACTATCTAGATACTTCAGACAGGAGCTACAGCAGAGGATATGGGGGAGAGGGTCTGTCCCGGGAAAGCCCCATAAAGTCCTGCTTGCTTATACCAGGTGTCCGGCTTCAACAGCCAGGGTAGGTTTGGCTGCCTCCTGGGTGTGGGGAGCAGCAGGGTCACAGTTCTCTGAGGGGCCTGTTAGCCCCCACAGGGAGATGGGGATGCAGTGGTTGGGCAGATGCATCTGGCCTGGGAGAGGGGTCCAGGCTGGAAATATTACCAGAATCATTGCAGGGAGGAAGAGGAAAGGCCAGGTGGGGGCAGGTGGGTCACAGCAGACTCTGTGCAGGTGGTGGTGGTGCTGTTGGAAGCAACACAGAACCAGAAGGGAGCGGCGGTCAGGAGCTCAGCTTCATTCCCTTGTTCCTTTGTGAAACCACTGTGTCAGAGTTTGAGACAAGCCTCCCAGAAGGAGACTTCTGACCCCAGCACTCCTGTGGCTTCATTAAAGGGGCTTAGGTGGAAAACAGAACCACTGCAGGCTCAGCCTTTGTCCCCTCTGGGGATGAACCCCATCAGGGCACTAGGGCCTACAGACTTCAAGGAACCCCTGCCCTCAGGAGTGGTAGCCCTTCTTTGAACCAAGGTCATAGGTCAAGGGCCATAGGTCATAGTTTAAGGGTGATAGGTCAATGTTCAATGATCAGAGGTCATAAGTTAGGAATTGACATATGGTAATTCCATGTGTAAGTTTTCATCAGCTGACTATAATGACTTCTACAGTGGGTGGACTATTTTACTTTTTTTGGTATGGTGTCAAGGTTTCCCTTGTGGCTCTGCTGGTAAAGAATCCACTTGCAGTGCAGGAGACCTGGGTTCGATCCCTGGGTTGGGAAAATCCCCTGGAGAAGGGAAAGGCTACCCACTCCAATATTCTGGCCTGGAGAATTCCATGGACTGTATACGGTCAATTTATGAGGTCTTCTCCTCTTCCATGGGGTCACAAAGAGTTGGACACAACTGAGCAACTTTCACTTTCACTTTCACTTTCAAGGATCATAGTTCAATGGTCAGAAGTCTTAGGTTACAGGTCACAGGTGAGATGTCTGACATAGAGCCAGAGCAGATGAAATGGGTCAAGGGTCACATGAGATCAGGGGTCACATGTTGAGAATGAAAAGGTCATAGGTCAAAAGTCATAGATTGACCCTCAGAGGTTTTAGGTCAGGAATCAACATATCATGTTAATTCTATGCATAAGTTTTTGAGTAACTGCTATAATGACTTCCACAATGGCTGTGTCATTTCACTTTTTTGGTATGATTGTCAAGGGTCATAGTTCAAGAGTCAGAAGGCATATGTCAAGGGATCAGGTGTTATAGGTAAAGGGTCAAAGGGTCAGAAGCCATGAGTTGATGGTTTGGGTCGGAGTCAAAGTTTGGAAGTCATATGTCAAGGGTCATAGGTAAGAGTTCATAAATCGAGTCATAGGTCGATGGTCAGAGGTCATAGGTCATCATACACTGATATACATGTGTACCATTTGTGTATGTCTTTGAAATATATATATGTAATACTGTACTAATATATTACATGGCCTTCCCAGGTGGCACAGCGGTAAAGAATCTGCCTGTTAATGCAGGAGATGCAAGAGATGCAATCTGGATTTCTGGGTTGAGAGGATCCCCTGGAGTAGGAAATGGCAACCTGCTCCAGTATTCTTGCCTAAAATGGACAGAGGAATTACTTTAAAAAACAAACAAGAATTTGGCAGCCAAAGCTGAGCAATGAACTGGATGTTCTCACTGGATCTCTCTCCCTGAAACATAGAAACCTGTTGATTAAATGGGTGGAGAGCCATAGAACATCATGACTTAAGTGGAAAGAAAGCATACCAGTTTAATATATATCATCCCCATTACATGGGAACCATGCCGTGGGCTGGTCCTGATCACTGAGGGCTGAGAGCAAAACAAACTGCCTCTTTGTTGCACACAACAACATTCCCTTTGTAATCACTTGAAGATGGACTGGTTAATGTCTCCTATCCTCCCTGGAGCTACTGAACAGCCAGGGTGCCTGTCAGCAAGAGAAGTGTGTGGGCACCCAAACCTGTATATGTATGTCAGGTGGTGGGAGCTGCCAGGAGTACTAAATTCTATGTGTTGAGAACAAAAACAGGGCGTGGAATCTGAATCAGAGCTTAGCTGTGATGACCATGTGTCTTAGAGGCCCAATCCTGCTTTTAAATAATGTGTTGCATTGTGTGGAATTCTCCAAGTCAGAATACTAGTCCTGATTGTAGGGACAGAAATATAGAATCCTTCCAAGTATAGCATTTCTCACAGGGGAGCATTTGATAGCCCAGGAAATTAGGAGAGTGGATTGATTATAAGAATTATGTCCTTGCATTTCAATAAAGACCTGAGACAAATAGTATTATGGGAATCTTTGGAAATCTCTAGTCACCGGTCACTTTCCCATGGTTTGTGATGTTGGGTTACTCTGGTGTGACTGCAGTGGGATCAAGTAGAAAGGGCAGGATGCTCTTGAATTGGGGCTTGAATTCTGATGTGAATCCTGGCCAGTGCTCATTAAGTTTGGTGACCTTGGACAGTTTAACTTTGAAGCCTCAGATTCTTATCCATAAAATGACCCATTACTAAGCAAAATGATATATACAAAGTATCTATCATACCACATGGCATACAGCAGACATTAATGTCTAGAAAAAATTAATCTAGAAAAAAGTTAGCTGATAATAGGTAAAGGCTAGACATTAAAAGTCCCCCCCCAAATTTCCTAGCTTCTTCTGCCAAATTTCCTAGCACTGATGTCTGTCCCTCTAACCAAATCTCTGAGGTTGCCTTCTTTCCTTTGCCAACTTCAATTTTTAATAATGGAAACAGCTTGCTGTTCCAGAAACAATTTTTGGGAAGAAAAATCTTCCCCATAAAAATAAACTTAAGCCTACTATAATTATAAATATATTAATTTTTACTTCTGTGATTTAAATACTCCCCAGCAATTAGCTCAGTTCAGTTCAGTTGCTCAGTAGTGTCTGACTCTTTGCAACCCCATGGACTGCAGCACGTCAGGTTTACCTGTCCATCATCAACTCCCGGAGCTTGCTCAAACTCATGTCCATCGAGTCAGTGATGACATCCAACCATCTCATCCTCTGTCGTCCCCTTCTCTTCCTGCCTTCAATCTTTCCCAGCATCATGGTCTTTTCCAATGAGTCAGTTCTTGCATCAGGTGGCCAAAGTATTGAAGTTTCAGCTTCAGCATCAGTCCTTCCAATGAACACTCAGGACTGATCTCCTTTAGGATGGACTGGTTTGCTCTCCTTGCAGTCTTCTCCAACACCACAGTTCAAAAGCATCAATTCTTTGGTGCTCAGATTTCTTTATAGTCCAACTCTCACATCCATACATGACTACTGCCAAAATCTTAGCTTTGACTAGACGGACCTTTGTCGGCAAAGTAATGTCTCTGCTTTTTAATACTACCCCTTCACTTAACCTTGTTCTTGTACCATCACATATTGAAGAGAAATCAGTATTACAGCAAAGCTTAGATAGTTTAACTTAACAAGAATTTGTACAATTATTTTTTAAAAAACTTTGGCCTTTGGGGCATTATTTAAAGTGGACTGCTATTTAAAAGCATTTCTAGGGCTGTTCAACTTTCTAATTAACTTTAAAGTTAATTCTGCTTTTGTATATAAAAGATGTTTCCCACTGTCATTAGGAAAATTACCAAGGAGTTTCTTATCATATTTATCTACACGCTTGTCAGTTACCAATCCCCCTGAAGCAGCCCCTCTCCACGGCCATACCATTCATAGTCCAGTTTGATGATCTCCCTGCCACATTTACATTTTTAATAGGAAGCTCTTGAAAACCTGACCATTGTCAAAATCTGTACTAAGTACTGAGACTTCAGTCAGTGTGACAAATGGTAGAAAGAAATATTTATATGGAGGATGTCGGTGGGAGAGAAGACACTTCCCAACTGTTGCTAATAATTTAACTTGCAGTAGCTGCCAGTGGGCCACACAGGCACAGCCCTGGCCAAGTCTCCATCGGTCCTGATGGGTTTTCCTTACAGCTAACAGCTGTGGGCCATTCGTTACTCTTTGGGGTCCCAGGATTCTTCTTGGACGGCTCGGTCTCCCTCACAGCTTCCTCCAGGAAGTGTGCCTGGTTCTCCCAGGAGAATTGCAGCTGAGAAGGATAGTGCCGACCTGGCTTTCAAAGAGGTGGGGCAGCAGATTGACGGTAGGTGCTGGGGCGGTGGGACAGGTGGAGAAAGTTAAGGGTTGGAAACCATCTTCCTGGATGTCTCTAGAAGGACAGATCCGCTGGGAACAACACAGTGAGGGGCTCGGGGGGGCAAGGACATCCAATGACATGAGAAGGGAGGCAATCTGCTTATTTCTACCATCTTCATGAAAGCCTACCTTGCTTATTTTTAATGAAATGTTTCAAAAATAAAATGTAAAAAATGGTAAGTTAAAAAATATATATATATAGGTTGGTGGATTTGTCCTTCAGTTCTCTTCCAGAGCCCCTCAGTGGAGACCCTGGTCGGGTGTGGCGATGTGGGAAACACTGCCACCTGCTGGCCCCTTTGAGAATGTCAGCAGGCCCTGCCCCTCAAACCCAGTCCCAAGCTTGACTGGTTGGTGCCAGCGTCAGCAACTCAGCCACCAGAGTCCACGGGACCCAAGACCTGTGGCTGCCAGTGGCTTGAGGGAGAGATTAGTTGGCTGGCCAGAATATAGACATAATTAGACATTGTTTTTAACCTTTAAGAGGACTGTATTAAATTCCAGTACTTGCCTCCTGAAATTGTTGTAGCCACGCGTTCTGGGAAACAAACTCACTCAGAAGGACAATGCAGATAGTGGAGCGCAGTTTATTACACCAGCGGGCCCAAGACTGAGACTCCTCTTAGCCAAGGACCCTGACCAGTTTTTCTGAAAACCTTATATACCCTAAGAGTACATGCCCAAACCCACCTCCCCAAATTCCCTGAAACTAGTCTGAACAAAGGAAAAGAAAGAGACAATCAAAGTTAATCAAAGTGATTCATATGCCTTAAGCCTAGGTAGTTAACAGTGGACAATTATCAATAGGCCTATGGTCATACCCAATAAGCATAGTAGAATTTATGATTCTATTCGGTTACACAGATAATTAGGGTATTCTTTTAGGCAACAGAGAGCAGACAGTCTAGGTATGAGCCCTGGGGCTCTTCCATCCAGGGGGCCTGGTTTTCCAGTTGGTATATCGTTTCCATCGATACTGGGCATATAGCTCAAAGTCCACAGTCCGTCCCAAGATGGAGTCCTGCTTTCAAGATGGAGCCTGTTCTATCTGTTTCCTCCTTCAAAATGATCTCATTCTACGATTATGTTACCTCCATTGGGCTTCCCTGGTGGCTCAGGCCATGAAGAATCTGCCTGCAAGAAAAAAAAAGAATCTGCCGGCAATGCTGGGAACTCGGGTCTGATCCCTGAAGAAGGGAATGACTACCCACTCCAGTATTCTTGCCTGGAGAATCCCATGGACAGAGGAGCCTGACAGGCTACAGTCCATGGGATCGCTAAGAGTCGGACACGACTGAGCCATTAACTTTCACTTTCACTTTGTCATTCGCTGAAGGTTTGGGAACAGAAGGGTCAAGACCTCCTCTATCCTCTGTAGCTCTTCAGGCCCTGATTTGAAATGACATATGTGCTCAGCCCTAGACTTTCAAGGCAGTTTCAAGTGAGATGTATGTAATTCCTTTGCTCTGACAACATGCTCCACTCTGTTCTCTCTGTTTCATAATTAACTGCTTTTAAAGAGAATTTATGGGGCCTGATGAATAGCTGAATGTTTCTTTCTTTGAACTCCCAGATGTTCTGACCAGATTCCAGCCTCTAGTCCCTGTTCCCAGCCCTTCACCAGAGCTGTCGGGGTAAATTTTCTAATCCTCTCTGGGACATTCCTATTTCCTGCCGAGAAGTAAGAAAACAACAGTGCTTCCCTAAGGGCAGTGTGCCTCAGCCCTGAAGCTCACAATCTCCATTTTAGGAAAAATGTTTCCACGAGCATGAATCCTCTGAAAGGAAAAGGCCCTATGAGTCTCCTGGGAAAGAATATGAGACCCCACAGTGAGGATTTGCCGTAGAATTTCGCTGCATTCCTCTGTGGGACAGGGCTGTCTAGAAAGTTCATTTTGATTTAAAAATATATCAGAGTGGAAGTGTGTTTGTGTGAGTGGGCGTGTGAAACATATTTGAAAAAAGGACAGGCAAAAATAAAGTGGGGAGATAAGGAGAGAGGTCAAAGGCAAATAGTTCTTTCCTTCTAAAAGGATCTCTTCAGAGTGCTTGAATTTTTTATTATGGAAATACTCAAAACATTCAAAACTAGAGAAAATTGTCTAATGAACGAACCACTGGGTACCCCTCAACCCACTTCAACAATTATCAACATTGTCAATCTTTATCACTTACCTGCTCCTCTTCTTTTTTTGCACTAGAGCTGGGACTGGCCAAATCCATGACCAAAACCAACCCGCCTCTTGTTTTTGTGGGGGAAAAAAAATGTTTTACTGGAACACAGCCATGCCCAGTGGTTTCTATTGTCTAGACCTGTGTTCACATCACACCAGCAGAGGTGAATAGTTGTGACAGAAATCGTGTGACCCACATGCCTAAAATATTTGTTGTCTGGTCTTTCACGGAAAATATTTATACATGCACACCACCTTGTGCATGTGCAAGCTGCTCAGTCGTGTCCTACCCTCTGTGGCCCCGGGGACTGTAGCCCACAGATTTCTCTGTCCGTGGGTTCTCTAGGCAAGGATACTGGAGTGGGTGGGCACGCCCTTCTCCAGGGGACCTTTCCGACCCAGGGATCAAACCCAGGTCTGCAGCACTGCAGGCAGATTCTTTACTGTCTGAGCCGTCTCTTTTACTCACATTTATTTGTTGCAGAAAACAGACTCTTTGTTCTACAAAATCCCCACATTTCGGATATAGTTGGGTATATCCTCATTGCATCATTTTACATGACCACAATGCATTATTTTTAATTAGAGTAGGCCTTTTTTAAAAAAAATTGGAGTACAGTTGAATTACGATGTTGTGTTAGTTTCGGGTATACAGCAAAGTGTTTCAGTTATATATATACATATACACACACACTTTTTCAAGATATTGAATATGGTTCCCTGTGCTATATAGTAAGTCCTTATTGTTTATCTGCTTTATATTTAGTAGTGTGTAGTGTGTATCTCAGAGAAGGCAATGGCACCCCACTCCAGTACTCTTGCCTGGAAAATCCCATGGACGGAGGAGCCTGGTAGGCTGCAGTCCATGGGGTCGCTAAAAGTTGGACACGACTCAGCGACTTCACTTTCACTTTTCACTTTCATGCATTGGAGAAGGAAATGGCAACCCACTCCAGTGTTCTTGCCTGGAGAATCCCAGGGACGGGGGAGCCTGGTGGGCTGCCTTCTGTGGGGTCGCACAGGGGTCGCACACGACTGAAGCGACTTAGCGGCAGTGTGTATCTATTAATCCCAGCCTCCTAATTTATCCCTCCCTACCCTTCCCCCTTTGATAACCATGTTTGTTTTCTAAGCCTGTGAGTCTGTTTTTGTTTTGTAAATAAATTCCTTTGCATAATTTTTTTATGATTCCACCTTTAAGTGATATTGTATGATATTTATCTTTCTCCATCTGACTTACTTCAGTATGTTAGATAATATCTACGTCCATCCATGTTGCTGCAAATGGCATGATTTCATTCTTTTTTATGACTCAGTACTATGACCACAGTGCATTTTTCTGCCAGGCTACATGAGGTGGTGGAGCTTTGGGCTTTCTCCAGGTTTCCAGACCTGCCTGGGCAGCGCCATGTGACCTCCAGCAGTGGCCCCATTGCATTGAGGGTGAGAGCATGCCTCCTTCCTTTGGTGAACTCCCTGTGATCCTGGTGAAGCTGTTGTTTCCATCCATTTGGGTTGCTATATAACAAAATATCACAGACAAGGTGGATTACAAGCAATAGAAATGTGTTTCTCACACTTCCGAAGGTTAGAAGTCCAAGATCAGGCCACCAGCACGGCTATGTTTGGGTGAGAGCCCACTTCCTTGTTCACATGTGTTGCCTTCTAGCTGTGCCCTCACTTAGCGGAAGCAGGCAAGGGCTCCCAGTGGGATAGTTTTCCTAAGGCACTAATCCCCTTCTTGAGAGCTCCGTAGAAGCACGCCCAAAGACCCCACCTCCTAAATCTGTCATCTTTGGGGGTTAGGATGGCAACATATGAATTTTGAGGCGACACAAACATTCAGATCACAGCACTGCCTATCACAGCTCCCTGGCTTCCTCTTCATGACAGCCCAAGAGGTGAGCATGAGACTCCCACCCAACTAATTAGAGCTCTTCTTCCCTGGGGAGTTATTTTCTTCCACAGCATTGCCAAACTGGCATGATCTCACCTAGAGCTGCCTGTAGCCATGCCTGAAAACTGAAGTGTTAGTCACTCAGTTATGTCTGACTCTTTTGGACCCCATGGACCGCAGCCTGCTAGGCTCCTCTGTCCATGGAACTCTCCAGGCGAGAATATTGGAGTGTGTAGCTATTCCCTTCTCCAGGGGATCTTCCTGAGCCAGGGATAGAACCTGGGTCTGCTGCATTGCAGGCAGATTCTTCAGTCTGAGCTACAGGGAAGCCCGTAGCAATGCCTTTGTTGTTATTGTTCAGTCACTCAGTTGCGTCTGACTCTTTGCAACCCCATGGACTGCAGCATGCTGGGCTTCACTGTCCTTCACCATCTCCCAGAGCTTGCTCAACCTCATGTCCATTGAGTCGGTGATGCCATCTAACCATCTAGTCCTCTGTCATTCCCTTCTCCTGCCTTCAATCTTTCCCAGCATCATGGTCTTTTCTAATGAGTCAGTTCTTTGCCTCAGGTGGCCAAGTATTGGAGCTTCAGCTTCAGCATCAGCATCCGTCCTTCCAGAGAACACTCAGGACTGATCTCCTTTAGGATCGACTCGTTTGATCTCCTTGCAGTCCAAGGGGCTCTCAAGAGTTTTCTCCAACACCACAGTTCAAAAGCATCAATTCTTCAGCGCTCAGCCTTCTTTATGGTCTAGCTCTCACATCCATACATGACTACTGGAAAAGCCATAGCTTTGACTATATGGATCTTTGTTGGCAAAGTAATATCTCTGCCTTTTAATATGCTGTCTAGGTTTGTCATAGCTTTTCTTCCAAGGAGAAACTGTCTTTTAACTTCATGGCTGCAGTCACTGTCTGCTGTGATTTCTGAGCCCAAGAAAAGAGCCTTCATCAAGAGGCTCTTTAGTTCCTCTTTGCTTTCTGCCATAATGGTGGTGTCATCTGCATATTTGAGATTATTGCTATTTCTCCTGTCAATCTTGATTCCAGCTTGTGCTTCATCCAGCCTGGCATTTCGCAAAATGTGCTCTGCAAAAAAAAAAAAAAAAAAAATGTGCTCTGCATATGTTAAATAAGCAGGGTGACAATATACAACCTTGACGTACTCCTTTCCCAATTTGGAACCAGTCCATTTTTCCATGTCCAGTTCTAACTGTTGCTTCTTGACCTGCATACATATTTCTCAGGAGGCAGGTATGGGGATCTGGTATTCTCATCTCTTTAAGAATTTTCCACAGTTTGTTGTGATCCACATGAAGGCTTTAGTGTAGTCAATGAAGCAGAAGTAGATGTTTTTCTGGAATTCTCTCGCTTTTTCTATTATCCAGTGGATGTTGGCAATTTGATCTCTGGTTCCTCTGCCTTGCCTAGCCCAGCTGAGTAACAAAGTTTGAATCACTAAAGGATGCTGAAGATCCTAATAATAGCTGCCACTTGATTATGTCCCTACCCAGTGCATGGCACATGGCTGAGACCTAAGGGAACACAGGGTTGTGAGTAAAAATGGAATTATGTCAGTAAAATCCTCATAAAACTACAGGGCAAGGGCAGAACATCAAAGAGGAGAGCTTCCTGCTCTTCAACACAGAGCTTCTCCCAGCCTTGGTCCAGTGAGTTCTTCCTGCTGCTTCAACACAGAGCTTCTCCCAGCCTTGGTCCAGTGAGTTCTTCAGAAACAATACTTGGGGACTTGAGTTTGAGTAGGCTCTGGGAGTTGGTGATGGACAGGGAAGCCTGGCGTGCTGCAGTCCATGGGATCGCAAAGAGTTGGACATGATTGATCGACTGAACTGAACTGATACAAAATTAAAAGGTTTCTTTTAAAATTCTGTGTTGCCATGATGACACCTGGTTCCACCTGAACTTAACTTTTCTCAAAGCTAACCAGTGTGTTTTTCTTATGGAAATATTTTTCTTAAGCTATGTTAATGAACTATGTGCTTACCTTAGAATCTTCCTTTCCTCAAGTTGGTTCCATCTAAGACTCAGAACCAATAATGGCTCAACAAACCAGTATGTTTTGCTCATGGAAATGTTCTCTTAAGCTATGTTAATGAAACTATGTATCTGCTTGGAAATTTGCCTTTCTTCAAGATTCATGTCAATTGTTTTATGGCCCAGGATGACTCACCCTGTGCCAATGCTATCTCAAAATGCATATCGTGGATGAGGGGCCTGGTGCAACTCTCAAATTTATCACACAAAAGTGTTGAGCGATCAAGCCTTATCTCTGGCCCTGGATTGAATTCCTCTCCTCCAGAGGCCAGGAATCCCAGCGTTGTTCACGCTCTCATAGCAGCAACCTTTTACAAGAAGGTTCATAAACACCTGTGAGAATTATCCCTCTTCTCTCAATTCACAAATATACTCTTTATTTTTTTATAGGGGCAGGGGAAAGGTTCATTTAGAGAAATGCAGGTCCAGGTCTCAGCAGAAGAGACAAGAGACCAGTGAAATCCTGATATAGCTCTTTCTGTGTCTACTCATGGACTGAGTTGGGAAACGCAGGCACACTTGAGTAACCTTAATAAAGCTGGACCACCTCCCCATCAGCACTAAGTTACCTGTTGCTGCAGAGCAAATTACCCCAGATCTTAGAAATTTAAAATTTACAGTAAATGTTTATTATCTCGCACAGGTCAGAAATTTGGGAGTGGCTTAGCTGAATGGTTCTGACTTGTGGATCTCTCATGAGCTTGCAGCGAACTGTTGGCCAAGGTTGGAAGATCCGTTCCTTGATGGTGGCTGGGGGATGCACTGTGGGAAGACTCACTCAAGTGTTGGTTCTCGGTGGGGGTGGGAGGTGGTTCTTACTCACATGGACTTCCCCATAGTAGTGCTTAAGTATCCTCATAATATGGCAGCTGACTTACCTGACTGTAAGTGATCCACTCTTTCCTTTCTACAATATCCTGTTGTTATATGTGTGTGCTAAGTCGTTTTGTTGTGTCTGACTCTTTGAGACCCCCATGGACTGTAGCCCACCAGTCTCCTTTGTCCATGGGATTCTCAAGGCAAGAATACTGGAGTGGGTTGCCCTACTCTTCTCCAGGGGATATTCCCAAACCAGGGATCGAACCCATGACTCTTACGTCTACTACATTGGCAGGCGGTCTTTTTATCACTAGTGCCATATGGGAAGCATGCACTGTTGTTACAGTTTATCTCTACTCAACGTGGGAGGGATTGACACAAAAGCATGAATACCAGGAGACAAGGCTCACTGGAGGCCTTCATGGAAGCTGGCTAGTGCAGCCAGTCTCGGCATGGTGCCATTTTCAAAAGAGGCACAAGTTTCACATTCAAAAGCTCTGAAAATACTGAAAAGCAGTGTTTATTGACATTTCAATGAGAGGCAAGGTAGAAGGAATTATATTGCCCGGGGTCCATCAAAAGTTCTATAGTTCCTCTTCACTCACATATTTCTTCAAAGTTATCACTCATCACACCAAAATCTCTCTTCTCCTAAACTCACTCAAACCCTCACACCTCTCCCCCTCCCCATCTCAACTATGTAGATTAAGTCAACTTCTCTTAATTCTCAGCTCTCCCCTTTACTCTGAAGCCCCAGGAACCAGGTATCAGCCACAAGGACTTTTGATGGGGCACAGAGAGAAGATGAAGAGGGAGGCTGGGAAGAACGATGTGTTAACGTTTTGTGTCTTTATCACATTTACATCCTAAGTGGCTTTATAGTGCTGAGAACATAGTAGATGCTCAGTATGTTGATGAATTAATGGATGGTGGCATTTAAAAGTTATAAACAAAAATTATTTTATTTAGTGGTATTCAAAGCTAATGCTATAGCAACAAATTTCCGTATGGAACACAGAAATGATGTAGTATTAGCTTGTTTAGAAATGTTCATGATAAGGGAATAAAATGTCACTATTTTTCTATGTATGTATTTTTGGGGTGCTCCCTTGAAAAATCCTGTTGAAATCAGAATCTGTTTTATTCCTTTTTATGTCCCCCAAACCTGGTAATGCTTGACTTGGGGTAAGCAGTTTTGCCAATTACTTGTTGAACACTTACAATGTATATCCAGACATTTATCCAGAACCAATACATGTATTAACTCACTTAATTCTCAGGGTAACTGAGATAGATTATATTATTATCATTCCCATTTTTCAGATGAGGAATATGAAATACAAAGAAATTAGGTAACATGCTGGAGGACAAAAGCAAGAGCTGGGATGTGGACCAGAGCTGTCTTGTTCTAGAATCTGTGACCATGCTCCCTACCACATCCTCAGAGTTTTTAAAATTGAATTAAAGTTCAGTGAGGAGATTGGTCAGATCTTCCCCAGAAAAGCCTGTACATTACATCAGACACATCTAGAAAAACTCTGAGAAAGTTCTAGAAACCACTAGTGTACTATAAGGTGATCATGGATGGAAGAGGGGAAATTGCAATGCCTCTGAGGATGGTTGGTTTAGAGAAGGATGAAATATGTCCAAAAAAATCAATGAATGCAAAGAGGACTTTTAGGGTGGTTAAGATACTCTGCTTCCCTGGTGGCTCAGAGGTTAAAGCGTCTACATGCAATGCAGGAGACCTAGGTTTGATCTCTGGGTCGGGAAGATCCCCTGCAGAAGGAAATGGCAACCCACTCCAGTATTCTTGCCTGGAGAATCCCATGGATGGAGGAGCCTGGTGGGCTACAGTCCACGGGGTCGCAGAGTTGGACACGACTGAGCGACTTAACTAACTAAGATACTCTGCATGATACTATGATGATGGACACAAGTCATTATATATTTGTCCAGACCCATGGGATGTGCAACAGCAGTGGACTGTGGGTACTTATGATGTGTCAATGTGGGTTCATCAGTCGTAATAAATATACCACTCTGGTGGGAGATGTGGATAACACAGGAGGCTATGCATTTGTGGGGCCAAAGGTATATGGGGCATCTCTGCACCTTCCTTTGAATTTGGCTGTGAATCTAAAACTGCCCTTAAAAATAAAATAACATCCTCAGCAGAAAAAAGTCAGTGAATATGAGTAAAGCCAAGTAGCTAGGTTCATTTAACATCAGAACGGAAACCCAGGTGGAGAGGAGCCTTGTGGTCTGTGCCCCTGGCCAGATGCGATCCAGAGCTGGGCGGGCATTTGGCTGATGCAGTGTCCCTCACCAACAGTAATAGCTCTGGCTGTCACAGAGCTCTGGTTTGTTGAATTCGTGTTCAGTCTCATATGGATATTAATGCTTGAGAAAATTTTTTAAATCACCATAGAAACCAGGAAGCAACGCTCCTATTTGGGGAACCAACTAATGGAATGTTTTATAAAATAAGAAACAAGTTTATGCTTCAGCCGTGGGATTTGTGTTCTCCCTCTCCCATGTTACATGGTTCATGTCCGCCTCCTCTGGTGCCATGTAATACTTTTAGCTTTCAGAACTGGAAACCACATGACTATTGGAGAAGTTTAAAAAGGATGGGAACATAAAGATTTCCCAGATGAGAGTTTGCACAGCTGAAGCAAAAGGAAGCAGAGTTGTGGAAAAGAGAGGTGGTGTGGCACAGGGCAGCTTGCTAGGTGGAGCTAGTGATAATGAACCTGTCTGCCAATGCAGGAGACATAAACGACGGGGGCTCGATCCCTGCACCAGAAATATCCACTGGAGAAGGGCATGGTAACCCACTCCAGTACTCTTGCCTGGAGAATCCCATGGACAGAGGAACCTGGCAGGCTACAGTCCATGGGGTCACAAAGAGTCGGACACAACTGAGCCACTAAATACAGCATGTCAATTATATCTCAATAAAATTGGAAGAAAAATATTTTGGAGAAGGAAATGGCAACCCACTCCAGTATTCTGGCCTGGGAAATCCCATGGACAGAGGACCCCAGCGGGCTATAGTCCGTGGGGATCACAAAAAGTTGGTCACGACTGAGTGACTAACACTTTCACTTTCACACAAGGTGGACCCAGTTTATTTTTTTTAGATTCTTAAAAATATGGACCATTTTAAAAATCTTTATTGAATTTGTTACAATATTGTTTCTGTTTTACGGTTTGGTTTTTTTTGGCCAGGACGTATGTGGTATCTTAGCTCTCTGACCAGGGACCAAACATGCACCCCCTGCATAGGAAGGTGAAGTTTAACCATTGGAACACCAGGGAAGTCCCGAGGACCCAGATTTAAGGAAGGAGCAGAGAGAGAAAGGCAAGAGGGAGCCACAGACTGAATGCAGGAACATTTCCCCTAACAGGATCGCTGGCTCCAGACTCCCCAAATCACATACAGGCCCAGTTTGCTCCTGACTCAATGACTATGGCTGAGTAAAGGGAAATTTGGTGACTGTTCTTCCAGAGCTCTTCTGCTCTTCACGGCTCTGTCAGATTTCCAGATGGGCACATTTCCTTCCACAGGTGACACAGTCTGAACAGAATTGAGAGGAGACCTCTCTCCTCTTAGGGCCGCCATTGCTCACACTGCCTCTGTGACTTAGTTCCTATCTGTAATACACAGGTCACACTCACTGTAACCTGAAGAGCAGGAATTCCTTAACAGTGCATAGTGCCCGACCGTTTAGAGAACACTCTGAAGGCTGCCCCCAGAATGTCAGCTCCGTGGAGGCAAAAAAAAAAAAAAGCATTCTTTTCTGTTTTGTTCTCTGTTGCATTCCCAGCCCAAGAAACAATGGGGTCACACAGCAGACACACCACCAATAGTGCCTGAATATGTGACGAGGCGGGGTTTCGGGGCGATCCTGGGAGGTATTTTCTCTTCATTTTACAAATGAGAAAACTGAGTCGGCCAGACTGAGTTATTGACCCAATGATCTGTATTAACACAGGTTGTTTGGCTTCATGTCCAGTGCATAAGAAGTACATCAAAATGAAGTATGTTCTTCTTTTTTCTTTTTCTTTTTTAAATTGAAGCATATTTGCTTTACAATGCTGTGTTAGTTTCAGGTGTATAGCAAAGTGATTCAGTTGTATGTATATATCTTTTCTCCAATTCTTTTCCCTTACAAGTTATTATAAAACACTGAGTATAGTTCCCTGTACCAAATGGTAGGTCCTTGTTGGTTACCTATCTTATATATAGTAGTCTGTGTCTGTTCATCTCAAACGACTGATTTATACCTCCCCACAGCTTCCCCTTTTGGTAACCATAAGGTTTTTTTCTGTGTCTGTAGGTCTATTTCTGTTTCATATATAAGTTCATTTGTATCATTTATTTTAAGATTCCACATATAAGTGACATCATATGATATTTGTCTTCCCTGTCTAGCTTACTTCACTTAGTATGCTAATCTCCAGATCCATTCATGTTGCTGCAAATGGCATTATTTTGTTCTTTTTGGCTGAGTAGTATTCCATTGGGTGTTTGTGTGTATACATTCTTTATCCATTCATCAATTGATGGACACTTTGGTTGCTTCCATGTTTTGGTTTTTGTAAACAGGGCTGCCATAAACTCTGAGGTACCTGCAGCTTTTTAAACACCCATGAAGGTACATGAAACAAACACTCTGAGCCCTTTAGATGATGTTGTTTTCTTCCCATTACTCTCCTCCCTTGCTTCTTGTTTTCTCCTCCCTTCCTATATCAGCTTCATTCTTGTTCTTACCCAGCATGTAGCTTTTGACTCTTTCGGCTGTGTGAGAATACCGTGTGGGGCCTTACCCTCTTCTCCAAATGGCTTGTTGGGGAATTCCTTCCCAACCATTCAAGTTCCCTCCCTAGGAGGAGTGGAGTCTTGGCCAACACAACCTGTTCTCTCCTAATAACTTCAAAGTGATTCTATTGCTCCCCTTATAGACCAGGTCTGGCCTCTGTCTGGTTGGCCCATTGGTCAAAGTACATTGAAGTGTTCATTGTGGGGGACAGAATTCCAGGCTCTTGCAGTCTTTCTTCTCATATGGACTCCAAGTTCTTGGTTCAAAGTCCCTCTGTGTTTATCAGTAACAGGAAAAATTGATGTCATGTGCCTCCTAATACAATGCCCTGAAAAGAGTACAGCAATATTTCTGTGGCATTCCTGCCTCAAACACACACATCATGAGGAAGCGTCAGACAAACCCAAACTGAGGAACACGCCATAGTGGGACTGGCCTGTGCACTTCAAAATATCAAGGTCGTGAAAGATGAGGAAAGACTGAGGAACTGTCCTAGATTGAAAGAGACTGAAGGGACATGGCAAGTGAATGCACCTGTGATCCAGGTTTGAATGCTGGACCTGTAATCAGCGACAGAGACAAGCAGTGGAATCTGAATGAGTCTGTGGATTAGACGATACCCTTGAATCTGTGTCAATTTCCTGATTGCCATGGTTGTACTGTGGTTATGTTGCCACGTGTCCTTGAACTTGGGAAACACACACTCAAGTAATTAAGTGGGGAACAGTTGCTCTGCCTTTAAAAGCAGGATAACAGCAAAAGTGGGTGGGAAGATGGGCTTTAAAATTCAACACACCTGACTTCCTTTGCAAACCAAGTCTCAGGTTCTTCTTCTATGAAGTATAGCTAATACTCTACTTGCTTCATTGAATTTGAAGAATTCAATGAGGGAATTCCCAGTAGTCCAGTGGTTAAGAATCCACCTTGCAACGCAAGGAGCCCGGGGTCTATCCCTGGTCAGGGAACTGAGGTCCCCCATGCCACAGTGAAGTGAAGTGAGACTGTCAGTCTCTTAGTCATGTCTGACTTTTTGGAACCCCATGGACTGTAGCCCGCCAGGCTCCACTGTCCGTGGAAATCTCCAGGCAAGAATACCGGAATGGGTAGCCACTCCCTTCTCCAGGAGGTCTTCTGACCCAGGGATGGAACCCGGGTCTCCTGCATTGCAGGAAGATTCTTACCATCTGAGCCACCAGAGAAATTCAGGTAGGGCCAAAAATTAAAAAAAGAAAAAAGACAATGTTGCTAAAGAGTTTACCTTGATAACTTGCACATGGCAAGCCTTCCATAACCTCAAGCTATCTTTATTGCCTGAACAAGTTTCAAAGGGATGAAGAACTGTCATTGTACAAACATTAGCTTTCCAACTTTGTGGCTGGGTCCCTCCTGGGTTCCCTCCTGGCTGCTCTGCTTTGAGACCGTGTCACCGTCATCATAGGCATTGTTGTCTTCAGGATCAGCCACTAGTCAGAATTATTTTCTTTGGCCTGAATTCAGATCCCCAGGCTAAAGCATTGAAGTCTGAAGCAAAGCCCCGGGATGGAGCCCTTGCTTCACAATCCAGGTTTCCTGTCCCTTGCTGGGGCAAGCATCTATCTCTTCCTGAACAGCCTGGGGCTTGATTGAATTTCCTCTAGGTGTCCAGAGGGCTCCACTCTGAATCCGGAGGGGGCCCATCTAAATCTCCTCATTTCAGAAGTTCTGGAAGGCAGCCAGGTATTCCTGGCCAGTGGCTTATTCCTAAAGGCTGGCCATCAGTGTCTCAAATGTAGGCAGGTGGGGATTGAAAGTACATGTGGGAGGCCAGACCCTCAGGGTCAGGTGGGTAGCCACTGGGAGGGGAAGTGGCATCTCTCTAAGCTGGACACTGGAGGGAGTGGTTTGGGCTCTACTCGGCCTCATCACTTAAAACACCTGTTCAGGAAGTCACCGAGGGTGGAGGTGTCCATAGATTAGGGAGGGAGTATTTAGTTTTCACAGATTTGAGAGCAAAGCCTTCCTTGCAGTTAATCTTCGCCCTCTTTAGAGACCGTATCCATCTTGGTCTTTCAAGTATTGAATCATTTAGATTAAAATTTTGAACTCAGTCTTGAAGCAAAATTATTTATTATCTCAAGATTTCTATTGGTTAGGAATTCAGATTAAACACAGTGAGAATGACTATTCTCTGCCCTGTGATATCTGGGGCTTCAGATGGCAGGTGTTGACGAAGACTAAGGGTTGGAATCATTTAAATGTGCCTTCACTCATGTGTCTGGTGATTGATCCTGGCTTTCAATTGGGAACCTCATTGACATTGCTGGTGGGAACATCCTCATGTGGCTTCCACACATGGTCTGGGCTTCCTCACAACAAGGCAGCTTCTTTCCAAAAGCAAGTACCCAGAGAAACAGGGAGAGCAAGGTGAAGGCTGCATTGCCTTTTACGACCTGGTATGTCAGAGTAGTTGAGATAGAGAAAACACTAGAAGATATCTATATCTATATCTATCTATCTATACATACAGCTGACCCTTGAACAATATGGATTTGAACTGCATGGGTCCAGGGATTTATAAAAGGATATTTTCTCAAGAGTAAATATTATAGTACTACACCATCCTCAGTTAATTGAGTCCTTAGGTGTGGAACTGTGGGTACAGAGGAACTGCAGATTTCCAACTGTGTGGAGGATCATCACCCCTAATCCCTGCAGTGTTCAGGGTATATAAATATACATATACATACATATATATATAAATATATAGACACACACATAGTTAGGAATAGGTTCATGTGATTATGGAGGCTGCAAGTCCAAATCTACAAAGTGGGCCAGTATTCTGGAGATCCAGAGAGGGGTGCCAATGTTGCAGTTCAAGGCCAAAAGCGGTCTGCCATGGAATTCTGTCTTGTTGGGAGAGGTCAGTCTTTGGTTCTATTCGAGCCTTCAACTGATTGAATGAGGCTCAGCCACATCATGGAGGGCAATCTGCTTAACTCAAAGCCTGCAGACTTAAATGTTAATCTCATCCTCCAAAAATCCTCACAGAAGCATCCAGAATAGTGTTTGACCAAATATCTGGGCATTGTGGCCCAGCCCATTTGACACATAAAACTAACCATTACATCTAGTTTCAGAACTCACACAGTGTACTTCCATCACATTCTATTGGTCAAGGCTGTTACAAAGGTTTAGTCAAATACAAGCAAAGGGACCACAGAATGCCCGCTGCTGCCAATTCAATAGAGTAATATAAATACCATGTTGTAAGAAGCATATGCTTATGGCATGGGGTATGTATTGGTGTGGCATCTTTGGCAAATATGATGTAACAAATGTCCAACTGTGATATAAGGGGAAAGGAAACCAATTTATAATAAAATATTATGTCTTTCAAAGCAAGTTCTCCAGCTCCCACAGTGACAGTAGAGAAGTCAGATTCCCGCATCTGTTCACAGCATCACTTTGAATGTGAGCAGCACAGGTGCAGACTACTACAGGTGTGTCCCAAGGACAACTCAAAAACTCAAGTGGAGATGCTGTGGGTAGTGTGATTTTCCAAAATGGTGAATGCTGTAAAACTCTACACAAGACAAAGCGCAATTTCCCCTGTTTACATGGTAGTTGTATTCCTGGGGTTGGGGTGGAGGGTGGTGGGGTTTGGGGGAAATCTGAGCATATAAAAGTTTGCAAAAATCACATTGTGTTTATGTGTAAAGTGGAGTTATTAATAGGTTTCAAAGCTCGAAGCCTATAGATTGTTAATCTATAAATAGGCTGTTTTACCAATAGGAATGTCTCAGGGAACACTCGAATGTCATGGGAGATATAAGGCAATTCCTACAGAACTTTCCAACAATCACAGAAGGACTTCTGGCCTCTGTGATCTCTCCCTACTAAAACACAGTAGTGGGGACTTCCCTGGTGATCCAGTGGCTAGAACTCTGTGCTCCCAATATAGGGAGCCTGGGTTCAATCCCTGGTCAAGGAACTAGATTCCACATGCCACAACTCAGACCTGATACAGCCAGATTAAGTAAATAAAAATAAATAAATATTTTTAAAAAGTCAATAGTGCCCTCTCCAGCATTAAGACCACCAAAAACAGCATCTATGCTTTTCTAAAACTCCTTATGGAGGACATCAGCAACCCTATTGAGAAGCAGTTCTGTAGAGGAAGTGCATACCTGCTAAGTCATTTCAGTCATGTCCAACTCTTTGCAACCCCATGGACTGTAGTCTTCCAGGTTCCTCTGTCCATGGGATTTTCCAGGCAAGAATACTGGAGGGATGGAAGAGAAACCTTAGACTTTACTGGGACTATTCAATAAAAACCATGCCATTCTCCAGGGGATCTTCCCGACCCCCTGGGATCAAACCAGCATCTCTTATGTCTCCTGCATTGGCAGGTGGGTTCTTTCCTGCTAGTGCCCCCTGGGAAGCCCCAGATAAAGGAAAGGAAAGGAACAGAGAAATTCCAAATATTCCTGTGGAGGAAGTCTGGGGTAGTATAGAAATGAACCAATTCAGTTCAGTTCAGTCCAGTTCAGCCCCTCAGTTGTGTCTGACTCTTTGCGACCCCATGGACTACAGCTCACCAGGCCTCCCTGTCCATCACCAGCTCCCGGAGTCTACTCAAACTCATGTCCATTGAGTCAGTGATGCCATCCAACCATCTCATCCTCTGTCATCCCCTTCTTCTTCTGCCTTCAATCTTTCCCAGCATCAGGGTCTTTTCAAATGAGTCAGCTCTTCACATCAGGTGGCCAAAGTATTGGAGTTTCAGCTTCAACATCAGTCCTTCCAATGACCACTCAGGACTGATCTCCTTTAGGATGGACTAGTTGGATCTCCTTGCAGTCCAAAGGACTCTCAAGAGTCTTCTCCAACATCACAGTTCTAAAGCATCAATTCTTCAGTGCTCAGCTTTCTTTATAGTCCAACTCTCAAATCCATACATGACTACTGGAAAAACCATAGCTTTGACTAGATGGACTGTTGTTGGTAAAGTAATGTCTCTGCTTTTTAATATGCTGTATAGGTTGGTCATAACTTTCCTTCCAAGAAGTAAGCATCTTTTAATTTCATGGCTGCAGTCACCATCTGCCATGATTTTGGAGCCCCCAAAAATAAAGTCTGCCACTGTTTCCACTGTTTCCCCATCTACTTGCCATGAAGTGATGGGACTGGATGCCATGATCTTAGTTTTCTGAATGTTGAGCTTCAAGCCAACTTTTTCACTCTCCTCTTTCACTTTCATCAAGAGGCTCTTTAGTTCTTCTTCACTAAGGGTGGTGTCATCTGCATATCTGAGGTTATTGATATTTCTCCCGGCTCGTGCTTCATCCAGCCCAGTGTTTCTCATGATGTACTCTGCATAGAAGTTAAATAAGCAGGGTGACAATATACAGCCTTGACGTACTCCTTTTCCTATTTGGAACCAGTCTGTTGTTCCGTGTCCAGTTCTAACTGTTGCTTCCTGACCTGCATACAGATTTCTCAAGAGGCAGGTCAGGTGGTCTGGTATTCCCATCTCTTTCAGAATTTTCCACAGTTTATTGTGATCCACACAGTCAAAGGCTTTGGCATAGTCAATAAAGCAGAAGTAGATGTTTTTCTGGAACTCTCTTGCTTTTTCAATGATCCAGCAGATGTTGGCTATTTGATCTCTGGTTCCTTTGCCTTTTCTAAAACCAGCTTGAACATCTGGAAGTTCACGGTTCACGTAATGTTGAAGCTTGGCTTGGAAAATTTTGAGCATTATTTTGCTAGTGTGTGAGGTGAGTGCAATTGTGCAGTTGTTTGAGCATTCTTTGGCATTGCCTTTCTTTGGGATTGGGATGAAAACTGACCTTTTCCAGTCCTGTGGCCACCGCTGAGTTTTCCCAATTTGCTGGCATATTGAGTGCAGCACTTTCACAGCATCATCTTTTAGGACTTGAAATAGCTCAGCTGGAATTCCATCACCTCCACTAGTTTTGTTCATAGTGATGCTTCCTAAGGCCCACTTGACATCACATTCCAGGATGTCTGACTCTAGGTGAGTGATCACACTATCGTGATTATCTGGGTCGTGAAGATCTTTTTTGTACAGTTCTTCTGTGTAGTCTTGCCACCTCTTCTTAATATCTTCTGCTTCTGTTAGGTCCATAACATTTCTGACCTTTATTGAGCCCATCTTTGCATGAAATGTTCCCCTGGTATCTCTAATTTTCTTGAAGAGATCTCTAGTCTTTCCCATTCTATTGTTTCCCTCTATTTCTTTACACTGAGGGCTAACTTTATTTTTTTGGGCTCCAAAATCATTGCAGATGGTGATTGCAGCCTTGAAATTAAAAGACGCTTACTCCTTGGAAGGAAAGTTATGACCAACCTAGACAGCATATTAAAAAGCAGAGACATTACTTTGTCAACAAAGGTCCGTCTAGTCAAGGCTATGGTTTTTCCAGTAGTCATTATGGATGTGAGAGTTGGACTATAAAGAAATCTGAGCACTGAAGAATTGATGCTTTTGAACTGTGGTGTTGGAGAAGACTCTTGAGAGTCCTTTGGACTGCAAGGAGATCCATCTAGTCCATCCTAGAGGAGATCAGTCCTGGGTGTTCTTTGGAAGGACTGATGTTGAAGCTGAAACTCCAATACTTTGGCCACCCGATGTGAAGAGCTGACTCATTGGAAAAGACCCTGATGCTAGGAAAGATTGAGGGCAGGAGGAGAAGGGGACGACAGAGAATGAGATGGTTGGATGGCATCACCGACTCAATGGACATGAGTTTGGGTAAATTCTGGGAGTTGGTGTTGGACAGGGAGGCCTGGCGTGCTGCAGTTCATGGGGTTGCAAAGAGTTGGACACGACTGAGTGACTGAACTGAACTGAACTGAACTGATCACTGAGGAAGGCTTTCTTATCTCGCCTCACTATTCTTCGGAACTCTGCATTCAAATGGATATATCTTTCCTTTTTTCCTTTGCTTTTCACTTCTCTTCTTTTCACAGCTATTTGTAAGGCCTCCTCAGACAACCATTTTGCTTTTTTGCATTTCTTTTTCTTGGGGATGGTCTTGATCCCTGTCTCCCGTACAGTGTCATGAACCTCTGTCCGTAGTTCATCAGGCACTCTGTCCGATAACAGAAATGAACCAACCAGTGACAAAATGGAGGATGGAAGGCAAAAAGCCCCATGCCACATCTGATAGGTAAGACCTATGCATGTGTGGATGGGTGGAGGGTTCCCAACCTATCCCAGAGATCCCACCCTGCTCCTCCAATGACCCATCACCAGCCAGGATCAGCCAGAAGAGAGCCCTTTTGCTTATATTCACTGTCATCTGCATCACGGGACCCTAAGCTTATGGGATGTTTCTTACACTTGGAGTGAAACAAGGGAAAAAGGAACAGAATAGCCAGCAGTGTTCTCTTTCTGATCATTGCACCCCGATAGTTTGAGATCTCCTTGGTTAGGGATGAAAGAGAAACCTCAGACCTTACTGGGACTATTCGATAAAAACTAGAAACTTCAAAGTGTCTTCATTTTTTTTTTTTTTTTTAAAAAAGCATCATTCAAGAACCTCTATGTTATACCTAGCGTATCTTTCAAATTCCTACTGCTGGGCCTTTGCACCTGTCATCTGCTGTGTTGGAAAGTCATCTCCCCTGCTGGGTGCCTGTGTAAGGTCTGTTTGTTTATCCTCAGCCTCACTTCCTTTGTGAAGTCTGGGGTTCCCAACACAACCCAAGGAGACTGTTCTTCCTCCCCCATGTAACTCTGTCTCTTATGGATCCATCAGCCTCGCGGGATTCACATGTGCAGTGCATATCTTTCATCAGGCTCTTCCCTCTCACTGGACACTTTCTTAAGGACAGGACTGAGGCCAACAACTCTGTTTCTCTGTATCTCCCTAGAGCACCTAACCCAGTGCCTTGATCACAGTACATATAGTTTAGATTCTTTCAACAGGAACGAAACTTCATAAAATTCTGTCACTTGAAATATGGCAACATTAATCTCTTGAGGTCAAACTAAACTTTCACATTCCTGGGAATTAATTGCTGACATTTCCAGAGCTTCCCTTCTTCCTGTGTAGGCTGAATTTGAACTGCTACTTTAAACAATAGGTGGTTGATGTTGTGTAATTGGCTGTTGGGAAGATCTGCAGGAAGGGAAACCTGCAAAGGTCTGAGTCAGGAAGGCAGGGACAAATGAAGGGAGAAAATTCTCCTGGGCCTTAAAGAGGAGGAGGGAGGCAGCCTGGGAGTTTATTCATTATCCTCAAATATTATTGGCCTGTTCCCTTGTCACATTTCCATGTCTAAATATTCCCATAAATCACTTCAGACCTTCCACAGGGGCAGGTGGAGCCTCTCTGCCTCTGAATGGTGAGAAATTTCAAAACCCCACTTAATTACAAGAACTTGTTCATTTCAATTTCTAGTTAATAAGGATGTTTTCCTGGTATCACAGGTCCTAAATTTGTTGTTTCAAGAGTGCCTGTGTTCTTGTCCTGTGACCTTGGTTCAATCCTCAGGTCAGGCCTCCCTGTATTATAGTCTCATAGTGGCATGAACTTCCCCTTCTTGGAATTTGTACAAGTGATCTTTTTTTTAGTGAAGTTTTTTATCATTATTTTTAATAATCTGTTTAATGTCTCCTTCTGCTGAGTTGCATGCCCCAGAGGGCACGTGGCCAGGCCTGCCAGTCCACCACTGTGCTGTTGGTTCCTGGCACAGAGGATAGGGGAGCTGGTTAACACGCAGCAAGTGAGAGAATCTGGCACTTCCTCAGGAAGTTAAACAAAGTCACCATCGTGTGCGCAGTTCTATTGTAGGTATTTACCCCAAGAGAATTTCAGATGTGTGTCCACACAGAAACTTGTATGCAAACGTTCATAGCAGCAATATTCATAATAACCAAAAAGCAGAAATACCCAAAAGTCCATCAGCTTGTGCATGCATGAGTAGAATGTGGTCTATCCATACAGTGAAATAATATTCGACCATAAAAAGTAATGACGTACTGTTACAACCTTGAAAACATCATGCTAAGTGAAGTAAGCCAGATGGGAAAGGCTGCGTATTATATGAATCCACTTATATTAAGTGTCCAGAATAGACAAATCCATAAAATACCTGGTGGCTGTTAGGGGTTGGTGGGGGGAGGAGATAATAAAAAAAGAAAAAAATCTCTTCATATGAGATTTCTTTCTGTTATGATTGAAATCCTTTGGAATTAGAGAGATGGAAGTTGCACAATGCAGGAAATATACTAAAAAACACTGAACTGTAAACTTTAAGGTGATGGTGTTTATATTATATGAATTGTACCCCAACTTTTAAAACTTCTGCCTTAAAATATACATATTTTTTCCTTTTGGGGGGCATGCTAAACTTTTGTGTCCTTAGTTCCCTGACCAGGGATCAAACCTGGGCCTCCTGTATTGGAAGTGTGGGAGTCCTCACCACTGGACCACCAGGGAATTCCTGATATACACGTTTATTGAGTGAACAGTTCATCCCTGAAACAGAAACTCCGGGGTCTCTGGATCAGTTCTCAGATTTTTGAGATTTTAGTGCTAGCTGTGTTTCCTAAGAAAAGCTGGTCTCTAAAGGGTGAGACGTTGGCACTCTGTGTGAGAAAACAGCGTGGCTACAGTTTATCTGTGACTGTGTATTGGTTGCCAGCAGTCCTGCTGGACATAGTCCATCACTGACATTTTTATTAACTTCAAGAGAGGAATTTCAAGAGGGAGGCTTCTACCCTTTCTTCTTGAAACTGATTTCTGAGGTGTGTCACATTAACAAAAACATCCCAGACTTCAAGGCCAAGTATCACAGCTTCATCTTAGGGGGACAGGGGCAGGTGGCAAGTACTCCAGTGAGAATTTGGATGTGTTTTATTGCAGGCTTTGGAGATTTACATAAGAGGTAAAGAAAACCAGTTGGTACTATGTGAGGCCATGATTTAGAGCTGGCAGGAATACAGAGAAATGTGCTATGTCTGTAGTTCAAACCCTGGTGGAGTGGGTGTAGGGAGGGAGCCAGACATTCCGTGTGTGAATGTGCTCAGAGGCCCTTCAGCTTGGTTGAACAAGGGGAATTTTCAGGGCTTGTTCTTGCAGATGGATTTCCTCTAAATGAGAAGAGGAGACGGACACTTTACCAGGTTGTCTCCTCTTATCGAGAAGCAAAAAAGTCCTGAGAAAAATCAATGTGTAAAAGGGAAAAACCATTTTTGCAGGAATTCTTTGCTCTCAACAGCAGGTTTTGGCCAGGGCCACTTAGAGGTTGAGAGTAACCTGCAGTTATGTGCATTTTTTAAGGTTCCTAGTAGCCGACTCATTGGCAAAGACCCTGATGCTGGAAAAGATTGAGGGCAGGAGGAGAAGGGGACAACAGGGGATGAGATGGTTGGATGGCATCACTGACTCAACAGACATGAGTTTGAGCAAACTCCCTAGAGATAGTGAAGGACAGGGAAGCCTAGAGTGTTGCAGTCCATGGGGTGGCAAAGAGTCAGACAGGACTTAGTGACTGAACAGCAACAAATGTTAAAATGTGAAGAAATGTCCCCCTTCAAAAGGTTGCTGGGAACTGTGGTATATTTTAAAAGTTTATATTTGACAGATTGATACTTTTGCCACAGAAACATAGAGTAAAGGTAATTATGCTTTTGTGCTATAATGCCCTGACATTTTAAATCTATGACATGAAGTGCTCTACAGGCAGTGATGGAACTTGGACTTAGAGATCTACCCATCAACGTCTGCCATCAACATCTCTCAGTCCTGTCATCTAGAGATGATGTGCAAAGCCAGAGTAGGGGGCCCTTTGTGAATCATAAGACCAGAGCCCAGTGCTTTCTACACCTGACCATCATCTCTATACAGGCCCCATGGGCCCCGCCACCTACTGCAGGTCACTTGGGTTGGAGTGAGATGCTGCAGACTCAAAAGCTGTGTTTTTGCTGAAGCCAGTTCTTATGAAGACCTTTTGCTTCAGTCAATAAGCAGTTTGTTCTTGAGACCTTAGCACTCTTTCTGGTCAATTCCATATGCCTGTTTGCTGGATGTTTTTGTGGATTTTATTTTTGTTTTAGTCAAAAGCCATAGCTTGTTTCTAGGGCAAAGGCAGTAATTATTCATTTTCCAACTGCAAACAACCAAGTGTCAGGCAAGGTCACACTTCAGCCCTCCTAGCTCTTGCTTGCTGAACTGGCTCCTGTGAAGGACGCCTCTGAGGCCTTGGCCTACTCTAGACCCTCATGCATCACTTTTCCCAAAGCCTCAAACCCAGATGGCCATGCCAGCCAGTGACTTGGTAGTGGCACTGTGAGTCCAAGGATCCACGGGAACTCACCTGGAGGAATTTGGGAAAGGGAGTTTAGCTTCATTAGAAGATCTTTAAGGCTTCCCTGGTGGTCCAGTGATTAAGAATCCACCTTGCAACACAGGGGACACCAGTTCGATTTCCCGTTGGGGAAGATCCCCCAGGCTCTGGAGCAACTACTGAAGCCTGCGTGCCTAGAGCCCATGCTCTGAAACAAGAGAAGCCACTGCAATGAGAAATCTGTGCACCGCAACTAGAGAAAGCTTGCTCACAGCAATGTTGACCCAGTGCAGCCAAAATAAATAAATAGTTAAAAAAAAAAAAAAAGAACATCTTTAAACAAGAGTGCAGGGTGTGGAATTCCCTGGCAGTCTAGTGGTTAGGACTTGGTGCTTTTACTGCTGGGGCCTGGGTTTGATCCCTGGTCGGGGAGCTAAGATCCTGCAAGCTGTGCAGCCAAAATGAAAAAAAAAAAAGAGTTGGGGGACAAATAGCATTTTGGATCATTGTAGAGGACAAGCTCAAGGAGTTGCTTGGATACTAAATTTCTGTGTGAGGTGTCAGCTGTGAACTACCTTGCCATGCCCAGTTGTAGCAGTCAGGGCACATTCCAGAATAACTATCATGTACCAGGTATGAACCCAACAATTGTCATGGTATCTTCTCACTTCATCTTCACCACAACCCAATGGTATAGGTATTATTCTCATGCCCATTTTACAGATGAGGAAACCAAGGGTAGAATGGCTGAGCAACTTGCCCCAAATCACACAACTACTGAGTAGCGAGAGCCAGGATCTGAAGACTGGTGTAACTCCAGAGGTCATGATCTCAGAAGCTCTATTTCTGGGTTTGTAGAGAACTTTCCTTTTCCAAACCAACTTCACATTCAGGGTCTTTCTGTGAACAGAAAGTCAACTGTCCACCTCACAGGGCAGTGAAAGGGAGGCTCCTACAGCATGGCTGTGAATGCAAACAAGGACATGAAAAGCTCTGAACCTCAGGAGGAGGCAGACCACAGGAGAGTTTTGAACAGGGAGGCAGGAGGAGCTGTCTGCGCCCTGTTGAGACCAGCCTCCTGAGCAGGTCACCCAAGGTTTCCCTGGAGCTTCTCAACTGGGACAGAAAGAGACTCGGGAAATCTTGAAGCAGGAGGGAATCTTGACCGTTCACCCTCTCCTGTTTCTGAAAATGAAACGGGTCTGGGAGATTAGGAGGAGAACAATTTTACTGTCTGCAAGCACAAGCTGGGTCTCCTGGCTCCTACACCATTTAGAAGATGAGCCATTCTCTCAACTAGGAAGCCCAGAACCTGAGAGGTGATGCAATTGACCATGGGAACAATCTCAGGTAGCCTCGGCCTGCAGCGGCTTGAAGCAGTATTTGTTTTCCTGGCCAAAGATTGAGGTCAGGTAGCGGCAGGGAGAGCGCTGAATCCTGGTCACTAGACCACCAGGGACAGTGGCTAGTGGCAAGGCCCTAGCCTGTCAGTGGTGTAGAAATGAATTTCCACATAGAGATGGAAAGTCATGAAACAAGTAAGGTGTTTATTGGGAGGAAAAGAGTATGTGTGGATAGACACATGGGCAGGCTCAGAGAGAGTCGTGCCCTCATGATAGTTTGAATCACTTATGTGAGGCATTTCTGCTGGGTTTCCTTGGACCAATCATCTTGCTTTGCCTGATTCTGAATCCATATTTGATTTACCTCAGAGTCCTTCCATGTGTGTGAGTTCATCTCTTAGTGAAGATGGAGTCTAGTGAAGAGGTCTATGGGTATCTGACATCACTTGCTAGGAAGTGACACCCCCCCTCTTTTGACCTCCAAGTAGCCTTTCTGCACACGTGTAGTTGGGAAGCTCTCCTTAACTTCAAGAATGCGGAATATATATTGCCTTTTATCTCTTATCTGGGCAGGGTTCAGCCTCCTCCACTTGCTTTTATGAGTTTCTGCTTTTATGGAGTTTCTGTCCACAGCGGAGAATCTGTTCAGCCTGGGGCTCCTTCATCTCCTCCCTCAGGAAGGAACTCAGCCTTGAGTCCCTTGGGGTCTGCCAGCTGCTAAAATGACAGTGGACTGTGAATGGAAGGTGATCTTCAAACCCTTTTAGGATGAATGAATCATGTGCATTTTTGTAAGCATATGAATTATCTGGGCAAATGTCAAAAATGACTCCAATCTGACTGCAGGTCTTGCCCTTGATACACTGTTCTCACTGCTGATCCAGAAAGTCCCCAACCCATTACCACCCACTTTGCATGGACTAAATGGTGTTTGTTTTTTAGATTTGTTTTCTGCAGGCCTGGACCTGTCTGGATCTGAGCACACTTTTTTCCCCACTACCTTCTTGCCTTTAATTCTCCATGGTGTAGGCTGTGTCCTCTAGGCGGCAGAAAGGAGCCATTTGTTCTACAAGGGCTGAGCCTGGAGATGTCCCAGAACTTTAAGGAGAAAGGAAATACCCAAAGATCTTACACATGCTTTTCTCACTGATTAAAATGTGATCTAGAATCCTCTAAAAGAGAGAATATTGGTAGGAACTCAGGCTCTGAATTCAAATAGCCTCAAATTTGATGGATCTAATGTACAGTCCAGTGACTAGAGTTCACAATTGTTTAGTCCCTGAGTCTTGTCCAACTCTTTTTTTTTTCTTTTTAAGATAAAGAGTATTGGCTATTTTTTTTTTCTTTTTTTAAATTTATTTTAATTGGAGGCTAATTACTTTACAATATTGTGGTGGTTTTTGCCATACCTTCACATGAATCAGCCATGGGGGTACATGTGTTCCCAATCCTGACCCTCCCTCCCACCTCCCTCCCCATCCCATCCCTCTGGGTCATCCCAGTGCACCAGCCCTGAGCACTTGTCTCATGCATCGAACCTGGACTGGCGATCTGTTTCACATATGATAATATTCATGTTTCAATGCTATTCTCTCAAATCATCCCACCCTCGCCTTCTCCCACAGAGTTCAAAAGTCTGTTCTTTACATCTGTGTCTCTTTTGCTGTCTCGCCTATAGGGTCATCATTACCATCTTTCTAAATTCCATATATATGCATGAATATACTGTATTGGTGTTTTTCGTCCTGACTTACTTCACTCTGTATAACAGGCCCTGGTTTCATCCACCTCATTAGAACTGATTCAAATGCATTCTTTTTAATGGCTGAGTAATATTCCATTGTGTATATGTACCACAGCTTTCTTATCCATTCGTCTGCAGCTGGACATCTAGGTTGCTTCCATGTCCTGGCTATTGTAAACAGTGCTGCAATGAACATTGGGGTACACGTGTCTCTTTCAATTCTGGTTTCCTCAGTGTGTGTGCCCAGCAGTGGGATTGCTACCAGGTCGTATGGCAGTTCTATTTCCAGTTTTTTAAGGAATCTCCACACTGTTCTCCATAGTGGCTGTACTAGTTTGCATTCCCACCAACAGTGGAAGAGGGTTCCCTTTTCTCCACACCCTCTCCAGGATTTATTGTTTGTAGACTTTTTGATAGCAGCCATTCTGACTGGCATGAAATGGTACCTCATTGTGGTTCTTGTCCAACTCTTTTTTTTTTTTTAATATTTATTTATGGGCCAAGCTGTGTGGCATGTGGGATCTTAGTTCCCTGACCAGGGATCGAACCTGAGCCCCCCGAATTGGAAGCACAGTCTTAACCGCTGGACCACCAGGGAAGTCCTCTTGTCCAACTCTTTTGTGACCCTGTGGACTGTAGCCCACTGGGCTCCTCTGTCCATGGGATTTCCCAGGCAAGAATACTGGAGTGGGTTGCCATTCTCTTCTCCAGGGCATCTTCCCAACCGAGGGCATTTTCCTGACCCAGGGATCCATCCCAGGTCTCTTGCTTGGCAGGCGGATTCTTTACTACTGAGCCACCTGAAAGTATAGGTCATGATACTATACTATATATTTGAAATTTGCCCAAAAATAGACCTTAAATACTCTCAACACACACACACACACACACACACACACACGGTAACCATAACCATGTGAGTTCATGGATGCATTAATTAACCTTATTATGGTAATTATTTCACAATATATATGAATATCAAGTAGATCATTGTATACTCTATATTTCCACAGTGTTATTTGTCAATTATATCTCAGTGAAGCATAAAAAAAAGAAAAGAAAAAAAAAGAAACCAAAACCCCCCAAAACAGAAAAGCTTACATTTACCATCAGCCATCTACTGTGACTATAGCAGGCTATTTAAGTTCATCAAGCCTCAGTTTCCTGTTTTGTAAAATAGGAATAGTAATAATACCCACTTAAGAGGATTGTTGTGAGCTTTATATGGCAATTGCTAAAAAAAAGTTTGCTTTCATTATTACCTTAACTGTTACTGCTGCTCTATAAATAGCAATGAATTTTAAGTCTGAAGGGAAGGTGAACCCACTTTCTTCAATATTGGCTAAAGCTCTCTAAGGAGGCATTCAGCCCATTCTTTTCCAGGCTCTGTCCTAGGATGACATTTCACATCCTGGAAACCAATAATATGAACAACACAGAGGCCACACTGGACACAAGGAAACGTGTTACGTGTTGGCTTCCTCAATAAAATCAAACCCGCTTCCTCCAAGGTCAACCCCAGCTGCACGGATGCTGTCTGCATGGGAAGGGTGGCTGGATCTTTTGTTTCTGTCCCCAAGATTCACCTTCCTCTGGAGATTTCTCCCTAATCTCACTGGTGTCACCACTGGCAAGGAAAGTTGCACCTCTTCCCCACCCCCATGAGAATCTTGCTTCTGCCACCCACCTTAGTGGATCTGGGTTTGCTTTTATTGAGGGTGTCAGTAAGTTTCCTTACCCCGAGACTTGGAGGTTTTCTGCTTTTTAGCTTCATCCTGAGATTTTAGGATGTTTAGTACCTAATTGGAAATAATCATCACTATAGCAGCTACCTTATGTGCCAAGTGCCTATGGATTCCCTCATTCCACTTCTGCTGTAATCCAGTGGGTTAATTCCTATGACCACCTCATTTTACAGATGGAGAAACTGAGGCGTTAGGTGACTTCCTCAAAGCCTCTTTTTTAACTGGAGTGTAGTTGATTTACAATGTTGTGTTAGGTTCAGGTATATAGCAAAGTTATTCAGTTTTATATATATATTTTTTCAGATTCTTTTCCATTATAGGTTATCATAAGATATTGAATATAGACCCCTGTGTTATGCAGCAGTTTATTTTTTTTATATACATAGCAGTGTATAATTGTTAATCCAAATCTCCTAATTTCTCTCTCTCCCATTTCTTTCCTCTTTGGTACCATAACTTTTTCTATGTCTTTCTATTTATTTTGTAAATAAATCCATTTGTATCATTTTTTTTTAATTCCACATGTAAGTAATACCATGTGATATTTGTCTTTCTCTGTCTGACTTATTTCACTTAGTATGATAATCTCTATGTCCATCCATATTGCTGCAAATGGCTTTATTTCATTCTTTTCATGGCTGAGTAATATTCTATCGCATATGGTGGTGATGCTAGTTTAGTCACTAAGTGGTGTCTCTTGCGACCCCATGGACTGCAGCCCGCTAGGCTCCTCTGTCCATTGGATACTCCAAGCAAGAATACTGGAGTGGGTTGCCATTTCCTTCTCCAAGGGAGCTTCCTGACCTGGGGAGTGAACCCAAGTCTCCTGCATTGCAGGCAGATTCTTTACCCACTGAGCTACAAGGGAAGCCCTTCTGTTATATATATATATACACACACACACACACACACACCACATCTTTGTCCATTCATCTCTCAATGGCATTTAAGTTGCCTCCATGTCTTGGTTACTGTAAATAGTGCTGCTATAAACATGGCGTGTATCTTTTTGAATTAGAATTTTCTCTGGATATATGCCCAGGGGCGGGGTTGCTGGATCACATGGTGACTCTAGTTTTTTAAGGAATCTCCATACTGTTTTCCATTGTAGCTGTACCAATTTACATCGCTACGAACAACATAAGAGGGTTCTTTTTTCTACACACCTTCTCCAGTATTTATTATTTGTAGATTTTTTGATGATGGCCGTTCTGACTGGTGTGAGGTGATACCTCATTGTAGTTTTGATTTGCAATTCTCCAATAATTAAGCTATGTTGAGCATCTTTTCATGCGTCTATTGGCCATTTCTATGTCTTCTTTGGAGAATTGTCTATTTAGGTCTTCTGCCCACCCCAAAGCCTCCTGGGTAGTCTGACTGCAGAGCTGAATTCCAAGTCACTTGATCATGAATTGAATAAACACAGACACTGCATCCCTAACCCTCCTACACTTGGAGCACTGATAAAGCCTAAGGTTTTTGATGAAACCAGTTTCATCAAAAAGTCTGAATGAAGCCTGTGCTCCCTTTGGCTGGGCCCGGAGTCAGGTCCAGGCATCAGTGACACCAGGGAAAAGCTATCCTGCAGGGAGACAGCCAGCATCCAACAGCTGGGCTCTTTCCCATGTGCTTGCCCCTACCCGCCCCCAACAGCAAGTTCCCTCCCTGCTTGAGACCCCGAGAGACACTCAGTTGCATGACCTTTTGCAAAGACCCACAGAGGGTGAAGAAGAGGGGTGTGGCTTCTCCGAGGCACAGTCAGCTCACACAGGTCTGACACAGGCAGGAAGAGAAACACCTTGGAGGTCCTCCCTTGTCAGACAAACTGAGCCTGGGGCAGGAGCACAAATGCTCTTCCCTCTTGTCTTAACCTTTTCACCTCCTCATTTCTTCACCACTGTGAAGGCAACACTCAACAGGGCCGTCAAGACACCGTCCCTGCCCTGGAGATTCAGAATCTGTCACCATCGCTAGGAGGTGAGAAGGAAATTGCAGTACTGAGGTTTCTTGCTTCTTCCTCACTGAGACAGAAAAACCCAACTGTCAACAAACCCCAAACCAACCAATCAACCAAGTGATGCTGGGAGGTTGCTGGGCAGTAGGCTGCATCTATGGCAGACAAGATCATGAAATGGCCTGGGCACAAAAAACGAGGTCATGAAAGACAGAGGATGAAAAACTTGTAAAGAGGGGTGCTTGGAGTGAAAAGGGAGTGAGGCCAGGGTGGGTAGGTTCCCCAGCTACCCAGCGAGGTAGGGCCAGCCAGGGAGGAGGAGAGAAGGGTGGTGGGTGGGGAGGGATTTGAAAAGAGGGCAAAAGGGAAGAGCTTGAAAAGAAAAGCAACTGTGCCAGAGAACCAACAGGATTAGGATATTAAATATCCAGACCCGCAGACAGAGCTGTACTGTATATAAGTTGTGCCTCATGAACCTGACTTAAAAACAAGCTGGGAAAGGCATCAACAATTACATACTACAGCTCAGCTACACTAAAAAAGAGGACAATTTAGGCTTTTATTTCTTAGAACCAACATAAGCTTCTTTAAAAATTCTTATTCCCATTAATCTTAGGTGGGAGTATTTAAACCTGCCAGTTAAAGGAAAACAAATCTCTTTCACTTTAAAATCATTTTATTAGATAAGTTCAGCTGCTTTTGGATAAATATTCAGTTCAGTCCCTGCCTGGACTATTACTGGCTCTCCAGGTGTACCCCTCTTGCCCCTTCCCCTCTCTGTCCCTACACTGTATATAACTCTGGGACAATGGACAGGGTGGCTGGTCTGGATGCTGGACCCTGTGTAGTCCTCTGGTCCTCAGTGCCCTCTATAGAGATGCCCTTCATCCACCAGGTCTGCAGGCATCCATGATTGAGGTTCTGGCTGGTGGGGCCTGCTGGTTTACCTGGCTCATCGATCCTGTCTTAGTTCTGCTGGTTCTGTACATACACACCTGCACCTGTTCCATGTATCTGCTTGTTTTCCACTTCCCAAGACCGGTCCACAAGTTCTCAATTTTCAAAGCAACTCAGCGTTCCCTAAGCAGCCTTGGACATGTCTGGGTTTCTCCCAGGCCATATTTTCCAAATAGTCAAAGCTATGGTTTTTCCAGTAGTCACATACAGATGTGAAAGCTGGACTGTAAAGAAGGCTGAGTGCCAAAGAATTGATTCTTTTGAACTGCAGTGCTGGAGAAGACTCTTGAGTGTCCCTTGGACAGCAACGAGATCAAACCAGTCAATACAAAGGCAATCAACCCTGAATATTCACTGGAAGGACTGACATTGAAGCTGAAGCTCCAGTACTGTGTGTGTTTGTGTTAGTTGCTCAGTTGTGTCCAACTCTTTGCGACCCCATGGTCTGTCCATGGAATTCTCTAGGCAAGAATACTGGAGTGGGTTGCCATTCCCTTCTCTAAGAGATCCCCCCAACACAGGGATCAAACCAGGGTCTCCTGCATTGAAGGTAGATTCTTTACCATCTAAGCTACCAGGGTAGTTCAGTACTGTGGCCACCTGATGCAAAGAGCTGACTCATTGAAAAAGACCTTAATGTTGGGAAAGATTGAGGGCAGGAGGAGAAGTGGGTGACAGAGGATGAGATGGCTGAATGGTATCACTGACTCAATAGACATGAGTTTGAGCAAACCCTGGGAAATGGTGAAGGACAGGGAAGCCTGGCGTGCTGCAGTTCTTGGAGTCACAAAGAGTCGGACATGACTTGGAGATTGAACAGCAACAGCAAGGCAGGGGGTAGGGAACATCTCCAGTCCCTCTCCCGGACTAAACATACCATGCAGCCATCTCTGCTTTCCTGAGCTACCCCAGGTGGATGTGGGGACATGCCGTGTGGCGGACCCCCCAGGGCTCCAGTGGAGGAGCAGGGCACGCATCTTTTGTGTTTCTGGTCTTCTCTCAACCTCTGTGGAGGTTTTCTACTGTTCTCCACTCTGGCAGCAGGGTTTGAGATGGGTGGAAGAGCACCAGCTCTGGCCTCCCACCCCTCCCGCTCCCCCCACCCAAGCTGCACAGGACTTTGTACTTCCTCTTTCTGTTTTTCAGGGACTTCCTTTTTGTCGCATGTTCCTTCTTCCCTGCCCCATGGGTTCTGTTTGAGACAATATCCACCTTTCTCTTTCCCTAGGCAATGAGCTCCATGGTACAGTGAGAGAGTGTTGCTTACTGGTTAAGAAAGTGTTTTAAAACACCTGCCTCCCTTACTGTAGAATTTTAGGAACAAGGAGTCATTTCTGAGGAAGCATTTTTTGTTTGTTTGTTTTGGCCCTGATGCTCGGCTTGTAGGATCTTAGTTTCCTGACCAGGAATTGAGCTCATGGCAGTGTAAGTGTGAAGTCCTAACCACTGGACGGCCAGGGAATTCCCATCAAGGGAGTGTTTTTGCCGGCATACTAATAAGGGTCAGTGTTTTAAATGATACAAATTTTTTAAAAATGGGGGAATTCTCATCCACTCAGATAAACGACAACCAGTTCATTAACTTTCCCAAAGTCATCTCTTCAGTTTTCCCCCAAGCCTGCTCTTCCATCTGTTTCCTTTTTCCCCCCTCTAATGCATTATCCACTCTTTTTATTTATTTATTTGTGTGGCTGTGTTGGGTCTTAGTTACAGGACATAGGATCTTCATTGCACCATGCAGGATCTTTGGTTGTGGCGCATGGACTCAGTAGCTGTGGAACACGGGCTCTCTAGTTGTGGCATGCAAACTCCAGGGCACACAGGCTCAGTATTTGGCACCCAGCTTAGTCACTCTGAGGCATATGGGATCTTAGGTCCCTGATCAGAAGTTGAACCCACGTCCCTTGCATTGTAAGTTGAATTCTTTAATCACCGAACCACAGGAAGTCCTCCTCCTCTGTGTTTCTAATCTACCCAGACACCCAAGTCAGAGATTAAGAAGCCTCCTAGACTGCTTGTTTCATATTCAGTCTATCACTGAACCTTCTTCCTCCTTCACCTGCAAGAATGGCTGTCTCTCTCCTCTCTCTCATCCCCGTCACTACTGCCTACATTTAGGCCCTTTTGGTTCTCACCTGGGTTGTTGGGAGGATTCTGATCAATCTTTCTACGTCCAGACTTGCTTACTTGCTTTCATCCTTCTTGCCACTGATGTGAACTTTCCCAGTACATATCACACCATATCATGTCTCCACCTAAGATCCTTCTGTAATTCCCCATGCCTATATCACACAGTACTTCCCCATCTCTCAAGACTCATGTCCTTCTGCTATGTACACAACCTCTAATCCAGCCAAACAGCTTAAAGTGGACTGGCGATGCTATGCTGGGCAGCTGTGTGACTTTGCACATGCTGTTTCTCTGGCTGGAATGTCCCTTCCCACCTTCTTATCTTGCAATATTCAGCTCAGAGAGATGTCCTTCTCCTTGAAGCCTTTTTGGTCCTCCAAGCAAGAACTCTATGCTTTTTCTTTTTTTTTTTTTAACTTTTTATTTGGTACTGGGGTATAGGCAATTAACAATGTTGTGATAGTTTCAGGAGAACAGAGAAGGGATTCAGCCATACACGTACATGTATCTGTTCTCCCCCAAACTCCTTTCCCATCCGAGTTACCACATAGCATTGAGCAAAGTTCCATGTGCTGTACAGTGGGTCCTTGTTGGTTAACCATTTTAAATATAGCAGTGTGTACATGTCCATCCCAAACTCCCTAGCTATCCCTTCCCCCAGCAATCATAAATTTATTCTCTGTGAGTCTCTTTCTGTTTTGTAAGTAAAAGAACTCCATGCTTTCAACCATCATGGTACCAACTTACCTCTCTTAGGACACTTGCCACACAGAATTTGTATCATTGCACTGAGCTGTGGGCTCCTTGAGGCCAGTGATCAGTTATAGTAATCTTGGCATGTATCATGGGTGTCTGTCTCAAGCTAACTGAATGAATGAACAACACTGAGCATCAGCTCTGGAGTGGGAAGGGACCTTGAAGGTCACTAGGTTCAGTGTTTGCATTTTCCAGATGCTTCTTTGAGAGGTTAAGTCAACAGGTTGACCTTACACAGATAATTGATAACAGAACCAGACCTGGTCTTTGAATCTGAGAACAGAGCATTTTCTCACTATTCTAGACACAGCAGAGGGGAATAGAGGCTGAGAGGCAGGCTGTGGGTTGGGGTTGGTGAGAAGACAAGAGAAGCAAAAATTTAATTCAGGGCCTGGTATTACTTATTCTCAAGCAGGAAACGGGGTCAATCCCACAAAGGGTTTTTGTAAAACCCGTGTTACTCTCACCTGTGCAACTGGAAAGAGTATACGACGTCAGCGTGAGCAGCCGGCACCCGAGGTTACAATAACAATGCTGCGGAAGAAATTTAAATTGAAGCCTCGCTTGCTTGCTACTTACTGATTTGTCTGAGGCTCAGTTTATCTAGCCCAATTATATGACCATCATAATTTTTTTTTATTTATTTAAAAACGGAGTCTAAATTTTATGTTTAAAAAAACACACTCATGGGCTTCCCAGGTGGTTCAATGGTAAGGAGTCTGCTTGCCAATGCAGGAGATGAGGGTTCGATCCCTGATCCAGGAAGATCCTGCATGCCTCCAAGCAACTAAGCCAGTGCACCCCAACTATTGAGCCTGTGCTCTAGAGTCTGTGCTCCTCAATAAGAGAAACCACCGCCATGAGAAGCCTGCATACCACAACTAGGGAGCAGCCAAGGCTCACCACAACTAGAGCAAAGCTCGAGCAGCAGCAAAGACCCAGCACAGTCAATAAATAAATAAACAAATAAATTTAAAAATAAAGATCATTGGCAACCCCTAACAGAATTTAGTAACATTTACTTAAAAAAAAAAAAAAGCAGAAGAAAAAGAAAAAAAGAAAAAACCCAGCCATGTAACCTTCACCTTATTTCCTCCTGGAGACAGCGGGGGAGACAGAGTGTGGGCTTTCCCAACCCAGATGGAACGTGAATTCGAGGCTTATTTAGGGCATGACTGAGGACAAGACACTTCACTGTTCTGTGCCTCAGCTTGTATGTTTGTGGAAAATAGAGGTCATGCGAGTTCTCCCCCATGGTTGTCATGGGAATGAAAAAAAGGCGCTAGGGCAGCAGCCAGTAGAGTGGGTGAAGCCTGGCCTTGGAGCCAGGGCACCGGGGTTGGAACTCTGGCTCCATCCTGGCAAGGTGTGTGACCTCAGATAGGTGACTGCCCTCTCTGTGACTCAGTTCCCTCTTTGGAGGGGTCATGAGGACCCATGTGATGCTCGACAGAGGCTGGCCCAGAGTGCACACCAGGTAAGTGTAAGCTGGTGAAAATGCTGAGTCTAGTGCCAGGTACTTGATACAGGGGAGCCCTTTCCTTCTTCCACAGCCAGAGGGAGCCCCATCTGTGCATCCGTTTGGGGGTGTCCAGGACCTTGGCCATGCTCTTCAGCTCTACCTGTATCAATCATGATAAATCTAGAGGAACCACACCTTCCCTTTTCTCTGTTGAGCCAGTGACAAGTAACTCTCTCTCTTGGCCACAGGAGTCACCACACGTTGACCCCTGGCCCAGATACCTGGAACCTGCTCTCCCGCACCCCCATCCCAGGAGGTACAAGCCCCGTCTTGGGCGAGGCCCCGTTCCCAGGTCAGGGCAGCGTGGTCTCCTGCCCAGCTTGACACAGGGCGCTTTGTTCAGTTCTGCAACCTGGGCCTCAGCTCCCGAAACTTCCCCAAGATCTGTTTGGACCTGTCGTCTCTTGGGTTTATTAGTCTCAGCTCACTTGCTAGACTCTCAACTCTGCATGCCAACCCGGTCACCTTTCCCATGCAGACACACCCCGGGCCCTCAGAGGGACACTCAGCGCCAGCCCCCAGGTGCAGCCCTGGAGCTGGTGGAGGGAGGTGAGGGATGCCAGGGGCTAGAACCTGAACTCGGAAGAGAAGAAGCCTGAATCCTGCGCTGGTGGGAAATTGAAAACAAAGACAGCAAAGCTTCTGTGTCTCCTTAGAAATCCCTGTGCCCTATGAGCATTCTAGGCCCAGGATCCCAGAAACAGAAGAGACTCTTAGAACTCGTAGAACTCTTAGAACTCGCAGAACTCTTCCGGGCCCACTCATGACCTGGTTGAAGCAGGAAGCCGCATTGTGGCACCCCAAGCAGGAGGTCCTTCAGGCTCTGCGTGAACATGTCCTGAGAGCTCACTCCCTTTCCACCTGCACACGCCACGGCTCAGCCTGCCTCTGGCTAGAAACCTGGCTTCTGGAATTCTGACCCAGGGCTCCCAGTCCCTTTTCTGTGTGATGGTTGGTTTGAGCAATTATTCTATCCACTCCATCCCCCAGCTTCTCCAGGCTTAACACGTCCATGGTTCCTCACATAACCATGTGAGGATGTCCAGACCCCTCCCCATCCTGCCTGTGGTCACTGGACTTCTCTCATGCCCACAGAAAGGCATCATAATCATAACAAGGAATGAATCCCTGATAGCCCAGTGGTTAAGAATCTGCCTGCCAATGCAGGGGACACAGCTTCAGTCCCAGCTGGGGAAGATTCTGCATGCCATGGGGCAGCTAAGCCTGTGTACCATAACTACTGAAGCCCGTGCTCCACAAGAGAAGCCACCCAATGAGAAACCCTCGCAACGAAATAAAGAGCAGTTCCCACTCACCGCAACTAGGGAAAGTCCGAGTGCTGCAAAATGAAGGCCCAGCACAGCCACAAATAATAATAATAATAAAATAATAACAAGGAAGCCAGCAAGTATTCTGGGTCCTACTGTGTGGCAGGAATGGTGCAGGTGAGGAGCACACAGGTATCACAGCTGGCCTCTGGCCTCAGGGAGCTAACCATAGATGTGAGAAGGAGATAACTTCTGTTCAAGTTTGCAGACCAGTGGAGGTTACCTGCCAGATGCCTACAGATCAAATGTTTAGCAGTTGAGGGGGTTAGCTAAAAGATACAGAGCTTTTTTTTCAAGGTAATGAAAAGGTCTAAAAATGATGGTGATGAAGGTTGCACACATCTGTGAAGATGCTAAAAACCATCGAATTGTTCATTTTCATTGACTGATGGGCATGGTATGGGAATTGTTGCTGTTCTTGTGTTGTTTAGCCACTAAGTCATGTTTGACTCTGTAACCCCATGGACTGTAGCCCACAAGGCTTCTCTGCCCATGGGATTTTCCAGGCAAGAATACTGGAGTGGGTTGCCATTTCCTTCTCCAGGGGACCTTCCCAATCCAGGGATCGAACCCTTACCTGCATTGGCAGGCAGATTCTTTACCGTTGAGCCACCAGGGAAGTCTTGGTATGGAAATTCCGTCTTAATAAAGTCAAGATTTTAAAAGTTTAACAGTTAAGTAAAATGCGTTCTCTCTTTCGACCTGGAAAAGTATTCCTTCATAAGGACCAGACCCAGAAGGCCAGGTTTGTAGTTAACGTTCCTGGCATCCTCGGATTCTGCGTGGGAATGTGGCTACACAGGGAGAGCCGGTCAGGCCCTCACACCCCCCTCCTCCTTCCTACCCCTGCTTCCCACCCCAGCTCTTGCACCTTGAGAGGCTTCATGAGCATGCAGGGGACTCTTCAGTTCACAGGTTCCAGTTCCACAGCCCCTGTCAGCTACCTTTACCTCTAGTGATATGCACAATGGTGATGGGGTCTGCTCTAGGGAGGCCAGACCCAGGAAGATGCCATCACAGGCCCAAGTTGACTGGTAACCTTTTATTTTTTTTCCGAATTTTTATAGGAGTAGAGTTGATTTGCAGTGTTGTGTTTTTATTTTTAGGTGCACAGCAAAGTGAATCAGCTCTACATATACATACACCTACTCTGTTTTAGATTCTTTTCCCATATAGCCATTACATTACAGAGTATTGAGTAATACCGTGCTATACAATAGGTCCTTATTATTAATACTTATCTATTGTAGTGCGGACCTAGAGATTGTCATACTGAGTAAAGTAAGTCAAACAGACCCCATGGACTATAGCCCACCAGGCTCCTCTGTCCAAGGGGTTTCCCAGGCAAGAATACTGGACTGGGTTGCCATTTTCTTCTCCAGGGGATCATCCCGAACCAGGGATCGAATTGGCACCCACTCCAGTGTTCTTGCCTGGAGAATTCCAGGAACGGAGGAGCCTGGTGGGCTGCCGTCTATGGGGTCGCACAGAGTCGGACACAACTGGAGCGACTTAGCAGTAGCAGCAGCATTGCAGGTGAATTCTTAACCGACTGAGCCACCAGGGAAGTCCATCACTTATATGTGGAATTTTATTTTTATTTTATTTATTTATTTTATGTGGAATTTTAAAAAGTGCTACAGGGCTTCCCTGGTGGCTCAGT